>NW_026652281.1:76791285-76843032 GCF_009828535.3 Hylobates moloch
TTCTTCTTCTTCTTCTTCTTCTTCTTCTTCTTCTTCTTCTTCTTCTTTCTTCTTCCTCTTCCTCTTCTTCCTCTTCCTCTTCCTCTCCTTCTCCTTCTTCCTTTCTTCTTACTTCTTCTTTTTTTTTTTTGAGATGGAGTTTTGCTCTTGTCACCCAGGCTGGAGTCCAATGGCACGGTCTCGGCTCACTGCAACCTCCGCCTCCCGGGTTCAAGTGATTCTCCTGCCTCAGCCTCCTGAGTACCTGAGATTACAGGCACCCGCCACCACACCTGGCTAATTTTTGTATTTTTAGTAGAGATGGGGTTTCATCATGTTGGCCAGGCTGGTCTCGAACTCTTGACCTCAGGTGAGCCGTCCACCTCGGCCTCCCAAAGTGCTGGGATTACAGGCATAAGTCACCACACCTGGCTGGATTCCAGGTGTTTTAAGGGTATCCCCACCCCTGTCCAAATTCCCTCAAGTTACGGGGTTTTTTTGTCATCAGATCACATGTGATGTGACTCTTCTCGGAGGTTATGAGGAAAGGGAGGCCAGCAGCCTGCTCTCTGGGTAGCCATCCTCCTCTTCCAGAGAATGCCAGTCAACCTACTAGTGTTGTGGTCCACATCCAGTAAGTTCACTTTGTCTAGAGTCCAACTAACCAAATCTCCCTGAATTACCAGCTGTTTTGAATCAAAGGCTCACCCAATAACAAAGGTATGCCAATACATCTGCCTCCACCTTCTTCTAGTCACCTTCAGTCTCACCTTCCAGACCTATGGGATTAACATCTTGTACTACTTACTGTTTGACATTATCCACTAACACCCATGGAATGTAGACACTGCCAAGCTAGGAGACAATGCTTGCACAGTGGTTTGTATTACCTTTTTGGTAGAGGAATGCCCCAAGAAAATGGTGTATTTCAGCCCATCGCCACTATCCCTGGCAAAACTTCCTAACCTCAACCCTTCCCCACTGTCATTTCTGCCTTGACTGTCAATGAGATCTTGTGCCTCCACTGAATACTCAGCAAGCATTTGCTATCTGATCTCACCCCAAGATGTGTATTCTGGGTTTCTGTTATTTTGCTTTAAAGAAAAAAAAACTTATATAGAAAGGCAGTTTCATTGGCTCGTGGTTCTGCAGGCCTTACAGGAAGCATGGTGCTGGCGTCTGCTCAGCTTGTAGGCAGGGAAGCGAGAACATGCATATTTTACTTTCTGTTTCTGAGTTGTTTCACTTAAGATAATGGCCCCCAGTTGCAACCATGTTGAGTTCTGCATGGCTGGGGAGGCCTCAGGAAACTTACAGTTATGGTGGAAGGGGAAGCAGGCACATCTTACATGACGGCAGAAGAGAGGGAGCTATTTTACTTTTTTAAATGGGTGTGATTCAAAGTTCTTAAAGTATACCCACTGCCTGTGTCCAACACCTGACAGATAATCAAGTGGAATACAGTCGCATAGTTCTTCTTTTATTTGTAAAATATTTTATAACAAAACTAGTAAAAATATATGCATCTTGAATATGCATCATAATGAAACAGACACATGTGAACTCACTCCCACCTGAGAAACTGAGAATGTTTCTATGTGCTCCTTCCCTGCCTCTCCCTACCCTCTCGTATGCTACCGTCCCCACTCCCTAGAGGTCATCAATGTCCTGACTTTTTTTTTTTTTTTTTCTCATGTCTTGGCTTTTCTGTACAGTATTTTACAGTATATGTATGTTTCTCTAAACAACATTAGTTTTACTTGGTTTGAACTTTACAAAAGTGTCGTTAGACTTCCTTCTTTCACTGAACATCACGTTTCTGAAATTCAGCCCTTGATGCTACCTGAGAGTTCGAGTTCATTGATTTTTACTGCCACATGGTTTCCCATTCTATTACTTTTCCACACGCTACTTCCTTTACTACATTTCAAAGGCGATTATGTCTCCAAAGCTCTTAGCACAGTCCCTGGCATGGACAGCACTTAACAAAATTTTGTTAAACTGTTGAGTGACAACGAGCCCAGACTGAACGTAACAACTGACATTTGCTTCTGGCTGGATTCTCTGCCCTTAAAATTCCGTGACGAGTCAGAAGAAACCCGGTGGCCTCTCCAGGCACCTAAGACTACACTTCCCAGAAAGCATCGCGGTACTCCGCTACTGACTTCTAGTTTCCTTTCTCCGTCGACAAACTTCCGGGTTGGGTAGGCGGGGCCAAAAAACTTATCCAATGAGCACCTTTGTCGGCTGAGAGGGAGGGATAATTGCCCAATGAGCGACTACGCAGAGGAGCCAATAGGCGGAGAGGCTGCTGGGGCAGCCGGCGTCGGGGGTGTCACTGAGAGGCGCCAGCTGAGCCAGGTGGAGCCCTAGTGTCTGTCCTCTCCTGCATTCTCTGCCTGTGACTAGCGCCGTCCCCTACCGCCCGTCGACCCCACTTCCATGTCCCTGGCGGACACAGCTCCCCCGAACCTCCACACCCATGGCCACTAGACAGAGGGAGTCTTCCTTCACCTCTTGCTTTTCCACCTCGAGCTGCGACGCGGACGACGAGGGCGTGCGCGGCACCTGCGAAGATGCTTCCTTGTGCAAGAAGCGCCTGTCGGGCGCGGGATTCGGGGCTGGCATCTGGGACGCGGGCTTAGGTGGGAGGCGGGCCTGCATCTGAAGAATATGCTCGGAGGCTGGCAGGTTGCTGCCCCCGCCTCACACGACCCTCGCTTCCCACCTGTGAAATGCACAGAACAGGGCTTCATTTATTTAACGAATCGTTTCTGAGCTTCTGCTGTGAGCCAGGCATGGAGCAAGCCTGGGTACCGTGGATGGGAGCAGGCCCCTGAACCAGGCAGACGGGGTCTTGGCGTTCTCGGCTAAACGCTGCTGGAAAGACAAACATGATGCACCTAACTACTGTCTCCGTAAATTATGAGGATGAGAGGTGCAGGTTCTCTCTTGTAGGTATGATCCCCGTTGTGCACCTGAAACTCAGGCGATGAATTTCATTGAAGGAAATGACCTGTCTAGGGCCACATAATACCTGTTTGAAAAGCCAGTACCACACTAAGTCTCCACTATTAAGGGTGTGGTGATGACGGTGGAGTCGTAGGGAGCACAGGTATGTGTCAGAAAGAGAAAACATGAGGCTTGAGTGTCCTCCATTTATTCACTCATTCATTCTACAAAAATTGAGAGCTTACTTTGTGCCAGGGCCTTATTTGGGCTGGTTGGTGGGGATTCAATAATGGGAATACACCAAGAACAAGACAGACATGCTGCCAGACATACTGGAACTCACGGTTTAGTTGGGAAAGACAGGAAATAATTATCCATGAGGTACGTAATTAAAATTTGGTGTTGTGCACTGAGAAATACCGCGGTGTCATTAGAGTTTGTAATTTAGTGATATTTAAGCTGAGAGCAAAAGGCTTAAAAAATAGGGGTGTAGGCCGGGCGCGGTGGCTCATGCCTGTAATCTCGGCACTTTAGAAGGCCCAGGTGGGCCAATCACCTGAGGTCAGGAGTTTGGGACCAGCCTGGTCAACATGGTGAAACTTCGCCTCTACTAAAAATACAAAAATTAGCCGGGCATAATTGTGGGCGCCTGTAATCTCAGCTACTCAGAAGGCTGAGGCAAGAGAATCGCTTGAACCCGGGAGGTGGAGGTTGCAGTGAGCCAAGACCGCACCATTGCACTACAGCCTGAGCAACAAGAGCAAAACTCCGTCTCAAAACAACAACAACAATAATAATAATAATAATAATAATGTGGGAGAGTGTTCAGACAGCACAAGGGAGGTATGAACTGTTAGAGGATCTCAAAGAATGCCTTCTAGGCGAGAGACGTAGGCTTGCCACGTAGGGATTATAGAGTGGGGAAAACCAAAGTTTTGAATTAAGCCTTGCATTTTCTGTAGGTTCCTGGAGACTAAGTGTTGCCATTCAGAGCATGGATTCTGGAACCAAACTCTGTCAAACTTAGTGCCACTCACTAGCTGTGTAAAATAGGGGAAGTTACAGGCTGGGCACGGTGGCTCACGCCTGTAATCCCAGCACTTTGGGAGGCCGAGGCGGGCGGATCGCGAGGTCAGGAGATCGAGACCATTCTGGCTAACACAGTGAACCCCGTCTCTACTAAAAATCCAAAAAAAAATTTAGCCGGGCGTGTTGGCGGGCGCCTGTAGTCCCAGCTACTCGGGACGCTGAGGTAGGAAAATGGCATGAACCCGGGAGGCGGAGCTTGCAGTGAGCCGAGATCGTGCCACTGCGCTCCAGCCTGGAAGACAGAGCGAGACTCCATCACAAAAAAAAAAAAAAAAAAAAAAAAAAAAAATAGGGGAAGTTACTAAACCATTCTGCGCCTCAGTTTTCTGATCTGTAAAATGGGGATGGTGATACTACCTACTTCATAAATGGTTGTGAAGATTAAATGATATTTAATGTTAATATAGCACTAGAGTAGTATCTGGCATGTAGTTGTTGGCAGTGATTGATTAAATAGATAAATACATAAGCATTAAAGGCGGTAGTCCCTGGTGAAATTTGTGACCTTAAATGGATTACAATCAGCTTTATCTCATCTCTAGCTTTCATTTGTTATTGGCCACATCTATAGCACTGTTTATTTTTTATTAGTTAATTAATTTATTTTTTGAGACAGGGTTTAGCTCTTTTACCCAGGCTGGAATGCAGTGGCGTGATCATGACTCACTGCAGCCTCAACCTCCTGGGCTCAAGTGATCCTCCAGTGTTAGCCCTCCAAGTAGCTGGGACTACTGGCTCATGCCTGGCTAATTTTTTTATTTTTTTGTAGAGACGGGGTCTCACTTTGTTGCCCAGGTTGGTCTCAAACTCCTGGGCCCAAGCTATCCTCCTGTGTTAGCCTCCCAAAGTGCTGGGACTACAGGCATGAGCTACCTACCGCATCTGGCCTATACCACTGATTAATTAGGAATAATTTTTTCCTGGCCACGTGCAGTGGCACATACCTGTAATCCCAGCACTTTGGGAGGCAGAGACAGGTGGATTACTTGAAGCCAGGAGTTTGAGACCAGCCTAGCCAACATGGTGAAATGCTGTCTATACTAAAAATACAAAAATTAGCCATGCATGGTGGTGCTTGCCTGTGATCCCAGCTATTTGGGTGGCTGAGACTTGAGAATCGCTTGAGCCCTGGAGACAGAGATTGCAGTGAACCGAGATCATGCCACTGCACTCTAGCCGGGGTGATAGAGTGAGACCCTGTCTCCAAAAAATATATATAATAATAATAATAATAATTTTTATCATATTAACTGCTATTTGCTAAGATAATCTGAAGTGACATCAAAATTGTCAGAAATAAAATTCTGTTTAGTAGCACATTAGGGTTAGCACATTTGTTGGTAATATTTTTTGCAAACTTGCTTACATAAAAATAGTAAGTTATAAAATAGTTCAAACAGAAAGAAAGGTACAGAGAAATAGAGCCTGCCTCTCATTGACTCTCTGTTGGATAGTTTTGATAATTTCAGGTTTTCTCTACGTCAGTTTCTGATGCCCTCTGGGTCTACAAACATCTAAACGCAATAGGGGAAGGTCTGGTTTGGAGCTGCAGAGAATATAAAGCAGCCCTTCCTAACCTGAACAGCATAGCCTGGGAGGCCTAAGAAAAATTCAGATGTTCAGGGCCTATTGTAGCCTGATAAATCAGAATCTTCTGGGTCAAGTCCAGGATAATAAAGACCACAGGTGTTCACCATCTTGATGCATTTCAGCTTTTTTTTTTTTTTTTTTTTTTTTTTTTTTTTTTTTTTTTGAGACAGAGTCTTGCTTTGCCACCCAGGCTGGAGTGCAGTGGCACGATCTCAGCTCATTGCAACCTCTGCCTCCCGGGTTCAAGCGATTCCTCTGCCTCAGCCTCCCGAGTAGGTGAGACTACAGGCACCCGCCACCACGCCCAGCTAATTTTTGTGTTTTTAGTAGAGATGGGGTTTCACCATATTGGCCAGGCTCGTTGGGAACTCCTGACCTCAAGTGATCTGTCTGCCTTGGCCTCTCAAAGTGCTGGGATTACAGGCGTGAGCCACCGAGCCCAGCTTTTTTTTTTTTTTTGCACTAGGTTTTGCCTCGCCTAGAAAAACATGCAAAGAGATTGTGAGAAATTAATGGTTTAAGACATTCTGCAGGACTCCATGTCTTTCAGGTTCTGTAATGTATTAAACCTTTAGATCTTGTCCAAAAGTCATGATGTTAAATAAGGATTGCTTGCAGGAATCATGGGCAAATTACTCTTTCTGCCTCAGTTTCTTAATCTTTAAAATGGGGATTATTAGGGTAACCTGCTTTTTGGGTGTGAGGGTTAAATGAGATAATTGATGCAGAGCAGTTAGCACAGGATCTGGCCCAAAGTGAAGCCCCCAGTAAATGATTGCATGTTTTCATTTTCTTCCAGGCCAAATATTATTTTGTCGAAGTTGCTGCATATGCAGTAGATATGAGTCAGGCTGATTCCTGCTGTCGTGCGTGAGTTACAACCATAAAATTCCTAAGATAACATTTTAAAAGCCAGTCAGTCTCCGAGGGCACTGATATTTCTGTTTAGTTTGCTTCCTCCTTTGGTACAGAGTCCTTCTGCAGATAAGGAGAATGTTACCTGTCTCAGAGGATTGCTGTGCAGGTGAAATGTGGAGTGCTTCCAGCAGTGCTTGGCATATAGGAGATGTTCAGAATTGGTAGTTACTGTCATCACCACCCCCATTGTCATCAAACTATCATCATCATCATCATCATCATCATCATCATCATGGACTTATGCGATGAGGTCGGGTTTTTCTGATTAGATACATTAGGTTTATATCCATGTAACTCAGCAGATACAATTGAGCACTTCCCATGGTAGCTGACTTCCCCACCCTCCTCTCCTCTCCTCTCCTTATGATGTCCATCATGCTGTGCCCCAGAGTTTTTTCTCCCCACTTGTGTTTACTTGTGACCCAACCATCCCACTGCCCCCTCACTGTGTCCTCTGCAATTACCGCTCCATAATCAATAGCCGCCTGTTTCCTCAGCCTCTCCCTAGCCATTCCCTCCCTCCCTTTGCCTTCACCCTGACCCTTCCCCAGGGATATCCCGTTCTTGAAGCCCTCTCCTGTGGCTCCTCCTTCTCATCCCTTGTGTATCTCAGGATCAGGGGTTTGAGCTTTATGTCCTCCTGTGTGTTTCCCCCCATCTCAGTCCATGGAGATCCTTCCTGCCCAGTGGGAGCCCTCCTGGTTGCTGCTGTTCACCTTCTCCTGGTCATTCACCTCATTCGTGAAGACTGGGGTGCCTGGCCCAGAGTGTCCTCTACCACAATTCATGACATCACCCTAGGTGACCTCAGTGTCCACATGGAGCCTGTGCATGGGGCACTCACTTTCTTGAAGGCCTGGTCTGCAGCAATAACCTCTCCCCATCTGATTCTGTCACCCATTTTTTCCTTGACACCCTGTGTTTTTATCCTGATGCTGCACTGCCTCACAGATGAGAGTGCAACACACTCCAACCCTGACCCCTTTTTCCAATTTGCTTGACCACTTCTTTCCCATTTCCCATGCTGTGCCCATTTCTCCCTAGCATCTTCTCAGTTTTCTGTATCCTTTAGATACTCCCTCTCCTATCGCTTCTCAATTGATCTTAGAGCTCATCCTCCAACCCTCAGTAATTCCCTTGGTAGTGCCTTTATCTCCCTTACCTTTTGGTCCTGGTAGAGCCAGAACCCTGCCTAAACCACACTGTCCATTTTTGCCTTGAATATAGGTGGCAGAAATCACACAGCAAGGTGGCTTGGTGCCACTATGAATTCATGTCACCCAATCGCACCTGTGCCCTTGACAGAACCTGATCATTGTAGTATGTTTCTCAGTCCACTCACTCTCCCTTTCTCCAGGATACTTAATTCAGACATTTTCCACTGTCTTCAAACTTCTGACTTACCCCACCCCTTCTTCATTCTCAAGATAATGTCAGCTATTGCTCAACATAGAAAATAGGAGCCCTCAGAAAGAAACTCCATGAACTTCCCCCAAGAAACATAACCAGCCGTTTTTTACTGTTACAGTTGTGAATGTCCTCCAGTAAAGACCACATGAAACACTTTGTAGTTAAGCAAGTTGGGTTTATTACTTGTTGCAAGGAGGGAAGACTCACACCATGAGGAGCATATCAGTAAGAGGATGTTAGGCCTTTAGGATCTGGGCTTTGGCTGGGTGATTTGGGGGAGGGTCCAGGGATTTGCTCTGGATTGAGTGCCGATAGGACATAAAAAAATTCTATCACCCAGTAGTTATATCTTTTCTAGAAGGAGGTTTGGCTGGAGTAGGGCTAAAGCTGTAATGTGTAAAGAAGCAACAGTCACTCTGATCAGCTGGGAGAAAGGGATGTCTGGTATTCCGTGGGTGGCACGGTGACCTTGCTTTTGTCTGTGCTTACACAGAATGATGATGTGGTCTTGTTTAGTCTCTCGTCATCACTGTCGCAGGCCCTTGTGTGGGTGTTCTGTGTGACTTTGTGTGTTTGTGTGTGTGTGGGGGGGTGGGTTTTAGAGTGGAGGCAAGTTTACTAAGAAAGTAAAGGAATAGGCCAGGTGCGGTGGCTCATATCTGTAATCCCAGTACTTTGGGAGGCCGAGGTGAGCGGATCCCAAGGTCAAGAGATCAAGACCATCCTGGCCAACACGGTGAAACCCCGTCTCTACTAAAAATACAAAAATTAGCTGGGCGTGGTGATGCGTGCCTGTAGTCCCAGCTACTCAGGGGGCTGAGGCAAGAGAATTGCTTGAACCTGGGAGATGGAGGTTGCAGTGAGCTGAGATCATGCCACTGCACTCCAGCCTGGTGACAGAGCAAGACTCTGTCTAAAGAAAAAAAAAAAGGAATAAAAGGGTGGCTACTCCATAGGCAGAGCAGCTCTGCAAGATTATATCCAACAGGAAAACAACACGGCCTCACTGTGGGTGCCAAAACAAGGGCTTGCCAGGCGGAAGACAACAGCATGAGCAGAGGCATGGAGCCTGAAGCAGAACTGTGTGTTAGGTGAACCTGACACAGGGTGGGGAGTGGGTACCAGGAGAGAGTTCCGGACAGGTTGTCACACAGTGAACCGTGGAAGGTCACAAGGAGTACAGGTTTTATCCTGAGGGATTTTAAGTGGGGAACTGACATGATCTGGATTTGTATTAGAAAAATCCCCAGCAGCTGTATGGAGAAGTGTTGGTGACAAAGGGGAAGCCTCCTTTTCTTTCTCACACCCACAGCCCCTGCACCTGCTGTCCTTGCTCATCTGATCTGCAACACATCCATATTCTACCTGCGGCCAGGGTGATTTTTCAGAATCACAAATCTTATCTTGTCACTTACTAAAACCTTTCAGTTCCCTATCAGCTACCAGTTAAAAATCTGTACTTTGTTACATGACGTACATACTGTGCCTTTCATGATCTGGTCCCTCAAGCCTGATACCTGGCTACCAACTTGAAATCTCCACTTGGATGCCTCGGAATTTTCTCACATTTACTATTTGCAAAACTATGCTTACGATCACCTCCCCATGTTCTACTACCCTGTCCAAGCCCCAACTTAGTGAATGGTTCTGTAGTTCATTCAGTTCACAAGTTTAAAAGGTAGGTGTCATCTTGGAACTGCCTTTTTTTTTTTTTTTTTTTTTGAGGCAGGGCCTTGCTGTGTCACCCAGGCTGGAGTGCAGTGGTACAGTCATAGCAGCCTCAACTTCCTGGGCTCAAGCGGTCCTCCCACCTCACCTTCCACAAGTGTGTGCCACCTCACCTGGCTAATTTTTGTATTTTTTTGTAGAGGCAGGGTTTTGCCATATTGCATAGACTGGTCTTAAACTCATGGACTGAAGTGATCCACCTGCCTCAGCCTCTCAGAGTGCTGGGGTTACAGGTATGAGCCCCTGTGCCTGCCCAGGAACTGCCCTTTTAATATCTGCCTTGTGCAATCAGTTACCCAGACTTCTTATTTTATTATTTTTATTTTTTTGAGTCGGAGTCTTGCTTTGTCGCCAAGGCTGGAGTGCAGTGGCGTGATCTCTGTTCACTGCAATCTCCGTCTCCCAGGTTCAAGTGATTCTCAAGCCTCAGCCTCCCAAGTAGCTGGGATTAAAGGCACGTGCCACCATGCCCAGCTAATTTTTGTATTTTTAGTAGAGACGGGGTTTCACCATGTTGGCTAGGCTGAACTGAAGAGTGAGGTGGCCTGACTTGGTTTTAACAGCACCACTTCAGCCTGTGTTAGGAGCAGACTGCAGGGGTAAGGACAGAGGCAGAATCAGTTAGTTGGCTATGGGGGTGTCCCCTGCGAGACAGGCTGGTGCTTGGATCAGGATAGTGGTGACGGAGGTGCTGAGAATATGTGAGATTCTGGGTGCATTTTGAAGGTAAAGTTGATAGAATGTTCTGGCAGAGTGGATATGGGGCGAGGCTGAGGGGGCCAAGATGACTACAAGGTTTTTGGCTTAGCTGACATGTGGCTCATGTCCTTTCTGACACCCACAGACAAGACCTAGCTTCTGTTGAATGTTCTCATAACATCTGTGAGTCTCCTTGGTGGTCGTCGGCCCGGTTGTAATTTAGAAAGTGCCTAGTGGGCTGGGAGTGGTGGCTTGCGCCTATAATCCCAGCACTTTGGGAGGCTGAGGTGGGCAGATCACCTGAGGTCGGGAGTTCAAGACCAGTCTGACCAACATGGAGAAACCCCATCTCTACTAAAAATACAAAATTAGCCGGGCATGGTGGCGGGCGCCTATAATCCCGGCTACGCGGGAGGCTGAGGCGGGAGAATCGCTTGCACCTGGAAGGTGGAGGTGGTTGTGGTTGCGGTGAGCCGAGATCCCGCCGTTGCACTCCAGCATGGGCAACAGGAGCAAAATTCCATCACAATAAATAAATAAATAGGAAAGTGCCTAGTGTTCATCTCTGATACTGGAATAGACATAATACCGAGCACAGACCATGCCTACCTTTATGCCACATGTGCAAATAAATATTTTTCAGCTGGTCACAGTGACAGGAACTGAGCACACATGTTCAAGATTGTATTTCCTGATGAGGTCTTAACATTCTGGTTTTCTGTTTCATTGGTTCTGAATGGTCTATGTGTTCTAGAGAGCAGACCAGGGCTTATAAGGCTGAAATTTCATTGTGAAAATTATGGTGCTTAATCTGATTTCTTAACTGAATGGAGAAATATTCCCCCTTGACATAGAAGCAGGTCACAGGGTCACCTCTGGGGAAAACCAGCTTTTCCCTGAGGGCTTAGCCCAGGGCCTTTCCGGCACCCAGGTCGCATCTTCTTAGCTATGCTCCAGAGAATGAAGTCGAGATTGTGATCTGAAATATTTTCAAGGCGGGTGCTCCTTTTCATGCCTAGAGAAGGCATGCCACTTCAGAGCTAGAACATTCTGTTGCACATAAATTAGCTGTAAAACTTGCCCATCAATAAAGTCAGATAAATCATGGGGTTGTGCTTGTGTTTTTCTTTTTAAGGATCAAATTAAAGTTTGGGAAACATTCGCTAAAGATAATGTTATTAGATCTGGAATGTCAATCTCACGTCATTTTTTCCCTTAAATGCTTAATTTTTTTAATGACAAAAATAACTTTTCCCTCCATTTAATAACTTAAACATATTTCCCATAGATCTGCCTCATTCTTTTTAGTGGCTACGGGGTGTTCTGCAGCATAATAGTATTAATACTTTATTTGGCCATTCTTGTATTGTTCATCATTTATGTGGCTCTGGTTTTGCTGTTGAGAGTGCAAGGCTGGGCACGATGGCTCATGCCTGTAATCCCAGCACATTGGGAGGTCAAGATGGGAGGACTGCTTGAGTCCAGAAGTTGGAGACCAGGCGGGGCAACATAATAAGACTTCATGTCTCAAAAAAAAAATAGACTGGATGCTGTGGCTCACGCCTGTAATTCTAGCACTTTGGGAGGCCAAGGTAGGAAGATTGCTTGAGCTCAGGTGTTTGAGACTAACCTGGGCAACATAGTGAGAACCTTTCTCTGCCAAAAAGAAAAAATTAGGCATGGTGATAAGCACCTGTGGTCCCAGCTGCATGGGAGGCTGAGGCAGGAGGATCGCTTGAGCTTAGGAGGTCAAGGCTGCAATGAGCTATGAGCTATAATTGCACCACTGCACTCTAGCCTGTGTAAGAGTAAGACCCTGTCTCAAAAAAAAAAAAAAATAGTGCTGGGATCAGCATTTTTGCATGTGTGTGAGTTTTGCTATGAAATAGATTTTAGGGAAGAAGTTTCTGCAAAGTAGTCCTTGAAAGAGGTTGTGTCAGTTTCCATTCCCACCCACAGTGAATGTGATGCCAGTATCGAAATTCTCAATCTCTTTAATTGTTTACCACCTAGCAGGTGGAAAATAATCTCCCTTTAATTTTATCCTATAGTCACTCTTGAGGCTGGACATTTTTAAAAAAAACTTTTAGGGCAGGGTGTGGTGGCTCACACCTGTAATCCAAGCACTTTGGGAAGCCGAGGCAGGTGGATAACTTGAGGCTAGGAGTTTGAGACCAGCCTGGCCAACGTGGTGAAACTCTGTCTCTGCTAAAAATATAAAAATTAGCTGGGTGTGGTGGCAGGCACCTATAATCCTGGCTACTCGGGAGGCTGAGGCAGGAGAATCGCTTGAACCCAGGAGGTGGAGGTTGCATTGAGTCAAGATTGTGCCACTGCACTCCAGCCTGGGTGGCAGAGCGAGACTCTGCCTTAAAAAAAAAAAAAGGCAAAAAACTTTTAGCTTCAGGGGTACATGCACAGCTTTGTTGAACAGGTAAATTTGGGTCATGGGGTTTGTTGTATGATTTTGTCACACAGGTACTAAGCCTAGTACCCATTAGTTATTTTTTCTGATCCTCTCCCTCATCCCACCCTCCAGTAGGCCCCAGAGTGTGTTGTTCCCCTCTGTGTGTCCATATGTTCTCATCATTTAGCTCCCGCTTGTAAGTGAGAACATGCAGTATTTGTTTTTCTGTTCCTGCATTAGTTTGCTAAGGATAATGGCCTCCAGCTCCATCCATGTCCCTGCAAAGGACATGATCTTGTTCTTTTTTATGGCTGCATAGTATTCTATGGTGTATATGTACCACATTGTCTTTATCTAGTCTGTCACTGATTGGCATTTAGGTTGATTTTGTGATTTTACTATTGTGAATAGTGCTGCAATGAACACACACATGCATGTGTCTTAATGGTAGAATGATTTATATTTTGGGGAGTATATACCCACTAATGGGATTTCTAGATTGAATGGTATTTCTGTCTTTAGGTCTTTGAGGAGTCACCACACACTGCTTTCGACAATGGTTGAACTAATTTACACTCCCATCAACAGTGTGTGTAAGTGTTCCCTTTTCTCCACAACCTCACCAAAGGCTGACCATTTTCAGTATACTCACTGTCATTGATTTTTTTTTTTTTTTTTTTTTTGAAACAGCGTCTTGTTCTGTTGCCCAGGCTGGAGTGCAGTGATATGATCACAGCTCACTGCAGCCTCAGCTTCCTGGGCCCAAGTGACCATTTTGTCTCAGCCTCCTGAGTAGCTGGGACTATAGGCACACGCCCCCATGCCTGACTTATTTTTAAATTCTTTGTAGAGGCAGGATATCACCATTTTGCCTAGGTGGGTCTCAAACTCTTGAGCTCAAATGATCCTCCCTTCCCAGCATCCCCAGGTGCTGTGATTACAGGCATGAGCCACCACACCAGCCTGATATTTTTTATGTGAACCCTCTCTTCATATCATTTCCTGTTGGGCTGTATGTCTTTTTCTTGTTTGGTTATTTATATTTTTATTACTGAATTGTAGGAAGTTTTTATGTTGGCATAGTGTCCTTGGCTAACTGTTTTTTGTAGTTTTTTTTGTCAAGATGATGCTTGTCTATTGGTTTAACTTGTACAGTACATTTCATAAGTCAGAAACTATGAATCTGTTTTTTTGAGTTGGGGTTTCACTATGTTGTCCAGGCTGGTTCTCCCCTGGACTCAAGTGATCTTCCTGCCTCCACCTCCTGAGTAGCTGGGATACAGGTACTTGCCACCACACCCGGCTCCAGAAATTGTAAATCTCTGATGCAAAATCTGACAATTTTTACCTTTGTTTCTGTTTTGTTTTTTTGAGACAGGGTCTCCCTCTGTCTCCTAAGCTGGAGTGCAGTGGCATAATCTCAGCTCAGTGCAGCCTTCACCTCCCAGGCTCAAGTGATCCTCCCGCGTCAGACTCCCGAGTAGCTAGGACTATAGGCACACACCATCATGCCTGGCTAATTTTTATTTTTTGTAGAGATGGGGTCTTGCCTTGTTTCCCAGGCTTTTCTTGAACTCCTGGGCTTCAGCGATCCTCTTGCCTCGGCCTCCCAAGGTGCTGGGATTACAGGCGTGAACCAGCCTCTCTTGTTATCTTTTTCTAGTTTCCTATCCCTACTTTGCAGCCATTTTCTGATTTTGTCTACTATAGATTAGATTTGCCTATTCTTGAATGTCATATAAATGGAATCACACAAATGTATTCCTCTGTGTGTTTTTTATTCAACATGTTCTTTGAGATTCATCTGTATTTTGTGTGTTGTCCAAGATAAAGCCGGACACTGAAGTGGTAAGGACCGATTTTCATCAGTAATAACGATTGCAGTTTAGCCAAATTCAATCCAGTGTGAACTGAGCTTAACTTCAATTTGCATAGACAGGACCGGGTGTTTTAAAAGGAGGATTAGAAAGGGGCTCAGTAGAGTCAGGGAAGTGAAAAATCACAAAAAGTGGGGAGGGAGGGTTGGTCCTGTGAAACCCATCTGGGTTTGGTAACTGGCTGTTAAGGAAGTTAGGCTCCTGCCCTCCCACAGAGAGTGGGAGGCGGGCCCTGTCTTCAGTAGTGTTGGCTGAAACACAGTAAGTTCTATAGGCAGCCTTGAGTTTTCTCAGACAAGCAGCTTACTGGGGGTTGGGTCATCCAAAGGATGCAACCTTGAACTATTGGAAACCATGTTTTTAGGCTGGGTGCTGTGGCTTCTGTAATTCCAGCACTTTGGGAGGCCAAGGTGGGTGGATTGCTTGAGGTCAGGAGTTCGAGACCAGCCTGGCCAACACAGCAAAACCCCATCTCTACTAAAAATACAAAACTTGGCCGGGCGCGGTGGCTCATGCTTGTAATCCCAGCACTTTGGGAGGCCGAGGCGGGCGGATCACGAGGTCAGAAGATCGAGACCACGGTGAAACCCCGTCTCTACTAAAAGTACAAAAAAATTAGCTGGGCGTGGTGGTGGGCGCCTGTAGTCCCAGCTACTTGGAGAGGCTGGGACTCTTGACTACACCCAAGAGAGCAAGACTCCGTCTCAAAAAAAAAAAAAAATACAAAAAAATACAAAACTTAGCCAGATGTGGTGGCACATGCCTGTAGTCCCAGCTACTCAGGAGGCTGAGGCAGGAGAATCACTTAAACTTGGGAGGTGGAGGTTGTAGTGAGCTGAGATCACACTGCTGCACTCCAGCCTGGGCAATAGAGCAAGACTCTGTCTCAAAACAAAAACAAAAACAAAAAACAAACAAAAAAGGCCAGGTGCGGTGGCTCCCAGCACTTTTGGGAGGCCAAGGTGGGAGGATGGATCACTTGAGCCTAGGAGTTTGAGACCAGCCTGGGTGACATAGTAATGCCTCCCTCTCTACAAAATAAATAATTATTTTTATATTTTTGAGATGGAGTCTCACTGTTTCACCCAGGCTGGAGTACAGTGGCACGATCTCAGCTCACTGCAACCTCTTCCTCCTGGGTTCAAGTGATTCTCATGCCTCAGCCTCCTGAGTAGCTGGGATTACAGGTGTGAGCCACCACACCTGTAATTTTTGGCTAATTTTTGTATTTTTAGTAGAGATGGGGTTTCATCATGTTTGCCAGGCTAGTCTCGATCTCCTTACCTCAAGTAATCGCCTGCCTCAGTCTCCCAAAGTACTGGAATTACAGGCGTGAGCCATGGCACCCAGCCAACAATTTTTTAAATAACAACAAAAGGAAACTATGTTAGTGTTTGCTCAAGTCTTTTTTTTTTTTTTTTTTGAGGCAGAGTCTCACTCTGTCACCCAGGCTAGAGTGCAGTGGTGTGATCTCGGCTCACTGCAACCTCTGCCTCCTGGGTTCACGTGATTCTCCTGCCTCAGCCTCCTGAGTAGCTAGGATTACAGGCTTGTGCCACCAAACCTGGCTAATTTTCATATTTTTAATAGAGACATGGTTTTGCCATGTTAGCCAGGCTGGTTTCAAACTCCTGACCTCAGGTGATCAGCCTGCCTTGGGCTCCCAAAGTGCTGCGATTACAGGTGTGAGCCGCCGTGTCCAGCCTGATTTTTGTTTGTTTATTTATTGGCTTTTTTGATTTTGTTTTTTTTGTTTTTGTTTTGTTTTTTTTGTGACTTGCTCTGTCACCCAGGCTGGAGTGCAGTGATGTGATGTGATCACGGCTCACTGCAGTGCTGACCTCCCCGAACCCGAGTGATCCTCCTGCCTCAGCCTCCTTAGTAGCTGGGACTACAGGCATGCACCACCACAGTCCACTAATTTTTAAACTCTTTGTAGAGTTGGGGTCTGTCTATGTTGCCTAAGCTGGTCTAGAACTCCTGGGCTCAAGTGACACTCCTGCCTCGGTCTCTCAAAGTGCTGGGGTTACAGGCATGAGCCACCATGCCCAACCTTGCTCAAGTCTTTATAGGCCAAGGTTAAGGCCTAGTTGAGAAGAGGGGTCAGAGGAGCTGGCTAGAATTTGGTCAAGGAGACAGTCTTTGCCAGTGGAAAGTCATTTGCTCCTTTTCCAGTTGTATGAATATAGGATTTGTTCATCCATTCACCTTTTGATGAACATTTGGGTTGTGTCCAGTTTTGGACCAGTGTAAATTGGCTGCAATGAACATTCTTAATTGATTTCTCTTAGATAAATGTTTAGGAGTGGAAGGGCTTAGTCATAGGGTGGGGACATATGTAACTACCACACTAATATCCAAAGTGATTTATCAGTTGACACTTCCCACCAGCTACATTGCAGAACTTGCAGTTCCTCCATATCCTTGTTAACGTTCTGTATTGTCCGTGGGTGTGAAATAGCATCTCATGATTTTAAGTCATATTTCCCTGGCGACTAATAAGTGCTTTTTCATGTACTTATTGGCCATTCCCATGTCATCTTTTGTGAACTGTCTGTTTTGCACATTTTTGTTGGTGATACTGTTGTTTTATATTTGTTGGAGTGTATTATATATTCTGGATAGGAATTTTTTTTTTTTTTTTTTTTTGAGATGGAGTCCCACTCTGTCATCCAGGCTGGAGTGCAGTGGTGCAATCTCGGCTCACTACAACCTCAGCCTCCCAGGCTCAAGCAATTCTCCTGCCTCAGCCTCCCAAGTAGTTGGGACTACAGGCACGCACCATCACACTTGGCTAATTTTTGTATTTTTAGTAGAGACGGGATTTCACTATGTTGGCCAGGCTGGTCTTGAACTCCTGACCTCAGGCGATCCTCCCACCTCGGCCTCCCAAAGTGCTGGGATTACAGGCGTGAGCCACTGTGCCCAGCCTGGAATATTTTTATCAGATATATATATATGTTGTAAATACACACACACACACGTATACATGAAACATATATGTGAAAATGTAAAATACCATTTGCAATAGCATCAGGCCAGGCACGGTGGCTCACACCTATAATCCCAGCACTTTGGGAGGCCAAGGTGGGAGGATCCCTTGAGCCCAGGACTTTGAGCAACATAGGCAACATAGTGAGACCTTGTCTGTACAAGAAAGTGAATCAAATTAGCTGGGTATGGTGGCGTGCACCTGTAGTCCCAGACAGCCTGGGTGACAGAGAGAGATCCTGTCCCAAAAAAAAGAAAAACGGAAAAACAGCATACAAACAGTAGCATCAAAAGTCATTAGAATAACTCTAATGAAAGACATGAAAACACCTTTACCAGAAAAGTATTGTGAGAGAATACTTTTACTCTGTCACTAAAATATTGGTGAGAGAAATTAATAAATACTTAAATAAGGAGGAGGTTACTTTGTTCATACATTAGAAGACCTGATGTTAAGATTTCTGTTCTCCCCAAATTGATCTATGGAGTCATTGCAATCCCAGTTAAAATCCTATTTGTCTTTTTTTTGAAGAAACTAATAAGTTGATTCTAAAATTTATATGGAAATGCAAAACATCTAGAATAGCAAAAAAAAAAAAAAACAAAAAAACAAAAAAACCAAAAAGCAAGAAAAGAGCAAAGTTGGAGAACTTAAACTGCTAATTTTTTATGCCGCTTAATTTTAAGACTTACTGTAAAGCTACACTAATCAAAACATTGGTCTTGACATGATGATAGACAAATATATCAGTGAAACTGAGTCCAGAAATAGACCTGCATATGTATTGTCAGTTGATTTTTGCCCAGAGTGAGTAAGTCAATTTTCTGGTGGGAGGAAGGAAAGTCATTTCTTTTCTTTTCTTTTTTTTTTTTTTGAGAGACAGTCTTCCTCTGTCACCCAAGATGGAATGCAGTGGTATGATCATGGCTTACCGCAGCCCCAGCCTCCTGGGTTCAAGTGATCCTCCCACTTCAGCCTCCCAAGTAGTTGGGACTGCAGGCACGTACTTCCACGTCCAGCTAATGTTTTGTTGTATTTTTGTTTGTAGAGACAGGGTCTCACTGTGTTGCCCAGGTTGGTCTCGAACTCCTGGGCTCAAGCAGTACTCACACCTCAGCCGCCCAAAGTATTGGGATTGTAAGTGTGAGCCACTGTGCCCCGCCAGGAAAGTCTTTTTAATGAATAATTCTAGATCAACTCGATATTCAAACGAGGGAAGAAATTAACCTTCACCCCTATCTCATGCCATACACACAAATTAGTTGGTAATTGTTCGTAAACCTAAACATAAAAGCTAGAATCATAAATCTTATACATGAAAACATGGGAGAATATCTTTGCAACCATGGGGTGGGCAGATATTTTGTGAGTAGAACACAAAATGCACTTACTACAAAGGAAAAATAGATACATTAAGAAAATTAACAGGCAAACCATACAACATTCGCAATACGTGGTAAGGGTTTTATTCTTTTTTTTTTTTTTTTTTTTTTTTTTTGAGACGGAGTCTCGCTCTGTCGCCCAGTCTGGAGTGCAGTGGCACAATCTCGGCTCACTGCAAGCTCTGTCTCCTGGGTTCACGCCATTCTCCTGCCTCAGCCTCTCCGAGTAGCTGGGACTACAGGCGCCCGCCACCACGCCCGGCTAATTTTTTTGTATTTTTAGTAGAGACGGGGTTTCACCGTGGTCTCGATCTCCTGACCTCGTGATCCACCCGCCTCGGCCTCCCAAAGTGCTGGGATTACAAGCGTGAGCCACCGCGCCCGGCCTGGTTTTATTCTTTTCCCAAAGTACTTTGGTATTACTCAAGTCTGTGGCATCTTGCCATGATATTCTGTATTTACTAGCTTTTTGTTGAGTTAGATACAGAACATTGATCCAAGAGAATTTTCTGATTGGGTTTCCCCATTTCTTTTACCTTTGTGTGAATGTTGCTCCCTTTGCCATTTATGCTTTGCCCAATGTTCAGTGACTGCTTACAACAGAGACAGATTTTAGATCATATTATTCCTTGTAAAGTAAAGAGACATTAGATGAAAACAAAAGGCAACACAGGCAGTCTCCTCTGGAAGGGAATTGCAGCCTATATGAGTCTTCCTGGTTATTGAGGATTGAGGCTCAGCTTTTTAGGTGACTCAGCATTTAAGTCCTGGCACATTAACTATATACTAGCCACAGACCTGAAAGGAGGAAGGGAGACGAAGCCTAGCTCCGTTTCAGCATAGCGTCTGTTGCCCTTAAGACTTTGCTTCCTGGCCGGGCGTGGTGACTCATGCCTGTAATCCCAGCATTTTGGGAGGCTGAGGTGGGCGGATCACTTGAGGTCAGGAGTTCGTGACCAGCCTGGGCAACACGGTGAAACCCCGTCTCTACTAAAAATACAAAAATTAGCTGCACATGGTGGTGGGTGCCTGTAATCCCAGCTACTATTTAAGTCCTGGCACATTAGCTATATACTAGCAATAGCCCTGAAAGGAGGAAGGGAGACGAAGCCTAGCTCTGTTTCAGTACAGTATTGCCCTTAAGACTTTGCTTCCTGGCCAGGCGTGATGACTCATGCCTGTAATTCCAGCACTTTGGGAGGCTGAGGCGGGCAGATCACTTGAGGTCAGGAGTTCGCGACCAGCCTCGGCAACACGGTGAAACCCCGTCTCTACTAAAATTACAAAAATTAGCCGGGCATGGTGGTGGGTGCCTGTAATCTCAGCTACTCCGGAGGCTGAGGCACAAGCATCAGTTGAACCCCGGAGATGGAGGTTGCAGTGAGCCAAGATCATGCCACTGCACTCCAGCCTGGGCGACAGAATGAGAGTCTGTCTCAAAAAAACAAAAAGAGATTTTGCTTCCTGCCTTCCGTTTATAAACCAATAATAAAACCAACAGGAAATAGAAACTAAAAATGAAACTAAAAGATATAAAAGAACAATAGGATTAAAGTTGGAGGTAGTGCCATATCTTACAGACCACAAGCAGCATGCAGTTGAAATTCTAAATCTGAGATTTTAATGCTGAAAATAGTTGAATTTTGCAATCTCAAATACATGTACAGTGATGCCTTCGGGTAACAGCTGCCCGCATATATGGTGGTGGCGGCCCCATGAGAATTTTTCAGCTCCATTATCTTATCACCTAGTGACGTAGCTGTCCTAATGTCTTAGCACGGCACATCACTCATGAACTTATGTGGATGCTGGTGTAAACAAACCCACCGTGCAGCCTGTCCTATAAAAGTGTAGCACATACAATTATGTACAATACATGAAACTTGATCGTGATAAACAACTGTGTTAATGATTTATGTATTTACTATGCTATACTTTTTATTGTTATTTTAGAATAACAACTCACTGACTCACCCAGAGCAACTACTTATTAACAAAAAGTTAACTGTAAAAGGCCTCAGGCAGGTCCTTCAGGAAATATTCCAGAAGAAGAAATCATTATCTTAGGAGATGTCAGCTCCATGCATGTTATTGCCCCTGGAGACCTTCCAGGGGAACAAGATGTGGAGGTGGTGGAGAGTGATATTGACGGTGCTGACTCTGTGTAGGCCTAGGATAATATATGTGATTGTGTCTTAGTTGTTTTTTTTTTTGAGACAGAGTCTGGAGTGTAGTGGCACGATCTTAGTTCACTGCAACTTCCGCCTTCCAGGTTCAAGCGATTCTCCTGCCTCAGCCTCCTGAGTAGCTGGGATTACAGGCATGTGCCACCATGCCTGGCTAATTTTTTGTATTTTTAGAAAAGACAGGGTTTCGCCATGTTGGCCAGGAAGGTCTCAAACTCCTGACCTTGTGATCCGCCCACCTCGGCCTCCCAAAGTGCTGAGATTACAGGCGTGAGCCACTGTGCCCAGCTAGCATACACTGCTTTTAAAGTTTACACAGTGTAATGTCCTATGTCTTCATACTCACTCACCCCTTACTCACTGACTCACCCAGAGCAACTTCCAGCCCTGTAAGCTCCATTCAATGCAGGTGTCCTATAGAGGTGGATCATTTTTAGCCTTTTACACTGTATTTGTAGTGTACTTTTTCTATATTTAACTGTGTTTAGATACACAAATACTTAACATTGTGTTACAGTTGCCTTCATTATTCAGTACAGTAATGTGCTGTAGAGATTTGTAGCCCAGGAGCAATAGGCTATACCATGTAGCCTGGTTGTGTAGTGGGCTGTACCATCTAGGTTTCCGTAAGTGCTCTCTGTGATGTCTGTACAACGAAATCACCTAAGAATGCATTTCTCAGAATGCATCCCCATTGTTA
The DNA here is from genome assembly GCF_009828535.3 of Hylobates moloch. Lineage (NCBI taxonomy): Eukaryota > Metazoa > Chordata > Mammalia > Primates > Hylobatidae > Hylobates > Hylobates moloch. The sequence continues at coordinate 76,813,195 of NW_026652281.1, forward strand.
AGCAACACATGACTTTATGCACACAAACAGATACACACACGTACACATACGCATTATCATTTAAACAACTCAAGTGTTATGAAGGATAAAACAAGTGTTCAGGGGTAGGGACATCTAAATCCAGGTGGGTATGTTTCAAAACCCACATTATGGCTCACGTCTCTAATCCCAGCACTTTGGGAAGCCGCAGTGGGTGGATTCAACACCAGCCTGGGCACCATGATGAAACCCCATCTCTACAAAAAATACAAAAATTAGCTGGGTGTGGTGGTGTGTGCCTGTAGTCCCAGCTACTTGGGAGGCTGAGGTGGGAGAGACACCTGAGCCCAGGGAGGTTGAGGGTGCAGTGAGCTGTGATCACACCACTGCACTCCAGCCTGGGCAACACAGTGAGATCCTGTCTCAAGAAAAAAAAAAAAAGAAAAAAAAGAAGGAAAACATACATTAAACCTTCAGTTACCTAGTTAATAGAATTAAGTTCCGCAGCTGAGGAAACTACCTCAACCTAGATCTATAAAGCTGAGTCTGCCTTGTGGGGTCCTATGAGGTTTGTGTGTGTTCATATTTGTCAAGCATTTGGAATAATGCCTGGCACATAGTGAGCACACAGTGAGTGTCAATTAAAGAAGTAAACGAGGCTGTAGCTTGATCCTTATAAGCTGGGTGAATGGGGAGGCCCCATCTCATTCCCTGAAGCCTCAGATGAGGAAATGGCTGTTGGAGGGGATTTCACACCTTTCAGAAGAAGGACCCATTGTTCCCGTTGAGCTCTTGGAGATAGGACTCAGTCAGTAAATGCTTCTTGAATGAGTAGGTGGTTGGACCAGATCAGTGTTTCCCGTGGGAGGAATGTGAGATGGTTTTGGGCGGTACACAGATGTTTCACATGTTAATAGGTATTTATTACAGCGTTGTGCTAGCAGAAAATATTGGGCAGCACATTTGACCTGAGTGTTTTTTAAAAAGTGAGCGATTTAAAAACACAGTAACTTGAACAGGTGGCATGTGAATGTCATGGAAACTGAAAGCATTTGTGGATTGAAAGAAGAGGGGGAAAATCTCTGAGGTCTTTCCACATCTGAGATGTTTGATTCTTTGAATCCGGGCTTTAAATATGAAATCAGGATATAAAAATAGAAGTGATATTCTCTGGGTTTTGTGAGCAGAGACGTGTAATGGAAATTGACAGGCAGAAGTGGATGTGCAGCCTCATGGAGGGTACAGAGATAACAGCGTATTAACACTTTGGTGTCTGCTGTGGGCAGCCTTGTGTGTGTATACATCATCTAACAAAATTGGGAACATCCTATACATACAATTTTGTAATCGGGTTTGTTCACCTGATACTGTAACTCTGTGTTCAGTGTTCCTGCAGAGAAATCTTTGTGCTTACTGCCGATTTTCTTCGGATAAAGTCTTAGATGGGATCGTTTGGTCGTCGTGTATGCGTGTGTTTCAGGCTTTTTGTACCTGTCGTCACAGTGCCTTGCAGTATGACTGTGCCAGTTTAAGCTTCGGGCAGCTCAAGCACCCTCTTCCTCGTCTTGGCCAATGCCAAGTTAGATTAAACAATACTTTTGTTGCCGATTTGATAGGAGAAATATAGCCCTCTGTTTTTACTTTCATTTCGTTTCGGGTTTTTTACATTATTGATAAGGCTGAGCTTTTGGTGTGTTGATTGATCTGTTGTGTTTCTTTTGTGAACTGCCCCCAAGTTTGCCTTTTGTCTTAATTTTTTCCTCTGGGATTTTAGGGTTTTTTATTTATTTGTTTTTAAGAGTCCTTCATATTGTAAAGATATTAGTAGTTTGTGACATGTTAGTTATTTCTCCTAGTTTATTTTAGAGACAGTCTCAGTCTGTCACCCAGGCTGGGGTGCAGTAGCGCAATCCTAGCTCATTATAATCTTGAGCTCCTGGGCTCAAACAATCCTCCCACCTCAGCCTGCCGAGTAGATATGACTACAGGCATGCACTACCATGCCTGGCTAATATTTATTTATTTATTTTTATTTTTTGGTAGCGATAGAGTCTTGCTATGTTGCCCTAGTTGGTCTGAAACTCCTAGGCTCAAGTAGTCCTCCTGCCTCAGCCTCCCAAAGTGCTGGGGTTACAGGCATGAGCCACCATGCCTAGCCTATGTTTCCTAGTTTAATACTTGCTTTTCATGTTTGCTTGTGATATTCACACTTACTGTATTTCTTGTTGTAAAGGTAAATATTTGATTCATTCTGTGACACACGTGTTCTTCCATTTAATTTGTTTAAGGCTAATGAACCATTTATCTTCTTATAAACTTTATTTATTTATTCATTCATTTATTATCTTTTAGATGGAGTCTCACTCCTGTTGCGCCGGCTGGAGTGCAGTGGCACGGTCTCAGCTCTCTGCAACCTCCACCTCCCAGGTTCAAGCGATTCTCCTTCCTCAGCCTCCTGAGTAGCTGGGATTACAGGTGTGCGCCACCACGCCCAGCTAATTTTTGTATTTTTAGTAGAGATGGGTTTTTGCCATGTTGGCCAGGCTGGTCTCAAACTCCTGATGTCAGGTGATCCACCTGTCTCAGCCTCCCAAAGTGCTAGGATTACAGGAGAGGGCCACCATTCCCGGCCTTAAACTTTATTTTTATTTTTTATTTTTTTGAAATGGGGGTTTCACTTTGTTGCCCAGGCTGGACTTACATTCCTGGGCTCAAGCAATCTTCCTGCCTCAGCCTATAGAGTAGCTGAGACTACAGGCACATGCCACCATGCCTGGCCCATTTAACTTCTTTGAAATCAGATGTGATTGATTCTCTGTGTCCTGCAGTCACTGTCAGTTGTCATTACCTGTGCATGCTTACGTGGTTGTTATTCCTGGTGGCATGGCTGGGCAGCTGTGACTGCAGCCCCTGGATGCTTTAGTCCTCATACCACTTAAGGAACATTTGAAGAAGGAGCACAAATCCTGATTGTTGTTCAAAAACTGTCTATTCATTACTTCTGATGAGATGAAGAAAGAGCCAGCATTAAAACTTACAGAGCGAGGGCCAGGGCTCAGAAGACAGTCTCAGAGAGGACGGTAAAGATCTTTCTCTCTCTTTTTTTTTTTAATTTTTTTTGAGACGGAGTCTCGCTCTGTTGCCCAGGCTGGAGTTTAGTGGCATGCTCGAGGCTCACTGCAACCTCCGCCTCCTGGGTTCAAGCGATTCTCCTGCCTCAGCCTCCCGAGTAGCTGGGACTACAGGCATGCGCCACCACGCCTGGCTATTTTTTGTATATTTAGTAGAGACAAAGTTTCACCATGTTGGCCAGGATGGTCTCGATCTCTTGACCTCGTGATCCGCCCACCTCGGCCTCCCAAAGTGTTGGGATTACAGGCATGAGCCACTGCGCCTGGCCTAAAGATCTCTTAAGAAATGCCACATCACCAAAGCTCTTGAAAGCACAATAGTCCATATTGTATGGAAACTCAAACATCCTGAAACTGAAGACATCCAGCCCTTCCCATTGATCTTTTCCTTTTCATATGTGTGCAAGAGAGAGAGGTGATACTAGTCTGTTTTAATAAGTCCAAAAGAACTTTTCCAATAAACTCACAGTTACAATTATTTGGCAGTGTTTTTTCTTTCTTGGTGGTACATCTTACGATTGATGCCTTCTTATTTGATGAAATACGTCATATGGTTAGTGTAGAAGATTTAGAAAAGATAAATTAAACCCAGAAATCAGAGAGATAATCATTTTCAGTATTTAGGTATCAATCCACTAGTAATTCTCTGTGTAATATAGATACATACATATGTATTTATGGGCACATATGGTACATACATTTTTGGCCTTACCTCTTTCTCTTAACAGTATATCTGGAATGTTTTGCCATGTCTGATTTTGTAGTTTACTTTTTAAATGATGGGTTAGTATTTCAGTGAATGGATACACTGTAATTTGTCCAGTTACTCTCCGGCTGATGTCCTGTAAATCCTGAAACTTGCTGCTTGTCTCCCTTCAGAACTCCCATCAGCAGCACCCGACAGCACTCTCCTCCTCACTGCCCAACACTGGGTGGCAAATCTTTCATCTTGGCCACTCTGATAGGCTGGACAGTGAGATCCTTCCTAGAGCGCATGGAAACCTGTTGTAGTCACCTGGGCTTGTGGAGTTGGAGGAGGAAAGTGTTAGGGGCACTGGGAGGTGGGATCTGGTGGGAGTTGCTGGCTGGGTGTGTTTGCATTATGGACCCGTGCATCTCACCACTCTCTACCACTGCGCACCACTGTGACCACGGACAGGGTGCTCCTGAGGTCAGTTCCAGATGCCTGCCAGGCCCTGCGTCCTGAGCCTGCTTCTCCCTCTGGCCTCCTCTCCAGTTTCTTACTGTCCTCTGGCCTCCCTGCCTCCTCTCTGTACTGGAGGCTCAGATGTGTTCCCCAAGCCTTTCTGCCTGCCCTTCCTCCTGTCTGGAATGCCTTTTGGACACCTGACTCTCCCATTCTCCAGGGCTCACCATGGCCATCCCCTTCTGAGAGAGGCCTCCCCCGTCACCTTCATCCTCTCTATGAGTCACTGTCTTCATTCCTCATCATCTTGTAATTATCTGCCTCTCTCCTTTCTGTCCTTGTTTACCACTGTACCCCCAGTGCTTAGCACTTGGCAGACATGCACATGTTCCTTGACTACACTAGTCTTATTGAATAGTGTAAAGAATCCAGAGGTGAGAGGATAGGACCTGCTCTTTATTATCCAAGAGAGTAGTTTTGTAAGTCTACCAAGTTATAGCTTCCAGAGGGAAGCATTTTGATCAGCTTTTCAAAAGAGTTGCTTAGCAGCGGGGTGAGTGCCTTCCTCAGGGGAGTGGTCACGTAGTGATACTGTTGCAATGGTTCTTGCACTGGATGCTGGGGTTGGCTAGATTAGGCTTCTTCCAACCCTTAGAACTGTGGGGTGTGTTCTCATCTGTGGGTTTCAACTGCAGATAAAACTGTTAACACTAGATGGCACTAGAGGATTCATTTGAAATCTGTTTAAGGCCAGGCCGGTGGCTCAACCCTGTAATCCCAGCACTTTGGGAGGCCGAGGCGGGTTGGATCACCTGAGGTTGGGAGTTCGAGACCAGCCTGGCCAACCTGATGAAACCCCCATCTCTACTAAAAATACAAAATTAGCCGGACCTGGTGGCGCATACCTGTAGTCTCGGCTACTTGGGAGGCTGAGGCAGGATAATCGCTTGAAACCGGGAGGTGGAGGTTGCAGTGAGCTGAGATTGTGCCATTGTACTCCAGCCTGGGCAACAAGGGCGAAACTCTGCCTCAAAAAAAAAAAAGAAATCTGTTTATGAAACTGCCACCCACAGTGAAAAAATAACCTTTATCATTGCACTTATACCCTCAACACACACTTGAAACAAAATTTGTCTAAGTGCAATGGCTCACACCTGTAATCCCAGCACCTTGGGAGGCCAAGATGGGAGAATCACTTGAGGTCAGCAGTTCGAGACCAGCTATAGCAAGACTTCATGTCTACAAAAAAATTAAAAATTAGAATTAGAAACAAAAGGTTCACAAATGTCTTAACACTATGTGTAATGCATCTTATTTTTTATTTTATTCTATCCCATTTCTTTTTTCTTTCTTTCTTATTTGAGCTGGAGTCTCATTCTGTGGCCCATGCTGGAGTGCAGTGGTGCAATTTTGGCTTACTGCAACCTCCGCCTCCCGGGTTCAAGCAATTCTTGTGCCTCAGCCTCTCGAGTAGCTGGGATTACAGATGCGGACCACCATGCCCAGCTAATTTTTGTATTTTTAGTAGTTTCACCATATTGGCCAGGCTGGTCTTGTACTGCTGGCTTCAAGTGATCTGCTTGCCCCGGCCTCCCAAAGTGCTGAGATTCCAGGCATGAGCCACCATCCCGGCCTCGCATTTTTTTTTTTTTTTTAAATGCAGGTTTGCAAACTAATTGATCTTATGATATTAATTGGTCACAACTTACTTTTGAAAAGCACAATTTTAGATAACTGAGTAAGTGTATGGTTATAAAACTGTGAGTATGCTGTTTTCCTTGGACAGTCTGGGCTTGTATAGCAAATTGTGCACATTAGTGTATATTTCACGTTTCTGTGGTGAATTGCATGGAACACCTGAACATGTGCTTCTTTTTGGGTGTCTATGGATGACAGAGATTGGGAGATGTGTTTGTACAGAATTCAGCACCTATTGTAGTCAAGGCAGACATAAGCCTTGGCAGTAGATATAAAGAAAAGGTATATTATCTGCTTCTAGGAGCTCAGAGACATAACACACACATTCCCTACATTTTACCTTAGCAGGCAACAAGGAAATGGGGGTATTACTCAGGGTATCATTAGGATGCTTTATGCTGTTAACAGAAGCCTGACTCAAATTGGCTTAAAGGGTAAAGACACTTATTATCTTACAAAATATACGTTCAAAGCTAGAGCAGTCCACAGGCCCAGAGCAGCTGAGCATGGCCTTCGGGATCCAGGTTCTTTTCATGACTCCTCAGTCGTCCTAAAGCTGGTTCTACTGATGGTTGCAAGAAGGCTTCCTGTGCTAATCAGGGTTTCAGCTCCCAGGCTTGAAACATGAAGCCTTACCTCCTTGTACTGTAGACCAGAATAGAGAGAATTAAGGCTCCCGTGGCATTTCCCAAGTTGTACATGTATTGTTCATTCGTTCCTGGTTTCCCCACTCTGACCTCTGTAAGGGGAGTAATAGGACGGCACCTAATACAGAATCAGGAGAAACACTTGGGTTAATTCATGCTGTTTGTCAAGTGTTTCTGAGTCTCCCTTCCTCTGGGCACAGGTCTTTTCATTTAGTGGAATTAACTGACTAGCTCTGGCCATGAGTTTGCAGAGTGAATAAATGGCTGCACATCTTTTGTATGAAGCATGAAGTGAGGTTATTTGCTATGTAGGGTCCTGGGAAGTGAATTAGCAATAGGAGGAAAGGGAGTGAGAAGGCCCACTGTGGAAAATGTGATGGGTGGTGTAATGTGAACATAATGAATGGATGGCTGTGTCTTCGCATGTGTAATGGGGTGCTAAATGTGCACTTGGCCTTTTGAGGTGGATGGTTGGTTTTCGTCGAGTTCCTTGACCTGGTTCCTGGGAACTTGGCAGTGGACCTTGGTCTGAACCTACTCAATCTCTACTCACCTTCCTCCTTTTTCCTCCCTTCCAGGTTTGCAGTAAGCATTGGCTACTGGCATGACCCTTACATCCAGCACTTTGTGAGACTGTCTAAAGAGAGGAAAGCCCCTGAAATCAACAGAGGCAAGTGACCGTCTCCCTCCCCAGCAGCTACTTATCAGCCAAGAGACCTGAGGTTTCAGGGGTTCATTCATGTTTTTTTTTTTTTCTCACTTTGTTACCTAGGCAGGAGTGCAGTGGGGCAATCTCTGCTCACTGCAACATCCGCCTCCCATGTTCAAGCAATTCTCCTGCCTCAGCCTCCCAAGTAGCTGGGATTACAGGCACACACCACCACGCCCAGCTAATTTTTTTTTTTTTTTTTTTTAGATGGAGTCTTGCTCTGTCGCCCAGGCTGGAGTGCAGTGGCACCATCTCTGCTCACTGCAAGCTCCGCCTCCCGGGTTCACACCATTCTCCTGCCTCAGCCTCCCGAGTAGCTGGGACTGCAGGTACCCACCACCATGCCCGGCTAATTTTTGTATTTTTAGTAGAGATGGGGTTTCACCGTGTTAGCCAGGATGGTCTCAGTCTCCTGACCTCATGATCCGCCCACCTCGGCCTCCCAAAGTGCTGGGATTACAAGCGTGAGCCACCGCGCCTGGCCCAGGTGTTCATTCTTGAAGGGAGTCGTGGTGTGCTCCCTTTTCAGCTGTGCGCAAAAGTGCTTATTTTCTCACCAACACATGTGTTATAAAACTTGTTAATCGCCAGGTGTGGTGGCTCACGCCTGTAATCTCAGCACTTTGAGAGGCTGAGGCCGGCGGATCACCTGAGGTTGGGAGTTCAAGACCAGCCTGACCAACATGGAGAAACCCCGTCTTTGCTAAAAATACAAAATTATCCAGGCATGGTGGCGCATGCCTGCAATCCCAGCTATTCAGCAGGCTGAGGCAGGAGAATCGCTTGAACCCGTGAGGCAGAGGTTGAGGTGAGCCGAGATCGCACCATTGCACTCCAGCCTGGGCAACAAGAGCGAAACTCGGTCTTAAAAAAAAGAAAAAAAGAAAAACTTGTTAATCTTTTATATGAAAGATGGTATTTAATTGTAATTTTATTTTTTACTCTTCCTATTTATAGGTGGTTGAGTATCATTTTCATGTGTTTGAAGCCCACTTATATCTTTTTACTCTGAACTGTCCATATCAGGAATTACTTTTTTCAGTTAAAAATACAAATAAAGCATTATTTTCCACATGTGTACTCCTATACTGATTGGAATCAGTATGGAGAAGCTGCTTCATGATACTGGTAGTTGGAGGAGAATCCCTTAGAATTTATGTTAGACTCTTCCTTTGTTTTGGTAGAGGGAGAAAGGGCTCTGTTTTGCCTATGGCTCATCTAGATGTGTGGACTATTCATGTGGATTATTATTGTTATTTTTGAGATGGAGTTTCGCTCTTGTTGTCCAGGCTGGAGTGCAGTGGCGTGATTTCAGCTCACTGCAACCACCGCCTCCAGGATTCAAGCGATTATCCTGTCTCAGCCTCTAATCATGTGAATTTAATTGGGTTCTTCTATGAGGAGACTTTCCAGAGGTTTTGTATATTTCAGGCTGAGCATATCTGAGTTTTCACACCTCATCTGTGCTTCTGAACCTTCCCTAAGGATGGAGATTGAAGATTGCTGCCCAGCTGCACAGCTTGAGTGTTGTAATTTTAGAGGACAGGGTTTTCTATAGTTTTGTTGATATCTCTTACTGTGGAAGGAAGGGGAAGTGGTAATTCTCAGATGAGGGAGGTCTCAGAGGTGCTGACAGCAGTAAGCTTACCAGGCTCAGAAGATTTGGCTCTTAACATTCTGCAGCAGAGTGGTATGAAGTGAGGCTGGGGAAGTAGACAGAGCAGGTGGGGCCCTGTAGACTATGTAAGGAACTATGGTCTTTTTGTTTTTCTTTCTTTTCTTTTCTTTTTTTTTTTTTGAGGCAGGGTCTCACTGTGTCATCCAGGCTGGAGTGCAGTGGTACGATCACAGCTCACTGCAGCCTCGACCTCCTGGGCTCAAGCAATCCTTCTGCCTTTTTTTTTTTTTTTTTTTTTTTGGTAGCGACAAGGTCTCACTATGTTGCCCAGGCTGGTCTTGAACTCCTGGCCTCAAGTGATCCTCCTGCCTTAGCCTCCTAAAGTGCTGGGATTACAGGTGTGAGTCACCACACCTGGCGACACTCTGGTCTTTTCCCAACAGCAACAGAAAGCAGTTGAGCTAGGGAGTGACATGAGCAAACAGGCCTTTTACAAACCTCTGGCTTCTGTGTGAGATATGGATTTGGGTAAAGTCAGAGTGATTGGGGGAGCTCACTTGGGAGACGTGTGCTGTAGCTCACTTCACAGATACCAAAAGGAGAGGTGGAAGAAAAGTAGATTCCAGAAATACTTAGTGGATAAAATCAACATGTTTGGGGGACTGATTGCATAAGGGGAAAGAAAAAGGGTAGTTCCAAGATGATGCCTACCTTTTTACTTTTGAACTGAATGAGCCATGGCACTATTTGCCAAGTTGAGAGGTGAAGACAGCAGGGAGGAGATTGGGGAGGTGATCTTGAACACAGCTTTGGAAATAGTGATTCTGAGATAGTACTGAGACCCCCAAGTGGAGATGCCAGCTGGCAGCCTGATACGGTTTGGATCTGGGTCCTCACCAAATCTCATGTTGAAATGTAGTCCCCACTGTTTTTTTTTTCTTTCTTTTTTGAGACGGAGTTTCTCACTCTGTCGCCCAGGCTGGAGAGCAGTGGCCCGATCTCGGTTCACAACAACCTCAGCCTCCTGGGTTCAAGCGATTCTCCTGTCTCAGCCTCCCAAGTAGCTGGGATTACAGGCGCCCGCCACCATGCCTGGCTATTTTTTGTATTTTTTGTAGAGACGGGGTTTCGCCATGTTGGCCAGGCTGGTCTCAAATTCCTGACCTCAGGTGATCCGCCTGCCTCGGCCTCCCAAAGTGCTGGGATTACAGGCGTGAGCCACCACACCCAGCCTGTAGTCCCCAGTGTTGGAGGTGGGGCCTGGTAGAAAGTGGGGTGGATTTCTCATGAATGGTTTAGGACCATCCTCTTAGTGCTGTTCTGATAGTGAGTTCTCAGGAGGTCTGGTTGTTTAAAAGTGTGCAGCACCGTACGTACCCCTTGCTCTCTGTGGTTCCTGCTCCTACCATGTGAGATGCCTTGCTCACCCTTTGCCATCCATCATGATTAGAAGCCTCCCAGGGCCTCACCGGAAGCAGAAGCTGCTATAATTCCTGTACAGCCAACAGAACTGTGAGCCATTTAAACATTTCTTCTTGGCTGGGCGTGGTGGCTCATGCCTGTAATTCCAGCACTTTGGGAGGCTGACGGGGGTGTGGATCACCTAAGGTCAGGAGTTTGAGACCAGCCTGGCCAACATGGTGAAACCCTGTCTCTACTAAAAATACAAAAAATTAGCCGAGTGTGGTGGCGGGCACCTGTAATCCCAGCTACTTGGGAGGCTGAGGCAGGATAATCACTTGAACCCGGGAAGTGGAGGTTGCAGTGAGCTGAGATTGCACCATTGCACTCCAGCCTGGGCAACAAGAGTGAAACTCTGTCTCAAAAACAACAACGACAACAACAACAACAAAACAAGATAAAACAAAAACAAACCACACACACATTTCTTCTTTATAAATTACCCAGTCTCAGGTATTTCTTTTTAGCAGTGCAAGAATTGACTAATGTAAAGCCAGATATCAGGCTAGAGGGAACAGATGATGAAAGGTACAGTATGTATGTCAGGCAATGAAGTGCAGATTTTTCACTGGTAATTGATTGGGAATCAAAAGGTTTTAAGGAAGTTACAGGAAAAGATCTGTGATTCTGAAAAATCACCCTTAGAATAAGGATGTGTTGCAATAGATCAGATGAGCGAGGACAGCAGATGCAGGGGCTGTGGGTGTGGGAAAGAAAAGGAAGCTTCCCCTTTGTCACCAGTCCTTCTCCCACACAGCTGCTGGGGATTTTTCTAAAATGCAAACCTAGATCATGTCAGTTCCTCACTTAAAATCCCTCAGGATAAAACTTGTACTCAAAAAATAAATAAAGAAGATAATTTCACCTATTGCTTAACATAGAAAATGGGAGCCCTCAGAATGAGACTCCCTTAACTTCCCCCAAGAAACTTAACCGTCCTTTTTTACCGTTACAGTTGTGAATGTCCTCCAGTAACGACCACCAGCAACACTCTGTAGTTAAGCAAGTTTGGGTTATTACTTGTTGCAAGGAGGGAAGACTCACATCATGAGGAGCATATCAGTAAGAGGATATCCTTTAGGATCTGGGCTTTGGCTGGGTGATTTGGGGGAGCTTCCATGATTCACTGTGTGACAGCCTGTCCAGAAATCTCTCTTGCTACCCCTCCTGACCCTATATCAGGTTCGCCTAACACGCAGTTCTACTGCAGGCCCCATGCCTCTGTTCATGCTGTTGTCCTCTGCCAGGCAAACCCTTACTGATCTCTTTAAGACTCACCTCCTCCACTGTGAAAAACAGAAAAGCAAAACTGGCCTCTAGGAGCTCGCCTGGTGCTGTGAGCCAGGCCCTATGTTTTTGGAAGCTGGCTGGTGCCCATAACAAGGCCATGTTGTTCTCCTGTTGGACATAAACAATCATGCAGACCACTCACACAAGGGCACTCTGCAGTGGTGATGATAGGAGACGACACGAGACCACGTCATCATTCTGTGTAAGAACAGACAAAAAAGTAAGGTCACCGTGCCACCCACAGAATACCAGACATTCCCTTCTCCCAGCTGATAGGAGTGACTGTGGCTTCTTTACACATTATAGCTTTAGCCCTACTCCAGCCAAACCTCTTTCTAGAAAAGATACAGCTACCGGATGATAAGATTTTCCTACCTCCTATCGGCACTCAATCCAGAGCAAACCCCTGGACCCTCCCCCAAATCACCCAGCCAAAGCCCAGATCCTAAAGGATATCCTCTCACTGATATGCTCCTCATGATGTGAGTCTTCCCTCCTTGCAACAAGTAATAAACCCAACTTGCTTAACTACAGAGTGTTGCTGGTGGTCGTTACTGGAGGACATTCACAACTGTAACAGTGAAAAAGGACGGTTAAGTTTCTTGGGGGAAGTTAAGGGAGTCTCATTCTGAGGGCTCCCATTTTCTATGTTAAGCAATAGGTGAAATTATCTTCTTTATTTTTTGAGATGGGGTCTCACTCTGTCACCCAGGCTGGAGCCCAGCAGCGTGAATATGGATCAATGCAGCCTTGACCTCCTAGCCTCAAGTGGTCCTCCCACCTCAGCCTCCCGTGTAACTGGGACCACAGGCTCTCATCACCATGCCTGGCTAATTTATTTTCTTGTAGAGATAGGGCCTTACCATCTTACCCAGGCTGGTCTCGAACCCCTGGCTCAAGCAATCCTCCCATCTTGGCCTCCCAAAGTGCTGGGATTACAGGCGTGAACCACTACGCCACAGTTGAGTTTAGAATGTTTATTTAAAATCTTGTGACACTGAACTCAATGACTAGTTCTAGGAAAACTTACCTTTTAATAGTGTATTGTGGTATAAGGCCTGAAATTAGGATTCATATCAAATTCTGTCTTTACATCCATTTAAATCAAGAGGGCCTCAAATGGCTGAACTCCAAGCCTCGCTCCCTGTCTGCTTCCACAGATGAGATTCTCTGGCTAAACACTCTCCTTATTTTAGGGATCAGACACAGAGCCTGCTTATTCCCAGACAGTAGGCTTCAGTTCCCTGCCAGCTCAAGGACAAATTATTCAGACAAGCCAGTCACACCCTCCCGTGGGAACCAGGGCTCACTCTGCACTTTTGTTACTACAAAGCCTGCCTCCAGCAGCCCCTCCTTGTTACCGTGTTCCAGAGTGCAGCCTCCACATTGCCCTGCATAGTGTGCAAGGTCCTTCTCCCCTGGACTGGAGTATCTGTGACCAGTCAGCTGCTGTTGATTGCATCTGTCCTGCATCAAGTGTTGTGTGTTCAGCCATCCCCATATCTCTGGGGGCAGGGACAGGGGCGGGGCAGGAGGGTGGGGGGAAGGAATCTGTCTTTCATCAATGGAGTAAAGAGTCTGTGAATAAAACGATTGGCATCACAAACAGTATGGCCCATCCTTGATTGAGGACCTCTGGTTAGCTTTAACTAGCTGCTCCTTTACTAAGTAGCTGGTTTTGTTTGTTTGTTTATTTATTTATTTAGAGACGGAGTCTTGCTCTGTCGCCCAGGCTGGATGGAGTGCAGTGGCGCGATCTCCGCTCACTGCAACCTCCGCCTCCTGGGTTCAAGCGATTCTCCTGCCCCAGCCTCCCAAGTAGCTAGGACTACAGGTGCCCACCACCACACCAGGCTAATTTTTGTATTTTTAGTAGAGATGGGGTTTCACCATACTGGCCAGGTTGGTCTTGAACTCCTAGACCTTGTGATCCGCCCACTTCAGCCTCCCAAAGTGCTGGGATTACAGGAGTGAGCCACCGCGCCCGGCCTAAGTAGCTGGTTTTATAAGGCGGCAAGGACTGTTGAGAACATCACTGCCAGTTGCTGGCCAGCTTGCCCTTCAGCTAATGAGTTTTGTTATCTCAGTAGGTGTTGCCACTTCTTCCCACCCTGACTAACGTTAATGGACTGTATCTCCTTGTGAGGTCCCATCTGGTGTGGCCTGTGTCGGCCAGGTGGTTTCCCAGGCTCCCACCTGGGGGCAGCAGCAACATGACATCCTAACGGGTGGGTGCCTGAGTTCCACTGGAGTGAGGCTAGACTCTGTGGTCTTTGGTCTAGCCTCATGACCCTCGCTCCATCACTGGCTGCTTGGGACAGCCAGGCAGACACTGTTTGGGAAAGTGTGCCCCAGCATAGTCCTGGGGATAACCCTTTTTCCTTTCCCCAAACACCAGGGTTTTTGGAACCATCACCTGGGAAGATTTAGGAATGGCTTCCTGGTGGTCTCCTAACAGCCTAAACACCCCATGGGCTTTGCTTGGCGGTGTTGCTTATCTGCATGCCAAAGGACCAATCCTGCAGGCAAGGGGCTCAATGGCCCCACCTGGACCCTAGACAAAATGAACATACTAGGGGGGTCCCAGCACCGGGGAGATTTGCCTGGCCTTCCTGGGGGAGCAGTATGGCCGCCCACGGAGCCGGCTGCTGGTCTCCCTTTCCCATAACCTCCCGGAAGATCCACACCACGAATGATCTGATGGGGACAAAAACCCCGGGACTCGAGGGACCTTTGCGGCGGACCCTTAAAACACCTGGCAATCCCATTAAATTGAAACATGGTACATATTTTGCTATTCTAGTTTTGGCTAATACGTTCTATTTCAAGGGTCTCCCAGCCACAGTTTGCCAGCGGGCAGGCGGCGCCGCAGGAAGTGACCGGGCAAGAACGGGGGTCGCCGCCCAGCTCGGCCTCCTGTTCTCTAAGCCCTTGGCCTCGGGCTCCAGGCCACACGGGGAGGCCGTGCAGGGCGCGCCCGAAGAGGGTGGGGCGGGGCTCCGAAAGTGACGTGGGGGCGGGGCCAACGGACCGCGGAGGCGGTGGGAGCAGCGCTTGTCAGCCGTTGGAGACCCCAGCCCGCTCGCGTGAAGTAGCTGGCCGACCAAGCCCCAGAAGGCGAGTGCCGGAGGGGGCGGGACAGCTCCTCCGGGGCCAGCGGGCACCAGGCTTGGGGGCTGAGGCCCAGCGGCCCGAGACCAACTGGGCGGACCGAGGCCGCCTCCCTGCCAGCCCTGGGGTCCACTGCCCCGGGGAGCAGCTCCCTTACGAGGTCAGACTCGGGCTTCATCCTCTCTTGCCGAGCGCCGAGCGGTTTTCAACTCTCACTGCTAGGATTCCTCCAGCCACCCGGGATAGGTCCGAGATACATGGCCAGCCATGACCCGGAGCGTCCACTTCCAGGGACAGGCGGTGGTGATTGGCTTCGGTTGTCATCTGTGCCATCTGTCCATGGTTCGAAAAGCTGCTGTTCACGTTTTGGGGAGGATCATGGTTTGAGGGCTCCCATGGTAGAATTTGGGGAGCTCTCATAGGCAGAAGGCTGAGAAAAGTTGGTGCTGTGGGAAGTCAGCTGGCAGCCGATGGAGTCAGGACCAGGGAGGAAGGGAAAGGGAACCCAGATAGGAAGCTACTGCAGTAGGCTCAGAGAGGTGATGATGGCGGGGCTAAGACAGCGGCCTTGGGCGGTGACTGGGAAGAACATTGAACACCACGTTTGGGCTGAAGAAAAGAGCAAGGGAAGAGGTGAGGAGCTTCAGGTGAGGGTTGATATAGATGTTACTTACACAGGTAACAGAAATTCTTCACCTTTTCGTTGTTTTACAATGATTCATTCTCTCTCTCTCTAACATATAATTGTGATATTTTCACCTGTAGTCCCAGCTGCTCTGGACGTTGAGGCAGGAGGATGGCTTGAACCCAAGAGGAGGCTGAAGTGAGCCAAGATTGTGCCACTGCACTCCAGCCTGGGCGACAGGGCAAAACCTTGTCTCTAAAAAGAACTTCTTAAAAAAGCACCTGCAGATTTAAGCACATAATAACTACACTTTTGTCTGTTTTATTATGATATCAAAGTTAAATTTATGATGAATGACTAACTGGACAAAACTGAGAGCAACCACCACAGAGGTGAATATACTGAATGTATAACACTCTAATAATTTTAAGAACTCCACTCTAATGAGCAGATATCACAGAAAGAAACTTTCCAGATGAAATACCAATGATCAGGAAATCTGTGAGACGATTTAAAAAAATTCGAAGTCATTGAAGAAATGCAAAGCTTCTAGGCTCCACTTTTCGCTCATGAAATTGGCAGAGTTCGGGACAATGAGTGTTGCTGTCCCAGGAGTGCGGATGGGGCTGTGTCCTTCGCTGGCGGTGGGAATGTGCACTGGCACTCTTGTCCAGAAAGACATTCGCCACTGTGGTTTAAGAAGCATCTCAAAGGTCTTCACCTTGGTCCCTTGTCCACCTCTGCCCGCGGTCTCTCCTCCTTTCAGCTTCCTCTTTCCCACACAGTCCCTCCTGCACAGGCTTGGTCCCCTTTCTTCTCTGACTGGGTCAGGCATGTGGGTGACTCTTTGACTTCCAAGGCTCTGTCTGCTTGGCTTTTTTCTTTCACCTGTTCTGCGGAATAACCTGATTCGTTCCTCTTTTTGAGTCCTTCACTTCCATACCTGGGATTCAGGGCGTGGCCCAGAAAGACCTTGCAGTCATGCAGTGTGGGGCTGCCACCATTTCATGGCCTCCAAGCTCAGCTGGGCTGAATGAACGCTGCCGTCCAGCGCTTGGCTCAGTTTTCTGTCCCTGTTTCCTGAGTGCTTTTGCCAGACTTTCACTTTTCTGAAACCTACTCCACCCTACCCCAGACACCCACCCTCTCTCCTTGGATGACCTACCTCCTAATTTCTAGAGAAAACTGGACATGGCCACCTTTCCCCAGTGTCTGAGGCCCAGGTTGACCCATGGTCATGGTCGCTGTCACCACCCACCTGCCTGTATGACAGAGTGAGACCCTGTCTCAAAAAAAAACATAAATAAAAAGAATGCCTCCTGTTAGGCTGGGTGTAGTGGCTTATGCCTGCAATCCCAGCACTTTGGGGGGCTGAGGCAGGTACCAATAGTTTGAGCCCAGGAGGGGTTGTCAACCTGGACAACAGAGGGAGACCCTGTCTCTACAGATAATTTTTTAAAATTAAGGCAGGGCATGATGGCTCATGCACGTAATCCCAGCACTTTGGGAGGCTGAGTCAGGACTGAGGATTGCATGAGCCCAGGAATTCAAGACCAGCCTGGGCAATGTAGAGAGACCTCCATCTCTACAAAAAATTTTAAAAAATTAAGGCAAGGTATGGTGGCTGATGCCTGTAATCCCAACACTTCAGGAGGATGAGGTAGGAGGATAGATTCAGCCCAGGAGTTGGAGGCTGCAGTGAGCCATAATCACACCACTGCACTCCAGCATGGGCAACAGCATAAGACCCTATCTGAAAATACATAAATAAAAGAAAAAGTTAGCTAGGCGTGGTGGTGCATTCTTGTGGTCCCAACTACTCAGGAGGCTGAGGTGGGACAATCGCCTGAGCATGGGAAGTCGAGGGTGCAGTGAGCCATGATGGTGCCATTGCACTCCAGCTTCAGTGACAGAGAGCCAGACCGTGTCACCAAAAAAAAAAAAAAGTCTCCTGTGAAAAATGACAATTTCCAGTGGAACAATTATGAGGAAGAGATGGGATCTGCCTGGGCTTTTTCAGTCTTTTGGACAATTCAAGATTCCTCTAGCTAATGATTTCACAGTTGGTAACAGCTTGTTAGCTTTACGGTGTTTCTTTAATGTTTGTTAAATGTTCCTGGGATACAGGTACCAGATTACAATTCACACCAGCCAGGAGGGACAATGGAAATTTCTTGAGGAGGCTTGCAGGTCCCTTGGACCTAGGGCACCCAACCATTTGGGACGTTTAGGAGAAAAAGGAGGGTTTTACTTCTGTCTTCCCTGGGGTTCCAGATGAATGTGTCATCTTGGCCAGTGTTCTTATGAACTCTAAATGAAACTGAAGCACGCCTTTAACATTACTTTAAGAAAGAATCACAGAAGCCAACCTTAAATCATTTAAAATGTGAATGAAACTTGAAGCAATAGATAGGAAGAACCATTATCTGGTCTGTCCTGCAATTATTGGAAGTGTTAAAGGAGATGAAGTTTACAATGGCTGGGAGTAATGGCTCACGTCTCTACTCCTCATGCTTTGGGAGGCAGAGTGGGGAGGATCCCTTGAAGGAGTTTGAGGCTGCAGTGAGCTATGATTGTGCCACTGCACTCCAGCCATGGTGACAGAGCAAGACACTGTCCGCATCAGAAGAGAGCCCAGCAGCTGCCCAGGCCTTGGTTGGTCCCCATGGATGTGGAGCTGTGGCAGGTCATGCAGAACCATGTGGATTGTGCCCTCCAAGCCGGACTGTTCTTGGATTCCTCCATAGTGGAGATATGGTCGCTGACTTCTCCGATGGGGAAAACATTCTGTCTTTCCCTGCTTCAGAGGCGAAACCTCCTTGCCATTCACACAATCTAGTTCAATGGTATCTACTCTGGCACTGCTAATCCTCCAGAAGCGCTGTTCAATCAAGTCTAAATCAGCCTTCCAGTAGTTTCCATCCATTGGGTCTCACCATACTGTCTCAGCATGGGGTGGCCATGGTTTGCTAAGCCTGTTTTTCCCTTCTTTAAATGGATGTAACAGCCTTTCTGAAGTTTTTTTTTTTTTTTTTTTACATTTGTTGCCTGGTACTCATTTGGAGGCCCGGAGTCCAGCAGAGTTCCTTTCCGTGTTTTCTGCAGTCCTTCAGCGGGGTCTGCACACCTGATGGCCTAGAATTGGGCTGGCCCTCGGCAATCCTGCCCACCCTGTGGGCAAGTAAGTTTGCTGACAGACTTCAGTAGGCCCCGTGTACCTGAGCTTCAATGGGGTGGTGTTCTCTCCCAGCCACGTCAGCTGTGTCTGCTCCTCCCTGCTCTCTCTTCCCTCTCTTCTCCCTGCCCTGGGTGCTCTTGTAATATCCAGCCTCTGGGTTTCCAACTCATCTAGTAGATCTCAGAAGCCATCACCAGTTTCAGGATCTCTTTCTGGTATCCTGGGTTTGTATTCAGGGCCCCTCCTGTCACGTCTGTAACGCTCAACAATTTAATGAGCTTCTCTGTGCCTAGGTTTCTAATCTTTAAAATGGGTATAATAGTAGTATCAGTCTCATAGTTGTCTTGAGGATTAGGTGGGTTAATATTTGTAAAGCATGTATCAAGTAGGTTAAGAACAGGGTACCTGAAGTAATACTGCCCAGATTCAGAGCAGAGCCAGGAAACCTTGGGCAAGTCACTTCTCTGTGCCACATCTTATCCACATCTCTGTAACATGAGGATGATAATATAGTTATTGTAAACTTTTAGGCAATTATTTCTTGCAAAGCACCTGGAACAGTGCCAGGCACATGATATGGGCTCAATAAACGTGAGCTGTGGTGATGGTGACAACCCCTGGGGGGACCCTGAACTTCCCTGTGGTGTCACCATTGTGCTGAAGTCTAATGGCTTATTTTCCTCGATAGTTCTCAAGCGCTGTCAGAGCAGGGGATGGTCATCAGTATCCTGACTTCTCTTTTGCTTGAGCTCCTGGATGGTATCTTGTGTTTGTAGTTTGTAGATTTCATTTTCATCAAAGCTAATTGTTCCTTCTACTTTAGAAGTCTGAGCAATATGCCTTCAGTGGCCAACTGGAGACTTGTGTTTTAAAACTTCACTGGACTATCTGTTTATTGCTGTGATGAAATTATGCCACAAAAACCCATGTACTCATTGTGGAACATGGAAGCATGATGGGTACCACCCGAATGGAGGGGATGCAGTGTGGATGGGAACCTCTGGCCTCCCCGAATGTGTTGACTCCAGGACTGGCTGCCAGTCCTGCAGCCGATCCTGCAATGCTTGCTTTCGTGCTTTAGGAACGCTCATTTCTGCCTTTCTGCTGTAATTGATGCCAATAGCTGCCAGTCCTAAAACGCATCCTGCAGTGCTTGTTTTCTTGCTTTAGGAACGCTCATTTCTGCCTTTCTGCTGTAATTGATGCCAATAGCTGCTGGTCCTGCGACACATCCTGCAGTGCTTGTTTTCTTGCTTTAGGAACGCTCATTTCTGCCTTTCTGTTGTGATTGACGCCAATAGCTGCCGGTCCTGCAACGCATCCTGCAATGCTTGTTTTCTTGCTTTAGGAATGCTCATTTCTGCCTTTCTGTTGTAATTGATGCCAATAGCTGCCAGTCCTAAAACACATCCTGCAGTGCTTGCTTTCTTGCTTTAGGAATGCTCATTTCTGCCTTTCTGTTGTAATTGATGCCAATAACTTGTAGTTTGCTGCCATATCTGAAGCTCTGATGCTTCCTACATCTCTCCCAGGTCACTACAAAGATTTTGAAGTCCCTCATTCTCTGATATTAAGAATTTCATACTGGCTTCAGTCTCCTTTATCTCACTGTTAGGGAACTCTTCCCCTTTTCTGTGCCATTTATGAGCACACTTGAGATGTGGCCACATTGCTGCCCACTTGCTCCAAGGAACAGCTTAAGCCAGAGTCAAAGCCACCAAACCAGGAAGACATCCCTATTGTTCATAGAAGTCATCTGGTTGGCTCCAAGAAAAACATCCAGCGCAGTTGGATCTGACTTTAGTCTGGAGGTCCTGTCTCTAAAACAAAGGAGAGAAACTCACAATGTTTCTAGGCAGCGCCTGCTCAGAGGCCCACTCAGGGTAGGGGACTGCCAGGAAACGCAGAGGCCTGGCCTAGGGCCTCATTAGGGCTGGTCTTTGGTGACAGCCCTAATAACAGAGCAGGCCTCTGTTCTTCCCTACACCTTCCTCATCTCTGGGTTGGCCTTGTCTCCCTCTGCATTAGTGATTTTCCCCAGCGCCATGCGTGGCTCCTGCCAGCCAGATGCTGGCCACCAGGACACCCGCTCCAAAACAGCCACCCCCAAATGCCTTTTCCTGAGTGTGTGTGAGTGCGTGCGTCAGGGAGAATGCTCATACCCTTCAGTTTTTTACCAAATGGTAACATACAGTACCTATGTATCCTGCAGCTTGTGGTTTTCACACAATTGCTTTTTTAAATGCAAGTAAAAATTATACAGTGAAACACATTCATCTTGAGTACAAATCAGTCGGTTGTGACAAATATCTGCACCTGTGCCTAAGCAGTACCCTGAGGAGGACACTGAACGTTTCCATCATCCAAAAAGTTCCCCATGCTGTTTGCCATTCGCCCTCACCCTCCAGCCCCAGCAAGCCCTGTTCAGTCTCATTGGAGTTCCTTCCTCCACCAAGGGATAGAAACTCACCTGATGGCTGCATGCAGACACTGAGAGTCCCGACCCCTCATTCATCACAATTGATCCCTTACTCCTGCCTGATTGCTGTCTTCCTGCTCATAATTAAATTCCTTCCCCCTGCTATATAATGCCCCTGGCTCTTCACCTGGAGAGAGGGATTTGAGACTGATCTCCTGTTCTCTTGGGCTGATGTCAACCTTAATATAATAAAGTTTTCTTCCCCGGCATTACTTTTCTTAATGATTGGCTTTCTGTGCAGGACCTATACTGAACCGATACTGAACCCCTGGCATTTCAGTAACAGATTTTGGTCCACTAATCGGGAATGGGTTGCCTCTGGCTGGTGGCCGCAGATGGGGAGAGTCTCAGAGGCCCTCCTAAGCAGCTGCCTGACCCTTTTTTGGCCAAAGGTGGATTTCTGTCTGTCTCTCTTTGTCCCCACTGCTGCTGACTCTGTGTTCCTAATTGTCTAGGAAGAGCAGCCTTTGAAATGTGACATATGCATCTGACCGGTGTCTTTTGTGGGTACCAGATGGCAGGATCTGCTTCTCTCAATTTGGGTGGGGAATTGTGAAGGAATTTGCATTTGCAGGTTGAACAGGCCCAGCTGACTGAGAGGGAAGCACCTCAACTGTTTTGGCTTGGATGGTCTTGGGGGCTTGTTAGTCGCTACTGTGGTTAGATTGTATTTTCATAATTATTTATGTGTGTGTATGTGGATATAGTCATGAGAAATCAGAATTTGATCTTAGAATGTAGCCCACCTGGGTGCATTCTTTAGAATTAGTCTGAATATAGTTATGAGCCAGTGGAACAAAGGAAAATGATATTCTTTTGTAACACTGTTTGGCTCCAGTGTTCTTTGAAGTCTGGGGAGGCTGGGACTCTCCATGGGTCTTTGAATTGTACTGCTGTCTTATAATTGCGTTCATTTTTCTGTTGGATGGAAAGGCGGGATGGAGTTCCATGTATCCAGGCTCTTCTGCTGCTGTCCTAAGCACAGTCGGGCCTGGCTGCTTGTGATGTTCTTCAGTGGTACTGTTTGGCCCCAGTATTCTTTTAAAGTCTGGGGAGGTTTGGCCTTTAAATATCAAACTGCCATGGAAAGTGATTTACCCAAAATTTTGGTTCACAGCCTTCACTGGATTACCTACTGGGGCAAACAAAGTTTAGCCATGTGAACATGTTCATAAACCAGTGAGTTTGCATTGCTATCTAATGGCTAAAATTCCAGGGTAAAAGCTGTTGGATCTTTGTATGTGTGTATGTGTCTCTGGATGTTCTGTATCATTTTCACAGGGTACCAAATTGTCTTATAAATAAAAAAGAGTGTGCATAAATTAGGTAAATAAGTCTAGTCATTTTCCAAGTTCATGTGACTTAAGTAAATCTTTAATAAGCTGGCTTTAACATTATTGGTAAAATAGAAATGTCTTCAGACTTGTCAGCCTACCTTTTTGTCTGGGTGTTATATTTGCTAGATGTGTTAAGGTGTCAGAGTTTGGCAGAAAAGGTTAGAAGACTATAAACCCAGCCAAGAAGAAAATGATCTTAGTGTGTGTGTGGCTTTTTTGACAAATAAGACTAATGTTGTCGTTTAATAAAAACAGCTGAATTTTCTGAGTTATTGGCAAATATACCCATGTGTTTTAATTTTAAAGTTCTTAATTAGGTAAACACCTGATATTCATAGGTTATAAAAATGATTATCAAGGAAGCAATGACTGGCTTTGTCTAATATCTCAGTTCTCATAGTTAATGTAGAGAAATGGCTAAAAATGCATAAAATAGAAATGGGGTAAATGTATGTGAACTTTTTCTGTAATTTAAAAATCTTGAGATTTTGGTGCTCATTAGATGTCTGAGTCATTTTAAATTAAGAAAGGGTTATGACATGGGGAAAGATTTTTTAAAAAACTATGGAAGGTTGTCATCTAAAATGCTAATATCTGGTAAACAGTTTAGGATTTCTTGCTTCCTAGGTTTTTCATTAAAATGTAAGGTTACTAGTAATTCTAGTTAATATGTAATTCCGTATATAAAATGTGTCACAGAAGTTATATCTTTACTGAGAAAAAGAATAACATCTAATTCAGAAGTTATCTAAAAGTTGATTCAAGTTGGGGCCCGCCCCCGCCCCTCCCGCGGCCTGGCGAGCGCGCCTCACGGCTCCTGTCTCCCTTCCCTCCTTCTCTCTCACGCGTAGCGCAATGGCGGCGGAGCAGCAACAGTTCTACCTGCTCCTAGGAAACCTGCTCAGCCCCGACAATGTGGTCTGGAAACAGGCAGAGGAAACCTATGAGAATATCCCAGGCCAGTCAAAGATCACATTCCTCTTACAAGCCATCAAAAATACGACAGCTGCTGAAGAGCACACAGAGCCCGCCAATCACGCCAATAAACTGAAATTTCCAGTTCACGTGACCTGTCCAGTTCCAGTGTAAACTTCTGGTCCCATGACTGATTGGAAATGGGTTTCCAGCTAGTTTGGCCAACCACAGTATTATCGAGCTTCAAAACAGCACAGACATCATTGGACAAGTCATCGGTTTTTGGAAGATTTCGACTACTTCCGCTTTTACTTTTACTGGTTCTGCTCATGAAACATGATCTGGTTTCACTTGGACTCCAACCAGGCAGTGCAACTGATGTTGCTTTTGACCGTCCAGGGACATTCTCTAGGATATCTTGGCAGCCGATAAGACGCACTTCCAAAGTACCTGTTAATGCTGCTGGTTTGGATAGTGTACTATATTGATTTTGTGTAGATATCATACTTTGACATGGACTTAGTGTTGGTGATGCAGCAACAAGTGAAAGTTCTTCAATAATAATACTGCTTTGGGGATGATTCTTGGGGAGTTCATTTAATCTTTGCTCTAATGAATACTTTAAAAGGCCCAACTTCTGACTTGATTCATTAAATCTTGCTTGAGCTTCAAAAAAAAAAGTTGATTCAAATTATGGAGTTGGGGCCAGGCACAGTGGCTCGTGCCTGTAATCCCAGCATTTTGGGCGGCCATGGCGGGGGGATCACCTGAAGTCGGGAGTTTGAGATCAGTCTGGCCAACATAGCGAAACCCTATCTCTACTAAAAATATAAAAATTAGTCGGGCGTGGTGTTGAGAACCTGTAAGCCCGGCTACTTGGGAGGCTGAGGCAGGAGAATCACTTGAACCCAGGAGGCAGAGGTTGCAGTGAGCCGAGATTGCGCCACTGCAATCCAGCCTGAGCAACAAGGTTATCTAAATGGGCTTCCCATAAGGAGAAGCAATTACACTGCAGAAGGTCTTTCTTTGCCTTTTGGTAACTGGCCTAACGAACAGATTTACGTTTTATTGATAATTCCTATGTCATCATTAGTTTTTATATTGCTTAAAAATAAATCTAACAGAATTAAGGTTTTTACATCCATGTAACTTTCTATATTGCTTCTAAAGTCCTTCTGCTGTTAAGTTTCCTGAGTCTGAAAAAGGCACAGATTCCTGCTAAATCTTGAACACTGACGCCAGTCAAAGCCTCATCTTCAGACCTGGGAGAAGGCGACAATCGAAATGAATGCTTTCATGAGATGCAGGGCCAGCAATTACAAGTATTCAATCCCCCTAGGCCCAGGGACTATCGCGGAAGAGGTGGGCGCGTGAGATTGTAAGGGCCGACTTCGAGGGATAAAATTAGAGTTTTTCTATAAACATTAATATCAAAGGCACACTGATGCCAGGCAAGCATCTGGCCCCTGTGCCGGAATGACAATTTTCCTGGACCACTGATCTACTCTTTAATAGAAAATTGTAAAAGGTTATACAAGGTGTATGGAAATCTTACTTCATGGTCAAACTGATTAAAATTAGATTTGTTTATAAGGTTTTAATTAGTTTTAACATTAATAATACCCCTAAAACATTAATAAGAGATCAAAGATTTTTGTTTACCTTTTAAGTAAACTACAGGAAAAAAGGAGAGAGACAGACATTTAGTTGGCTTCCTGCTGTCTTCATTGGGTCTTACAGTTGGGGAAACTGAGTCTCCTTCGTATCAATGAGTAAAGGTCTTTGGTGTTTTGTTTTTTTGTTTGTTTTTTTTTGAAATCTTTGAATTATCATTTTGGCTAAATGAATAACTATTTTTTAATGAACTGTGATCCTATTTTGTGGCATCAAATGTTTTAAACTTTTGATATTCGACTGATGAACTTCCCAACATCAAAATTTCAACTTCTGGCTGGCTACAGTGGCTCATGTCTATAATCCCAGCACTTTGGGAGGCTGAGACCAGGCAGGCAGATCATTTGAGTTCAGGAATTTGAGACTAGCCTGGCTAAAATGGTGAAACTCCACCTCTACTAAAACTACAAAAATTAGCCAGGTGTGGTGGTGTGTGCCTGTAATCCCAGCTACTAGAGAATCACTTGAACCTGAGAGGCGGAGGTTGCAGTGAGCTGAGATTGCACCACTGCCCTCCAGCCTGGGTGACAGAGCAAAACTCTGTCTAAAAAAAAAAAAAAATCAAGTTGTAAATTCAATCTCTTTGACCTTAAGCTAACTTAAAAAAGGGCTGGCCATGGTGGCTCACACCCGTAATCCTAATCCTAGCACTTTGGGAGGCCAAGGTGGGTGGATCATTTGAGGTCAGGAGTTTGAGACCAGCCTGGCCAACAAGGTGAAACCCCATCTCTACTAAGAATACAAAAATTAGCCGGAAATCACTTGAACCCAGGAGGTGGAGGTTGCAGTGAGCGGAGATTGTGCCACTGCACTCCAGCAACAGAGCGAGACTGTCTCAAAAAAAAAAAAAATTAATGGTGGATGCAGTGGCTCACACCTGTAATCCCAGCACTTTGATAGGCTGAGGTGGGCAGATCACTTGAGCTCAGGAGTTTGAGACCAGTCTGGACAATATAGTGAGACCTCGTCTCTACAAAAACAAAACAAAACAAAACAAAAACCAACCAAACAAAAAACCCAACAAAACAAAAAACATGAAAATCTGGGCAGGGTGGCATGTGCCTGTAGTCCCAGCCACTCTGGAGACTGAGATGGGAGGATTGCTTGAGCCCAGGAGATCAAGGCTGCAGTGAGCTGTGCTGTGATTACACCACAGCACTCCAGCCTGGACTACAGAGTTTTGGAGACCCTGTCTCCAATAACAACAACAAACAAACAAAAAATATATATATTTTTAAAAGATATTAGGTCCTCTGGCCGGGCACGGTGGCTCACACCTGTAATCCCAGCACTTTGGGAGGCCAAGGCAGGTGGATCACGAGGTCAGGAGATCGAACCATCCTGGCCAACACAGTGAAACCCTGTCTCTACTAAAAAAATACAAAAACTTAGCCGGGCGTGGTCATGGGCGCCTGTAGTCCCAGCTACTCGGGAGGCTGAGGCGGGAGAATGGTGTGAACCTGGGAGGTGGAGTTTGCAGTGAGCCTCCAGCCTGGGTGACAGAGCGAGACTCTGTCTCAAAAAAAAAAAAAAAAAAAAGGCACGCGGTCCCCTGAAGTCCAAAAGAGACATATTAGGCTTATTTGTTATGTTAAAATTACACAGGAAGCATTGTCAAATATGAAATGGTGTTTAATCTTCTTTGGGTTATATTTATATAAATGTGTTATTAATGTGTGCCAAAATTACATGGCATTCCTAAAATCCTGATATGTCTTAGTATATGCCATTAGTAATATGTGTATTATGTTAAATTGTTGTATGCCACAGAAATAACCAGATTTCCTTGACAATTGTATCTTTAATGTGTCTTTGACTAGGATGTCTTAAAAATTTTATCATCTACAATTATTGTTTTATTGGATTCTTCTCAAAAAGTGGCCTACAGTCAACTACAGTCCAAAATTTGCTCCTTGGAAGACTCCTGAATGCAGGTTTCTGATGATGTCAGAGAGACTGTGCTGTTGGATTAGACAGAAAACTTCTAGGACTCTAATTAAAAGGCTGATGTGGTCATAAAGATTGCTAACCCAGTATGAAGCAGAACAAGAGTTAATTGCATGGACTGAGCTAATAAGAGGACTGAACTAATTCTTTTGTGACTTTTTTGGTTGGAAACATTGCTTGTCAAATTTTTTTTCTCTTGAGCTATTTGTAGCCCTTAACAATTGAGTATACTCTGGTAAATAAAATTTAAATCATATTTCTTGCTGTCTGCTTGATTTCTCCAGAATTCAAAAACTATTTGCGAATATTCTTAACTATGGCAATATAGTTATTTGCATAAGTTCAATAAGAATCTGTTTTGTTTTATAACAGCACATAATTGGAGGTACTGGATTTTGACCAAGGGTTTAACTGGAATGACATTTTTAGATATAAGCAGACTGCTTTGAGGAATTGAGATTGACTTTATAGAGCTGATAAATGTCCCTTGGAAAGACTGGCCTCACACCTCTCTACGTAGTTCCTTTGCAGGATTCCTGACCTGTGCTAAGTAAAGAATGTCACTTTCTGACAGGCCCAGGAACCTAAAGTTACTTTGAGACCTTGAGAGGAGGGGAATTCACCCAATTTGTACAGGTATCTGCAGGCACAGATACATTCTTGGCTGAGCTTGAGAGGCCTTTAAAAGTTGAATCTGAGATTCCTTTTGAAAAGTTACAGCAAAGCCAACTTAAAAGAGCCTATATGGACAATAATTCTTGCTGTACTTTATGCAAATAATCTGGCCAAGTATAATAAGACTAAAACTTAATTTGCAAATAAATTGGCCTTACCATGATTTGTCTTTGGTAGAGATGGGGAACTGGCCAGAGAAAAATTATGTTTCAGAAGAAGACAGTAGTATACCTGTTATTACATTAACCTATGATTCCTGGGTGGCAACCTGGAGCTGCAGCTGTGCTGCATTCAGTTATTAAAGGTAAAGTTTACCAGTGGAATTTTTTGTTGTTGTTTTAATTTTTTTTTTACTCTTTTTTCTTTTTAATAGCCATTGCAAGAACCAGTGGAATTTAAAGATGGATCAAATTCCTGGGAAGTTGGATCACTGGATGCATAAGGAAATCCAAACTAATAAGGAAAAAGTGAAATATTCATTCCTTAGTTATTGTTATCTATAATAGCTAAAATTAAAGAGTGCTGGGTTGGGCCTTGAGGCTGGACCAAGCTCAGATGTGGGTCTGAGTTTAGATCATTAGCCTCAAAGCCACCCACAAAAGAGGTACTTTCTGGTGCCTCTCAGACCTGTGGTTTCCAAGAAGGTAGTCAAGGTAGGGAAAGGCAAAACAAAGTAACTACTGAAGCCAAATGGTATGATGTGAAGGAAGTGCTCCCTTTTGTAGACTGGTATCATCAGCTTCCTTGAGGCACCTTTCCTAATAATGGATTGTGAGAATAACAAATTTGGAAGCAGTGTCTTTTGTTTTAAATGCTGCAGAGTGGAAGAGCATGTCTGGTTAATGTACGGCCCACAGCTCACAATTGAACAGTCATAGAAGGATATATAATTCAGACACACAGGTTATTCCTGAGCGTGGACTGGATAAAAGTCACTGTAAGATCTGTTTACCCCAGATAAGTGGAACTGCCCAACTCCACTTATCAATGCCACCTGGAGCACCTCAGATGAAGCAGCTGATACGCTTTGTATGCTAGCCATGGGGGCCTGGCTTTAAGAGGACAGGAATTTTAATCTTACATTTTGCTTTTTGACCCTTGTGTTGCTTAAAAGGTTTTCAGGATTAATGAATGCCTACCCACCTCCATTTCTATCTGGCCTAGAATGTTTAATTGAAAATCAGTCTTTTGATTCTGAGTCCCTTGGCCATAGAAGTCCCACTGAGGGATAGGATGGACCCAGAGCAGGCAGCCACACCACCCCAGCAATGATATGGGACAAAATAAAAGCTTGGCCATTGATGCTGCCTCTGGCATATCTTGACCAAAAGGGGCCAAACTAAAAATAAAGTCCTAAGCCCGTCATTGACTGAATGGACCCATTTGTGGCCAAGGGGACCCCAGCTACCAGGAGACAAATCTTACCTGGGGAAAAGTCTTGCCGCTTGCCCTGCTGAAGATATGAATACCCCAGAAGTGGGCTGGCTCTTAGCCCCTTCAAAATACTGTACAGGAGACCATTTCTCCAGATTCCCTGATACTTGAGGATTTTTCCTCTCCAGAAACAGAAGCTAGTTCATATATAAAATAATTAGGAAGTATGTTAACTAGTCTCTCTGAGTTTGCTTCTAACAGGTTCCGATTCCTTGTGCCTCTTTACTCTTTGAAACTGGGGAACCAAGTCGTGCTGAAGACCTGGCAGTCCCACCAGGCTCAAGACCAGCTGCAAGCACAATGGGTCAGCTCCTTCGTGGTGCTGCTGACCACCCACTCATCTGTCAAGTTTGCCAGTGTTACCCATGGACTCACCATACTGCGGTAAAACTAGTCCCTCT
The DNA here is from genome assembly GCF_009828535.3 of Hylobates moloch. NCBI lineage: Eukaryota > Metazoa > Chordata > Mammalia > Primates > Hylobatidae > Hylobates > Hylobates moloch. Next base: position 76,842,651 of record NW_026652281.1, read on the forward strand.
GGGATCCCTCTAGAGGAAACAGTCATGGTCGTGTGAACCCTCCTATGGCCTTAAGTTAGTATTCAAAGCCCAGCCAAAGACCTGAAATAAGAAACCATACAGAGTACACAGAGCTCAGAGGATTCTTCTCTTGGATTTCCCAAGGGATCCACTCCATATTCTGGGGTATTTTTAAAATTTTTGTTATCTATGTTATTTATTTTTAGCTTTTGAGATGGAGTCTTGCTCCCATTACACAGGCTGGAGTGCAGTGGCGTGATCTCGGCTCACTGCAACCTCCACGTCCCAGGTTCAAGCGATTCTCCTTCCTCAGCCTCCCAAGTAGCTGGGATTACAGGCATGTGCCAACACACCGGTTTTTTTTTTTTTTTTTTTTTTTTTT
>NW_026652281.1:76843108-76848642 GCF_009828535.3 Hylobates moloch
TTTTTTTTTTTTTTTTTTTTGAGACGTAGTCTTGCTCTGTTTCCAGGCTGGAGTGCAGTGGCATGATCTTGGCTCACTACAATCTCCACCTCCTGGATTCAAGCGATTCTCCTGCCTCAGCCTCCCGAGTAGCTGGGACTACAGGCACATGCCACCATGCCCAGCTAGTTTTTGTATTTTTAGTAGAAATGGGGTTTCACCATGTTGGCCAGGATGGTCTCCATCTCTTGACCTTGTGATCCACCCGCCTTGGCCTCCCAAAGTGCTAGGATTACAGGTGTGAGCCACCGCATCCGGATGTTATCTATGTTATTAATCATCTTAGTATGGCTTGAAATGTTGTTCTAAAGCCAAGATAAAAGGACCTGTATTACCATGTTCCATCAAGCTGGATGCCAGCCAGGCACTTGTGAGTACTTCAGCTATAGGCATGATGTTTTCATTCTTTGTCATTATCCCACAATGCCCCTTCTCAGCGTGAAGCAGTCAGAAAGATTGAGGACCAGATTCCCTGTGACTGGGGAAACGATAAATGGCCAGAGAGTCAGTTTTGAGCTCTGCAGGTCACACGGCAGTGTCTATCACAACAACTCAACTCTGCTGTTGTAGCCTGAAAGCCGCCATAGCACAGAAACACATAAGCCTAGCTGTGTTCCAATAAAACTTTCATGTACACTGAAATTTGAATTTCATATAATTTTCACGTGTTACCAAATATTATTATTCTTTTGGGGTTTTTTCTAGTCATTTAAAAATAACCACTCTTCTGAACTTTCTGGCCATAAAAAATGGGCAGTGAGCTGGATTGAGCCTTCAGGTGTAGTCTGCTGACACTGGTTTAGATAAACTAAGTCTAGGGCTGGCTAGTCAAGCCCTCTGGGTTTGAATCCCACAATCCCACTTATTAGTGCTGGGGTCCTGGGCAAGTTACCTCTTGGAGTTTCACTTTCCTTATATGTAAAATGGGAGTAATAGTGGATCCTATCTGATTTGCCTGGTTTGAGAATTAGGATAGATGTAAGTGTCAACCCAGTGTCTGGGGCAGAGAAAACACCCAGCAAATGTAGCTGCTACTGTTGTTGGCTATTATGAAGGCTCAAGTAGATCCCTACAGCCTTGGAGGAACCGTATGTGATGTGGAAGTTTGACAGTCTTTAGCTATCTTCAGTCCACAGTTCAATTAGATTTGTATGAGGCTGGAGGTTTGGTGGTGCTGCCTTACTTTTGCGCAGTTAAGATTAAGGTGTTGTTTAACTAGAACATGGTATATCCACAGAATGGGTTACTGTGCAGCCATAAAAAGGAGGTAGAGGTGTATATTTGTGTTCTGACCTGTAAAGATGCCCCACATGTCTGTCTAAATGTGTACAGGTATGTGTGTGTAATGCACGTACGTGTGGATACGTGTAATGTGTGCATATGTCCTTTGAAATCAGGGCTGCTCAGCCTTGGGTTGACATTTGGATCTACAGTAGGCAGAAAAATGCTCTCCCCTCCCCAGTCATGTCCATTTCGGAATCTCCAGAACCTGTGAATGTGTTAGATTACATAGCAAACGGGAATTAAGGTTGGAGATGGAATGAAAGTTGCTAATCAGCATAAAGGGAGATTAGCCTGGATTATCCACAGTGTAATCACAGAGGTCCTTCACAGTTGCCCAGGAAGTCAGTGAAGACACAACTATGGAAGAAAGGCACAGCATAAATGCTGCTGGCTTTGACAAATGCAGGAAGAGGCCAAGGAACACGGGCAGACCCAAGAAGCTAGAAAAGGTGAGGAGGCAGATGCTCCCTCATGTGTCCAGGAAGGCATTCAGCCCTGCTGCCACCTTGATTATAGTACAGGCAGATCTGGTTCGAACTTCTGATCTCCGGAAATGTGAGATAATCCATTTGCATTGTTCAAGCCACTAAGTTTGTGGTGATTTGTTATAGCAACAACAGGAAACGAATCCCTTTGGAATGGGAATTGCTGTCCTATGCCTGACCCACCATCATATTTTGGAAGCACATTAATTTCTCAGGCCCACTGGTGGAGAGGAATCTGCCTTAGGAGAAATCTTGTCCTGAGTCTCACCTGTATCTGATTCAGATGAGACTCTGGACTCTTGACTTGGTGCTGGAACAAATGAAGACATTAAATCTGTTGGGATGCAATGAATGTACTCTGCATGTGAGAGGACATGAATTTGGGGGGCTGGGGCAGAATGCTATGGTTTGACTGTGTTCCCCAAAGTTCATGTGTTGGAAACTTCATTCCCCATCCAACAGTGTTGAGGGGGCGGATTTTTAAGAGGGCATGGGTCATGGGGCCCTTCCCTCATGAAAAGGTTAGCTATCGCAGGAGGGGTTCCTGATAAAAGGAACAGGCCCCTTCCCCGCTCTTCCTTTCCTGCAGGCAAGCATGCCCTCTTGCCCTTCCACCTTCCACCATGGGATGATGCAGCAAGAAGGCCTTCACCAGATGTGGGCCCCTTGACCTTGGACTTCCCAGCCTTGAGAACTGTAAGAAATAAACCTCTGTTCTTTAGAAATTACCCAGTGTCAGATATTCTGTTACAGCAGCACAAAACAAAGTGAGACAGAGGGTGCAGGGAAGGAAACTCCTCACCCAATTCAGTGAAACTGTAAATTGGTTAAAAAAAAAAAAAAAAAAAAAAAAGGACTTGAAAAGCCTGGCAGTAGCTATTCATAACGTGGAAACTCTGCACTAGCAATTCCTGCAAACATGCACATATACTTGTATTTGCTATAACACTGTTTAATATAAAAACATAGGTTGGGCACAGTGGCTCACACCTGTAATCCCAGCACTTTGGGAGGCTGAGGTGGGCAGATTGCTTGAGCTCCGTTCAAGACCAGCCTGGGCAACTTAAGCCCAGGAGTCTGAGGCTGCAGTGAGCTGTGATCGTGTCTCCGTACTCCAGCCTGGGCAACAGAGTGAGACCCTGTTTCAAAAGAAAAAAACAAAAACAAAAACATAAAAAGGCAGAAATCTAAATGATTATCAGTAGGGAACAGATTAAATAGAGGGGAATTTCCCCTCTATTAAGATTAAATAGATTAAATAGAGGGGAATTTCCATGCAAAGGAGTACAATAAAGCAATTATAAATAACGATGCAGATCTATATAGGCTGACATGAAAAGAGCAAGTTACAAAACATGTATAAATTATTCACTGTTTATTAAAATTACATAAACGTTTATATTTATGAACAAGTGGTAGAGACTCATTCATTCAACAGAAATATACTGAACTACAGGATATAGCTGTTCAGTGTGTATGTACATTTGTTCAACAGAAATATGTTGAACCAAAAAAAAAAAGAAAAGAAAGAGGAGGAGATGAGTCCATGTACTCCTCAGTCTACTCATGAGCTCATTTACTACACAAATGCAGACACTCACTACAAAAATGGCAAATATATATTTGCTACTGTTCAAAGCAAGAGCCCCTCTAAAAAGGCCTTCACTAGCTACTGGGAAGGCTACAAGGAGCTATGAACCTGCCACTGCACTCCAGCTTGAGTAACAGGAGACCTTATTTACAAAAAAAAAAAAAAAAAAGTAAATAAACAAGACTTTAATTACATTTGGCCCTAAGCACATACAGTAAAAATTCAGTGGATGCAGGTCTCAGGTGAGGTCAGCGAAGCATTATGCTCAGCATTTGATGTCCAAATCACAAACAGATTATGAAATACTTACATGTAGAAATAACTAAGACTTGGCTGGGCGCGGTATCTCATGCCTGTAATCCCAGCACTTTGGGAGGCCAAGGTGGGTGGATCACAAGGTCAGGAGTTCAAGACCAGCATGAACAACATGGTGACACCCTGCCTCTACTAAAAAATACAAAAATTAGCCAGGCTTGGTGGCACACGCCTATAATCCCAGCTACTCAGGAGGCTGAGGCAGGAGAATTGCTTGAACCCGGGAGGCAGAGGTTGCAGTGAGCAGTGATCACACCATTGCACTCCAGCCTGGGTGACAGAGTGAAATTACCAAATGGTGGCGAGCCCTGTAACCCAGTTCGGAGCCGAGGGGGGGAGAAAGGATCAGAGTCGAGACCTTGGGGACAAAAAAAAAAAAAAAAAAGAGAAATAACTAAGACAGGCTAATGGGAATTTTTCAAAGACTTTTTGGGTCATCTCTAGTTTTGTTGCTTATTTTCAATCAAACAAACTTTTAAAGATACCTGTTATTTGTCACAGATAACCAAAAGAACTGACTCTGCAACAAAGCTAAAGTTCAGTAACATTTATGTGATAACTCCCCCAATCCAGAACATGCAACCCCCCCCCCGCCACCAGAAATCAGATATGCATCGATATCCCAGCAACCATAGCCAAACATTAACACACTTTGCACCCCAGGAAATGTGTAGCACTTAGCACCCATTTTTACTCTTACTTCTCTCAGAGTTCTAACCAGCTAGTAGTACTCTGCAGTTCCCTGAGCATCAGAATTGCCACTTTTCATTTAAAAAGCATTTTTAAGGCCGGGTGAGTGGCTTACACCTATAATCCCAGCACTTTGGGAGGCTGAGATGGGTGGATCACCTGAGGTCAGGAGTTTGAGACTAGCCTGACCAATATTATGAAACCCTGTCTCTACTAAAAATACCAAAATTAGCTGGGCGTGGTGGTGCGCACCTGTAATCCCAGCTACTTGGGAGGCTGAGACAGGAGAATTGATTGAACCCGGGAGGCAGAGGTTGCAGTGAGCTGAGATCGCGCCATTGCACTCCAGCCTGGGCAACAAGAGCGAAACTCCGTCTCAAAAAAATAAATAAAAAGCCTATTTAATATAAAAATATAGCTTTATATTGGGAAAGGCTGAAAAACTTAATTTCATAAGACAAACTAGAAAAAAATAAAGCTTGACAAATATTTCCCATTTGTAAGTATTAGTCTTCTCTACAGGACAAGCTGAAACATATTAATTTTTTAAAAGAATTAAGATTTTATTGCTTCTTTCCTTCCTTCTTTCTTTCCTTCCTTCCTTCTTTCTTTCCTTCCTTCCTTTCCCTCTGTGGCCCGGGCAGCAATCTCCTCGTCTCGCTGCTGCCCCGCGCCGCGGACTGCCTGGGACTGCCGGCGCGCGCCACCGCTGCCTGTTTTTTTCTCCTTTGCCTGCCGGCGCGCGTTCGCCATCTTGGCCACGCTAGTCGCCAGCTCCTGACCCCGAACGCTCTGCCCGCCTCGGCCTCCCAGGGTGCTGGGACTACAGACGGAGTCTCGCTCACCCGGTGCTCGGTGTTGCCCGGGCTGGAGTGCGGTGGCGTGGTCTGGGCTCGCGGCAGCCTCCGCCTCCCAGCCGCCTGCCTTGGCCTACCAGGGTGCTGGGATTGCAGCCCCTGCCCGGCCGCCGCCCCGTCTGGGAGGTAGGGAGCGTCTCTGCCTGGCCGCCCCTCTGCCCGGCCTCCCCATCTGGGAAGTGAGGAGCCCTTCTGCCCGGCCACCCATCGTCTGGGAGGTGAGGAGCGCCTCTGCCCGGCCACCCATCGTCTGGGAGGTGAGGAGCGCCTCTG
>NW_026652281.1:76849042-76869655 GCF_009828535.3 Hylobates moloch
GGAAGAAGTGAGGAGCGCCTCTGCCCGGCCACCCATCGTCTGGGAAGGGAGGAGCGCCTCTGCCCGGCCACCCATCGTCTGGGAAGTGAGGAGCCCCTCTACCCGGCCGCCCATCTTCTGGGAAGTGAGGAGCGCCTCTGCCCGGCCACCCATCATCTGGGAAGTGAGGAGCGCCTCTGCCCAGCCACCTATCGTCTGGGAAGAAGTGAGGAGCGTCTCTGCCTGGCCACCCCGTCTGGGAAGTGAGGAGCGCCTCTGCCCGGCCGCTCCGTCTCGGAGGTCTACCACGGAGGCCAGAAGCAATGTGGGGGCTGGACGTGGTGGCTCACGCCTGTGGTCCCGGCACTCTGGGGGGCGAGGCGAGTTGATCACTTCGGGCTAGGAGTTCGAGACCAGTCTGGCCAACATGGCGAAACATGAAAAATACAACAGACAAACTAACCAACCAACTCAGTAACAACAAAACAGGTCTACCCTGGAGTCATACTCTAATTTTTTCTATTTTCCTCCCTTTCTGATCCTTTATCCCACTTTCTTTTTTTTTTTTTTTTTTTTTTTTTTTTTTTGGCGGTGTTTCCTTGTTTTCCCCCCCGGGGTGGGGTGCAGTGGCGCAATCTCGGCTCACTGCAAGCTCCGCCTCCTGAGTTCACGCCATTCTCCTGCCTCAGCCTCTCCGAGTAGCTGGGACTACAGGCGCCCGCCACCACGCCCGGCTAATTTTTTGTATTTTTAGTAGAGACGGGGTTTCACCGTGGTCTCGATCTCCTGACCTCGTGATCCGCCCGCCTCGGCCTCCCAAAGTGCTGGGATTACAAGCGTGAGCCACCGCGCCCGGCCTATCCCACTTTCTTTTTCTTCCTCTTCCTTCTCCCTCTTCTTTGTCAAATAGAGGATTGAGTTATTATCACTGATCCATATAAAGTCCCTCTCTCATTTATTTTAACTCCTACCCCCCATTTCTATTCCCCGACTTCCCATGTGCAACCTTCCTAATATGTTTGATACGCATCTTTTTGTTTGTATGTATTATTAGAAAATGTTTATTGTTTTTGTGTGCAAAAAAATTAATAAAAAAAAATTCTTTAATCACAAAAAAATATATATATATATATTTCTAACACTTTGCAGTGGAAATAAATACCCTTCAGTAAAAAAAAAAAAAAAAAAAAAAAAAAGATTTTATTTACATGATTGATTAAAAGGGGTATGGGAATGTAGTTAAAACTAGTAAGAAGCCTTGAACTTGGGCTTAAAGTCACAGTTGAAATCTCAGCTCCACTCCTAGCGAGGTGACCTTGGACACATTATCTTCTTTGAGCCTCAGTTTCCTCATCTGCAAAAACGTGATAATAACAACACTTAATTCATGAGTCCGCTGTGAGGACTGAATGAAACAATCCAAGCAAACCACTTAACATGCTACTAGGCACGACAGCTCTCAGCACACATTAGCAAACTTGTCATCTGCAACTTTGCAAACTCCTTGAATACTGGACTCAGAATGGCCCCCATAATATCTCATCTATAATAACTAACTTCAGTCTTCCATTCATTCACACATACAAAAACCATTTACTGCACATCTACTCTGGGCCAGGTAACCTTCTCTATGCCCTGGGGATCAAGAAAGACACATAAAAATTCAGATTATGAAATTATGAGGTCATTTTTTAAATTCAGATACATTAATTAAGGCAAATTACATTAATTGCTAGAAGAGTCGTAAGGAAAAGGATATTGCATTCTGAAGACTGCACGACATGCTGGAGTGAGGATCCCAGGTCAAGAAAGCAAGTGGGGAGGGAGTCAAAGGAAGGCAGCTCCCTAAAGTGAAATCTGCCATCTACTGAGAGCTGGGTGTGAATTCTACCTGGTTCTTTTTCTTCTGGCCAAACCACACTTACTTAATATTGTGTAGCTTTCTCATGATGATCATTCAAAAGTCTACCTCAACTTATTTATTTATTTATTTAATTATTGACACTCTGTCAATATCACTCTGTCGCCCAGGCTGGAGTGCAGTGGTGTGATCATGGCTCACTGCAACCTCCACTTCCCTGGTTCAAGCGATTTTCCTGCCTCAGCTTCCTGAGTAGCTGTGATTACAGATGCATGCCACCATGCCGGGCTAATTTTTGTATTTTTAGTAGAGACAGGGTTTCACCATGTTGGCCAGGGTGGTCTTGTACTCCTGGCCTCAACTGATCTGCCCGCCTTGGCCTCCCAAAATGCTGGGTTTACAGGTGTGGGTCACAGTGCCCAGTCGAACTCAACAGATTTACTTGGGAGAAGATCTTCATCCTGGGGAAAAACACAGAGTATCTGTAATTATTTCTCCAGTCATACGCTTATGATCATATTCCATGAACCAAGCACTAGGCACCTAAGAGCAATCATGTGTGTAAGAATTTAAAATTGGAGCAAATATGGCCATAAACGTGTTTTTCAAATTACTCTGGTCTCAGCATGAAGAATAGTGAGGAATGATAGATGAAGGTGAAAAGTTAGGCGGCCACAGGAGATGGCCAGGTAAGGTGAGCTCCAGATAAGAGCCTGAGCTCAAGGAGGTGGCATCTGAGAGGAGGAGAAGGAGAGGTGCTTTGGAAGTAGGATATACTCAGTATTTTTCAAACAGCAGTTGGGGCCAGGCACGTTGGCTCACACTTGTAATCCCAGCACTGTGGGAAACTGAGGCAGGAAGATCACTTGAGCCCGGGGGTTTGAGACCAGCCTAGGCAACACAGACCCCAGATCTACAAAAAAGATAAAAATTGACCTGGCTTGGTGGTGCATTCCTGTAGTACCAGGTGCTTGGGAAGCTGAAGTGGGAGGATCATTTGAGCACAGGAGGCAGAGGTTGCAATGAGCAAAGATCCTGCCACTATACTGCAGCCTGAGTGACAGCAAGACCATGGTCTCTAAATAAATGAAATGCGAAAACTATTCTGAGCCTGCAACTGCCAGATTTCACCCCCACACCAGACTTTGCTGACCCCTGATCTATGTACAAGTGAAGTCCATTTTCCTATGAAACTTCAATCCTTTTTAATCACTTCCCAAATCCAAATTCTTCTTACTCAGAAGGGGGATTTCTGCGCTTTCTCAACTTGCATTTCAGAGGTTGAGAGACGCTGGCTTTTCAAGACTTTGCCAAATTGCTCCTTTTCAATCCTTTCAGCCATTCTGGGGCCTTGAGAGCAGGGGCTCATCTTTCTACCACCAAGGGCACCCCCCACCCAAGGATGGCAAATATGTGGCCGAGGTGCCAACACTAACATCAAACATCAATGGCTCCCACTGCCCCTGGGCTCACAGGGCTGTTGGTTTTTGGTTTACAAATTCACATGAGAGATCACTGTTCTGCTGGCTTTTACACTTGCACACTGACTGATACGTCAATTAAAATGAAAAAACGAAATGAAGCATGGAGAGAATTTTTAATGAACTCATTTTCAATGCTAGTTACCAGGAAATATCTGAATGCATTTTTGAGAAATTAGACAGGTTATGACTAATCTACTAAGGAATCTGAATATTTTATGTAGGGCAACAACATAAACATTACTGCATGCAATGTGATTTGTATTCACAGTGAAATTACGGAGCCCACCCAGGGCCAGGCAGTGGATTTCATTCTGCTGGGAATCTGATTTTGTGCAACACTGTCACTTCCCGTTACAAGTATTTACAAAATCCACCTGAGCCTCTGAGCCCAGTTTGGATGCAATAATTTGATTTCATAGTGAGCTGGAGGACTACTGAATGAGTTTTTAACTGTTTTATCTCATTAGATTAGCTGTCTTCTTACATTTCTGGGGATGAATCTATAATCTACCTAATTGGATTTTAAAAATAAAGGACCCAGCCAGGCGTGGTGGCTCATGCCTGTAATCCCCACACTTCGGGAGGCCGAGGCGGGTGGATCATGAGATCAGGAGTTCAAGACCAGCATGGCCAATATGGTGAAACCCCATCTCTACTAAAAATACAAAAATTAGCTGGGCGTGGTGGCGTGTGCCTGTAGTCCCAGCTACTCGGGAGGCTGAGGCAGGAGAATCACTTGAACCTGGGAGGTGGAGGTGACAGTGAGTCGAGATTGCACCACTGCATTCCAGCCTGGGTGACAGAGCGAGACTCTGTCTCAAAAATAAAATAAAATAATAAAGGACCCTCTGAAACTTAAAAAAAAATTGTTATACTTGCCACAAAGCAGTTTAAAAGTCGTAAGAGAGTTCAAGAACTCTAAAGGGATGGTATTGGGAAAAAATTGTTCCCATGCATAATACTGAACAGAAAAAGGATACTTATCAGGGGGAAATGATTCAACAGAAAATATTTTGGCAATGGTGTGGGAAAAATAGGTCTAATAGTTCTATACACTGAATTATTTCCCCAAATGATAGTATTTTGCCCACATATTTACAACTTCTCTAAGACATGGTAATAACATTTATTTTTTACTTTAAACAACAATAACAATACCCTTCTCAATCTTAATCTTGATAATATTATTTGAATTCCAGTGACTAAGATGAACAGTTACAGTTTACCCTAAATTGAATTGAAGTTTATCGTTTTCCTGCACATGTAAACTTATCCACGTGGCGTTTTGTTCGGTGGGTTGGCTTCTTCCCCTCTGGCACATGAAATGGAATCTATTTGCTATCCCTGCTCTAACCATGTGGACTGTCTCAAAGCTCCAGCAAATATTCCTGCTTGTGGCAAAGTCTGAAAGAAACTCCTTCTCCACCACCGACCAGCTCAGTGGCCTCCCAGAAATTCCAAGTGCCTCATTCCCCAGCCTGCTCCAGTCACTCATGGTACCTGCTTGGACCTGGAGGCAGCTGAGTTTGAGATATCAAATGTATTTAAGTAGGCAAAAGTATGTGAGAAAATTTTGTAAAATACTGTGATGCAGACAGTACATCCACATAGAGCTACTGCCTAAGGGAAGGGAGCTCAGGAGGAGTCCGGTTTACTGCTCTGGTGAGGCAGCCAGGGGCTAGGAGGAGCTGAAAAGCCACACAGAAAATCTAAAGCAAAAGTGCCCAAGGCCAAGCCACACAGGGTGGGGGGGGACTCCCTCCACACCTGGGCCCTGACTCAGTGCTGTGACTGATGGCTGCTGGGGAGGCACACAGCGTCTGAAGACAGGTTGTGCAGGCTCCCTTCCAAACTAGGTCAGCACATTTAGACTTTGACAAGGTCATCCCCATAAAAACAGGTTGTAAATGATCATTAAGTTCTCAGTCCAACTTACAAGGACTCATTTAGCTCACAGATTATCTAAGAGACAGCCCTGGCAGGGGCCTATTGAGTTTTCTGAGCCACTCAGAAAATTAGTGAAAAAAGATCTAGGAGGTAACGGTGGTTCTTAACCAGAGCTACATACGACAATCGTGGGGCCTCTGAAAATAATACAAGTGATGCCACTTACATGAAATGGCCAGAAAACAGGACTCGATAGAGGCAGAATCTATAGAGGCAGAAAGTAGATGAGTGGTTGGCCATGAAGCTGGAGGGTTAGGAACAGGGATTAACTTTAGAAGGGGCAAGAGGGCTCTTGCCTTCTTGAGGTGATGAAAATATTCCACAATTGGATAGTGGTGCTGGTTATATAACTCTGTAAATTTACTAAGAATCATTTTGTACACTTAAAATGGGAAAATTTTTGCAATAGGTCAGGCACAGAAAGATGTATACCCCATGTTCTCATTCATACGTGAGAGCTAAAAACAACAAAGCTCCTAGAAGTGCAGTAGAATTGTGGTTATTGGAGGCTGGGAAGGGTAGGGTGGAGGAGAGGATGGGGAAAGTCACAGCTAGATGGGAGGAGTAAGTTCTAATGTTCTGTAGCACTGTAGGATGAATAGGGTTAGCAACAATTTAGTGTATATTTTCAAAAAACTAGAAGAGGATTTTCATTGTCCACAACACAAAGATATGATAAATGTTCAGGTGATGGACATGATAATTACCCTGATTTGATCATTACACATTGTGAACATGTATCAAAATATTACTCTGTATCCCATAAATATGTACAAGTATTACCTGTCAAGTAAAAATAAAAAGGAAAAATGGGCAATTTTATGACCTGTAAAATATATCTCATAAAGTTGTCAAAAAAACCCAATAATACGGATGCCTGGACCCCAACTCAGAACAAATGAATCAGAACCTCTGGGGCTGGGGCCTCACATTTTTTTTTCTTTAAAGCTCCTCAGGAGATTCCCAAGTGCAGCAAGCATTGAGGACCACTGCAAGGAGAAGACTCGGGTAGCAGCAGCTGGCAGGTGGCAGAGTGAGCAGTGGGACAGACCGGAAGGGTAGCAGCCTTAATGCACTGCAGCACCGTAGTCTCCGGGGTCCCTGTGCCCTAGGCCATAAATGCCCTGATTCTAGGGCTGCCCGGAAGGAGCTCAGATGTGCACGATTTAAATTGACTTTACTCTCTTGCCCTCAGGCAGAATAAACTCAGCGATAAGAAACAGAGTGATAAGAAATGACTCTGGAGGCTGGGCGCTGTGGCTCACGACTGTAATCCTAAAACTTTGGGAGGCTGAGGCAAGCTGCCTGAGTCAGGAGTTGCAGACCAGCCTAGACAACATAGTGAAACTCTATCTCTACTAAAAATACAAAAATTAGCCAGGCGTGGTGGCACGTGCCTGTAATCCCAGCTACTCAGGAGGCTGAGGCAGGAGAATCACTAGAACCCGGGAGGCGGTGGTTGCAGCGAGCCGAGTAAGCACCACTGCACTCCAGCCTGGGTGACAGAGCAAGTCTCCGTCTCGAAGAAAAAGAAAAAGAAAGAAATGGCTCTAGAGTCAAATCAGACTCTGAATCCCTGGCCTAGATGTTCACAGGTGCACCTTACTAAGCAACATTTCCTCCACTGTGAAATGGGAATAATCATAACCATAAAATAATAATAATAATAATGATACCACCACCATAGTGGTTGTTTACGAACACCATGTTATGTACTTCATTTAACGTGTTTCGTGGCACCTAGTTAGGGTTCATGGAGTGTTAGCTGTTCTGAGAATTACAACAAATAATAACAACCTTCAGATAAATCCCAAGTCTTATCTAAGAATGACCTTTCAAAACTTATCAAGCTGTTGTAGCTTCTCTCTGGAAAAAGTGGCTGTTGAGCCCAGACGGCCTCGGGCTGGGCCGTGTTCCGGTCCGGAGCCGACCCTCCGATGGTCAGGTTGGCCACCTGCTAATGAGGTTGAACTGCTTCTTCACGGCAGCAGCGGCGGCGGCAGCCCGCGGGGCGTCGCCTGGCAGGCAGGGGTACACCCAGACGGCTCCTACAACGCTTCACAGCTGAGGCGACCAGCGGCGGCGACAGTTGCTGTAGCTACCCGGGCCATTCACCTCGCTCTCTCGCGTCACTTCCGGCGCGCCGTCCACCGGCCCTCTGGGCCGACCGTTCGGGGTCGAGGCCAGCCGAGCCGAGCCGAGCTGGACCGATCGGAGCCGAGCCCAGACGAGCCCGATCTGGCAAAGATCTCGAGGACCAGGGCGCAGAGCAAAGTGGCCTCTGCGTGACTTTGCCCCAGCCCTTGGTACCTCAGGTTCAGCGACGCCATCCACCTGCCCTCTGGCAGATGGTGGCTGAGAGGTCCTTGAAACAGGCAGAACATATTAGCCAAAACTATAATAGTCAAATATTTACCACATTGAAATTTAGTGGGATTCCCATGTATTTTAAGGGTCCCCTCCACTCTTCCAAATTCCAAGTCACGTGGTTTTTGTCTCCATCAGATCACTTGAGGTGTGGATCTTCAGGGAAGTTATGGGGAAAGAGAGACCAGCAGCATGTCCCGTGGGTGGCCATCCTCCTCCCCACGGGAGTGCCAGGCAATCTCCCCAGTGCTGGGGTCCACTCCCGGTAAGTTCATTTTGTTTAGGGTCCAGCTGGGGCCATTGAGCCCCTTGACCGAGTGCAAGCAACACGGCGAAGCAAAGCCCAGGGTTGTCGGTTTGGGGTTTTCCATCGAGAGAGAAGTTAAACAACAAATGCCCTTCTCTGTCCATTTTATTTTTTTCATCATCAGTGACTAGGCCACTGACTGCCAGGGATGTGCATTTCTTAGGGGTCAGGAGAACAGAGAGCAGCAGCAGGGCAACAGTGCCATAGGAAACATCACTATCCTTGCTTGAACAATTACTGTTAGGACACAGGCAGGGAGCCATTCCTAAATCTTCCTGGGGTGATGGGTGATGGTCTCCTTCCTTGCCATAAACACAAAGGATTGTTTCCAGGACTGTGCTGGGGGCACACTTTCCTAACAGTGGCTCTACAGCTGTCCCAAGCAGCTAGTGATGGTCACAAGGCTAGACGCAGTGACCAAAAAGTTCTAACCCGAACATCAGTGAGTGGAACTCAAGCACCCACCGGTTAGGATGTTGTGTTGCTGCTGCCTCCAGGTGGGAGCCTCAGAGACCATGTGGCAGACATACAGCCCACGCCTGATGGCACCTCCCAAGTTCAAGTGTGGCAAAAAAGAGAGCTCTGCTAATAAACTGAGCAACTTCCATTCAACTCCTGGGATTCATTCTGATTGGAACAACCTGGTTAGCCCTTCCCCCAATCCCCACCACCCTCTGAAGCATGACAAGGTGATTTTGGGTGCCAACTGGCCAGACCTTGGCAAGTTTCCACCCCTAGAGTCAGGCAAGGAGCCTCGCCTTTTTTTTTTTTTTTTTTTTTTTTCAGGACAGAGTTTCGCTCTTGTCACCCAGGTTGGAGTGCAGTGGCACAATCTCAGCTCACTGCAACCTCTGCCTCCTGGGTTCAAGCGATTCTTCTGCCTCAGCCTCCCGAGTAGCTGGCACTACAGGCATGCACCACATGCCCGGCTATTTTTTGTATTTTTAGTAGAGATGGAGTTTCACCACGTTGGCCAAGCTGGTCTCAAACTCCTGACCTCGTGATCCACCGGCCTCGGCCTCCCAAAGTGCTGGGATTACAGGTGTGAGCCACTGTGCCCAGCCGAGGAGCCTCTCTTGATTCATGTGGACTGAAAGGAGAGAGGCTTAGTTTTCCATAAGAAGCTCTAGCTTTTTTTTTTTTTTTCTTTTTTTTCGAGACAGAGTTTCACTCTTGTTGCCCAGGCTGGAGTACAATGGTGCAATCTCCCCTCACCACAACCCCCGCCTTCAGGGTTCAGGTGATTCTCCTGCCTCAGCCTCCCAAGTAGCTGGGATTACAGGCATGTGCCATCACGCCTGGCTAATTTTTGCATTTTTAGTAGAGATGGGGTTTCACCATGTTGGTGAGGCTGGTCTCGAACTCCTGACCTCAGGTGATCCACCTGCCCCGGCCTCCCAAAGTGCTGGGATTACAGGCATGAGCCACCACGCCGGCTTTTTGTTTATTTTTTGAGACAGAGTTTCATGCTTGTCCCCTAAGCTGGAGTGCAATGGGGTGATCTCAGCTCACTGCAACCTCCACCTCCCGGGTTCAAGTGATTCTCCCGCCTCAACCTCCCGAGTAGCTGGGATTATAGGCGTCTGCCACCATGCCCGGCTAATTTTTGTATTTTTAGTAGAGACGAGGTTTCACCATGTTGGCCAGGCTGGTCTCAAACTCTTGACTTCAGGTGATCCACGCGCCTCGGCCTCCCAAAGTGCTGGGATTACACGTGTGAGCCACCGTGCCCAGCCCACTCTAGCTATTTTTTTTATAGAAGAAAGAGATACTGGAGAGCCAAAGAAACAATTGTCCATTGTAGCCTTTTGGGGAGAGATTCCATGGTGAATGCCTAACTTTTGGCCCACAATATTAATGTCCAAGAAATTTTACACTTCCACGACTCTTCTCTTGCCTTTGTCAAAAGATGCAGTCTAGTTGGCAGTGAACTTTCTCTGGCTGGGATATGGCTCAAAGACTACCCCAGCATTGTCTCATGCATTAAGGTATCATTTAGCCTGAGATGGCTAAGCTTGCAATCTCTGGACTCCACTCTGTCATAAACTTTCAGACCCTCAACCAGGAACTTACATGGAATGAGCTGGTCCTGGAGGTCGGCTGGAAGAAAACTTTGAGATGACCAAATTCCTCTGAATCACTAGCTATTTTGAATCAAAGCCTTATCCAACAACCAAAGTGTATAAACCCATCTGCCTCCGCCTTCTTCCAGTCACCCTCAGTCTCACTGTCCAGACCTATGGGATTAACACCGTAGAGTACTTGCTGTTAACACTTACTGTCCACTAACACCCATGGAATGTGGACACTGCTAAGCTAGGAGACAATGCTTGTGCAATAGTTTGTATTACCCTTTTGGCAAAGGACCACTCCAAGAAAATGGTGTATTTCATCCCATCAGCACTCCCCCTGGCAAAGCTCTCCACCCTTAGCCATTCCCCTCTTGTCATTTCTACTGTGGCTATCAATGAGATCTTGTGCCTCCATTAGAATACCGAGCTAGCATTTGATATTTGACCTCACTCCAAGGTGTGTATTCTGGGTTTCTGTTGTTTATTTTCCTTTTAAAAAATGAGTGCAATTCAAAGTTCTTAAAGTATGTCTGTTCCCTGCTTCCAACAACTGACAGATAACAAAATGGAATATACAAACACATTTTTAATTTATAATGTATATTAAACATTATTATACATATACAACTTACAAGTGTTGCCTCTGGCTGGATTCTCTGCCCATCGCCCCAACACTGAGGATTCTGTTAGTTGTTCTGCCCTGAATTAATTATAGCTATAAAATTTCATGACCAGCAAGAAACCAGGAGACTTCCCCAGTACATCTTGCATTTATACATATATTTTGTACTCGATTTAGTACACAATAAATCCAGAACATCTTGAATATGCCTCACAATGAAACAGACACACATGAACCCACTCCCATGTGAGAAACTGAGGATGTGTCTATGTGCTCCTTCCCTGCCTCTCCCTCCCCTCTTGTGTGCCACCCTCCCGGCTCCCTAAAGATCACCAATATCCTGATTCTTTTTTTTTTCTCATGTCTTGCCTTTTCTGTACAGTATTTTACCATATATGTATGTTTCTCTAAACAACATTATTTTTATTTGGTTTGAACTTTACAAAAGTGTTGTTAGACTTCCTTCTTTCACTGAACATCGTGTTTCTGAGATTCAGCCATTGATGCTGCTACCTGGTAGCTCTAGTTCATTTATGATCACTACTACATGGCTTCCTATTGTATTACTTTTCCACTCACTACTTCCCTCACTACATTTCTTTTCTTTCTTTCTTTTATTTATTTATTTACTTATTTATTTATTTTGAGACGAAGTCTCGCTCTGTCGCTCAGGACGGAATGCAGTGGCGCCATATGGGCTCACTGCAACCTCCGCCTCCCGGGTTCAAGGGATTCTCCTGCCTCGGCCTCCTGAGTAGCCAAGACTAAGGCGGCCGCCACCACGCCCGGCTAATTTTTGTACTTCTAGTAACGACGGTGTTTCACCATGTTGACCAGGCTGGTCTCGAACTCCTGACCTCAGGTGATCCGCACGCCTCGGCCTCCCACAGTGCTGGGATTACAGGAGTGAGCCACTACGCCCGCCCCCCTCACTACATTTCAAAGGCAATTTTGGGTGCAAAGCCCTCAGCACAGTCGCTGGCAAGAGTCAGCACACAACAAAATTTTGTAAAATTGAATGACACTGAGCCCGGACTGAATGTAACAACTTACACTTGTTGCTTCTGGCTGGCTTCTCTGCCCTTTGCCCGAACGCTGAGGATTCTGCTAGCTGTTCTGCCCTGAGTTAATTACAGCTATAAAGTTTCGCGACCAGCAAGCAGAAATCGGGCGACTTCTCCAGGCATCTAAGACTACACTTCCCAGAAAGGATTGCGATACTCTCCTACTGTTTAGTTTGTTTTTCCTAGTCAAATTTCCGGGTTATGTGGGCGGTGCCAAAATAATTATCCAATGAGCAACTTTGTAGGCTGGGTGGGCAGGATAATTGCTCAATGAGCGACTCGGAAGAGGAGCCAATAAGCGGAGAGGTTGGTGGGGCAGCCGGCGTGGGCGGCGTCACTGAGCCGCGCCAGCTGAGCCAGGTGGGGCCCTACCCTCTTCTGTTGCTTTTTGCCTGTGGCTCGAGCCGTCTCCCGCCGCCCGTCGACCCCGCTTCCATGTCCCTGGCGGGCACAGCTCCCCGGAACCTCCACGCCCATGGCCACTAGGCAGAGGGAGTCCTCTATCACCTCCTGCTCTTCCACCTCGAGCTGCGACGCAGACGACGAGGGCGTGCGCGGCACCTGCGAAGATGCTTCCCTGTGCAAGAGGTGCCTGTCAGGCTCAGGGTTCGGGGCCGGCATCTGGGGCGCGGGCCTAGGTGGGAGACGGGCTTGCGTCTGAAGAATACGCTCGAGGCTGGCAGGGATGCAGCCCCCGCCTCGCACGACCCTCGCTTCCCACCTGTGAAGTGCACGGAGCAGGGCTTCATTTATTTAACGAATCGTTTCTGAGCTTTTGCTGTGAGCCAGGCAGGCGGCAAGCCTGGGTACCGTCGATGCGAGCAGGCCCCTAAACCAGGCAGACGAGGCCTTGGGCTTCTTGGAGCTAAACGCTGCTAGAAAGACAAACATGAAGCAAATAGTAGCTCCAGCCTCGGTGGGTTACGAGGATGAGAGGTGTAGGTTCTCTCTCTTTTGTAGGTTGCATTCTTTAGGGGATTGGTATAATCCCTGTTGTGCACCTGAAACTCAGGATGACGAGGGGAAATAACCCGCCCAGAGCCAGGTAATAGGTAATATCTCTTTGCAGAGCCAGTACCACACTAAGTCTCCACTGTTAAGGGTGTGGTGGTGGGGATGGGGGCGTAGCCAGCAGAGGTACATGTCAGAGAAAGAGAAAACATGAGGCTTGAATGTCCGTCATTTATTCTTTCATTCAACAAAATTTTTTGAGACCTTACTTTCTGCCAGGCCCTTACTTTGGGCTGGTTAGTAGGAATTCAATGGTGGAAATACACCAAGAACAAGACAGACGTGGTGTCAGACATACTGGAACTCACAGCTTAGTTGGAAAAGAGAGACAGGAAGCAAATAATTACCTGTGAAATACATAATTATGATTTTTTGTGTTGAGTGTTGACAAATACAGCAGTGCCATTAGAGTTTGTAATTTTGTCAGTGATGTTTAACGTGAGAAGAGTTCGGGCACGGTGGTTCACGCCTATAATCCCAGCACTTTGGGAGGCCGAGGTGGGCAGATCATGAGGTCAGGAGTTCGAGACCAGCCTGGCCAACATGGTGAAACCCCGTCTCTACTAAAAATACAAACATTAGCTGGGTGTGGTGGCCAGTGCCTGTAATCCTAGCTACTCGGGAGGCTGAGGCAGGAGAATCATTTGAACCCAGCAGGCAGAGGTTGCGGTGAGCCAAGATCGCGTCATTGCACTCCAACCTGGGTGAGAGTGTGAGACTACATCCCAAAAACAACAAAAAAAGTGAGAAGTAAAGGCTTGAAAAATAGGAAAGTTGTAGGAGTGTTCAGAGGAGTGTGAACTGTTAGAAGAACTCAAAGAATGCTTTTAAGGTGGGAGAAGGAGGCTGAGGCCATGTAGTGTGGGGAAAACCAGTGTGTTGGATTAAACCTTGCACTTTTTATAGGTTCTTGGGAACTAAACATTCAGAGCATGGATTCTGGAGCTAGACTGTCAAACTGAGCTTTGCCACTTACTGGCAGTATAAAGTCGGGGAAATTACTAAACCTTTCTGTGGCTCAGTTTCCTGATCTGTAAAATGGGGAGTATAATAATGCGTCATAGGTGGGTGTGGACAAAAATGATATTTAATATTAGTAGAGCACTTGGAGCAGTGTCTGGCATGTAGTCCGTGTAAGTGGTGATTGATTAAATTAATAAATACACAAGTATTAAAGTCTTAGAGGCAGTCCCTTGTGAAATTTGAATTTGAGTGGATTATACTCAGCTTTTTTTGTTCTGTGGCTTTCAGTTACTATTGGCCACAGCTGTCTTGGCTCACTGTAACTTCCACCTGCCAGGTTCAAGTGATTCTCCTCCCTCAGCCTCCCAGGTAGCTGGGATCACAGGCACACACCACCATGCCCAGCTAATTTTTGCATTTTTAGTGGAGACAGGATTCACCACATTGGCCAGGCTGGTCTTGAACTCCTGACCTCAAGTGATCCGCTTGCCTTGGCCTCCCAAAGTGCTGGGATTACAGGTGTGAGCCACCCCGCCCAGCCTAGTCTTTTCATTTTTAAAACAGTGATAATAAAGGTAACTTTTATGGGTGTCAGGATTAAATGAGATTATCGATGCAGAGGATCTGACACAAAGTGAAGCCCTCAGCAAATTATTATTGCTAGTTTTGATTTCCCTCCAGGCTGAATATTGTTTAGTTAAAGTTGCTGAATGTGCAGTAGCTATGAGTTAGGGTGGTTCCTGCTGCCCTGAGTGAGTTATAACTATAAAATAAAAAGCCAGTCAGCCTTCTGGGCACCTGTAAATCTTTTACTTCTGTTTAGTTTGCTTCTTCCTTTGACAGAGTCCTTCTGCGGATAAAGGAGGATGTTATCTGTCTCAGAGGATTGCTGTGCAGGTGAAATGTGGAGTGCTTCCAACAGTGCTTGGCATACCGGAGGTGTTCAGAATTGGTAGTTACTGTCATCACCACCCCTCATTGTCATCATTATGATCCTGGACTTGTGGTATCAGAAGTTTTCTGGTTGGATATATTAGGTTTACACTAATTCCATTTGACTCAATAGGTATCAATTGAGCACTTTTCATGGTAGCCCACTCTCCTTCCCTTCTCTGCTCTCCTTATGATGTCCATCATACTATGCCACTGAGTCTGTTCTCCCCTCTTTTGTTTACCTGTGACCCAACCATCCCACCAACCCCTCACTGTGTCCTCTGCAGTTACCACCTGATAATCAACATCAGCTTCTATCTCGTTAGCCTCTCCTTAGCCATTCCCTCCCTCCCTTTGCCTTCACCCTGACCTTTCCCCAGGGATATCCCATTCCTGAAGCCCTCTCCCGTGGCTCCTCCTTCTTCTCATCCCCTGTGTATCTCAGGATCAGGTATTTGAGCTTTGTGTCCTCCTGTGTGTGTCCCCCATCTCATTCCATGGAGATCCTTCCTGCCCAGCTGGAGCCCTCCTGATTGCTGTTGTTCAGCTTCTCCTGATCATTCACCTCATTCATGGAAGACTGGGGTGCCTGGTCCACAGTGTCCTCTACCTCAGTTCATGACTTCACCTTAGGTGACTTCAGCATCCACTTGGAGCCTATGCACGAGACACTCACTTTCTTGAACACCTGGTCTGCAGTGATCAACTCTTCCTGTCTGATTCTGTCACCTATTCCCACCGTGATACCCTGTGTTTTTATCCTGATGTTGCACTGCCTCACAGATGAGAGTGCAACACTCTCCAGCCCTGACCCCTTTTTCCAAGTTACTTGACCAGTTATTTTCTATTTCCCATGCTGTGCCCATTTCTTCTCAGCACCTCAGTGGTTTTCTGTCTTTTAGATGTTCCCTCTGCTGTTACCTCTTAATTGATTACTTAGAGTTCATCCATCATCCCTCAGTAATTCTGTTGACAGTGCATTTATCTTCCTTGCCCTTTGGTCTTAGTAGACCCAAAATGCTGGTTTAACCAAACTATCCATTTTTGCCTTGAATACAGGTAATAGAAATCACACAGTAGGGTGGCTTGGTGCCGCTACGATCATGTCAGCCAACCTCAACTGTGCCCTTAACAGAACCTGACTATCCTAGTTTGTTTCTCAGATCAGCTCACTCTCCCTTTCTCCGGATACTTAATTCAGACATTTTTCACTTTCTTCAGACTTCTGATTTACCCCACCCCTTTTTCATTCTCAAGATAATATCAGCTATTGCTCAACATAGAAAATGGGAGCCCTTAGAATGAAACTCCCTTAACCTCCCCTAAAGAAAACTTTTTTTTTGTTTTGTTCTGAGAGGGAGTTTGGCTCTTATTGCCCAGGCTGGAGTGCAGTGGAGCGATGCTGGTTTACTGCAACCTCTCCCTCCTAGGTTCAAGCGATTCTCCTGCTTCAGCCTGCCGAGTAGCTGGGACTACAGGCGCCTGCCACCACACCTGGCTAATTTTTGTATTTTTAGTAGAGAAGGGGTTTCACCATGTTGGTCAGGCTGGTCTCGAACTCCTGACCTCAGGTGATCCACCTGCCTCAGCCTCCCAAAGTGCTGGGATTACAAGCATGAGCCACCATGCCCAGCCTTCCCCCAAGAAACATAATCATCCTTTTTTACTTTTACAGTTGTGAATTCCTCCAATAAAGACCACCGGGAACACCTGTAGTTAAGCAAGCTGGGTTTATTTGTTGCAAGGAGGGAAAACTCACACCATGAGGAACTGTGGGGCACATCTGGGCTTTGGCTGGGTGATTTGGGGGAAGGTCAAGGGGTTTTCCCTGTGTTGAGTACTGAAAGGAGGTGGGAAAATTCTATCCATTAGCTCTATCTTTTCTAGAAGGAGATTTGGCTGCTGTAAGGCTAAAGCTGTAACATGTAAAGAAGCCACAGTCACTTCTATCAGCTGGGAGAAAGAGATGTTTGGTATTCCGTGGGTGGCACAGTGACCTTGCTTTTTTCTCTGCTTAGACAAAATGATGAGGTGGTCTCGTTTCATCTCCTGTCATCAGTGGTGCAGAGTGCCTTTGTGTGGGTGGTCTGCGTGATTGTTTATGTCCAACAGGAGAACAACATGGCCTTCCTATGGGTGCCAGCCAGCTTCCAACAACATTAGGGCCTGGCCCACAGCACCAGGCCAGGTCCTGGAGGTCAGTGCCGCTCTTCTCTTTTCCACAGTGGAGGAGGTGTTAAAGAGATAAACTGGTAATCCTGGCACTTGGAGAAGCCAAGGCAGGCGGATCACTTGAGCTCAGGAGTTCAAGACCAGCCTGGGCAACATGGGGAAACCTCCTTTCCACAAAAAAAAAAAAAAAAAAAAAAAAAAAAAAAAAAAAATTAACCAGTGTCGTGGTGCATGCCAGTAGTCCCATCTACTTTGGGGCTGGTGTGGGAGATCACTTGAGCCCAGGAGGTCGAGGCTGCAGTGAGCTGAGATTGTGCCACTGTACTGCAGCCTGGGTGACAAAATGAGATCCTGTCTCAGAAAACAAAAAAAAGGGATAAACCAGAAACTGGGGTTTGCCAGGCAGAAGACAGCAGCAGGAGCAGAGGCATGGAGACTGGAGTAGAGTGGTATATTAGGTGAACTTGACAGAGAGTAGGGAGTGGGTAGCAGGTTAGAACTTAGAAAGCTGCTCAGACAGTGAATCGTGGATGGTCCCAAGGAGTATGGGTTTTATCCTAAGGGATTTTGAGTGCAGAACTGATATGATCTTGGTTTGTGTTTTAGAAAAATTCCTAGCAGCTACATGGGAGAAGGGTTGGTGACAAAAGGGACATCTTCCTCTCTTTTCCACAACCATAGCCCTTGCTTGGCTCTCCTCACTCACCTGATCTGTTGCAGTGCGCTCTTACCTGCTAGCCAGGGTGATTGTCAGGATTGCAAATCTTATTCTGTCACTCACCTAAAAACCTTTTGATACCCCATCAGCTGCAAGGTAAACATCTGCACTTTGTTGCATGACATACATACTGTACCTTTTCATGATCTGCTCACTCTAGCCTGATAGGCCGCCACCTGGACATCTCCACTTGGATGTCTCAGTATTACCTCCAGTTAACTATTTCCAAAACTGCTTCATATCAGCTCCTGTGTTCTCCCTGCCATTCCCAAGCTGCAACTCAGTGAATGGTGCCATGGTTTATTCAGTTCACAAGTTAAGGCCAGGTGTGGTGGCTCACACCTGTAATCCCAGCACTTTTGGAGCCAAGATGGGTGGATCACCTGAGGTCAGAAGTTTGAGACCAACCTGGCCAACATGGTGAAACCCCATGTCTACTAAAAATACAAAAATTAACTGGGTGTGGTGTCGTGCGCCTGTAATCCCAGCTATTGGGAGGCTGAAGCAGGAGAATCACTTGAACCGGGAAAGTAGAGGTTGCAGAGTACTGGGATCGTGCTACTGTACTCCGGCCTGGGTAACAGAGGGAGACTCCGTCTCAAAAAAAAAAAAAAAAAAAAAAAAAAATGACATCATCTTGGAACTGCCCTTTTACTTGCCCTCTTGTGCAGTCAGTCACCCAGTCCTGTTAACTTTTATCTGCTAAGTATTTAGGGGATGAGGGAATTATTTGGCTAAGTAAGGAAAGGAATCAACTTTCCTCAACCTCTGTTTCTGCCATCTGTGATCTGAATTATGGTACTAGTCTCCCAAATGGGCTCTCCCGGTCACTGTTACCTCCCTCAAATCTGTATCTCACACTGAAGCCAGAGATTTGTAAAAGGCCCATTTGATCATGTCACTCCCTAGCTTAATGGCCTCCTGTTGCCATTAGAAAAAGACCAACATTTCTTACGTGGGCTACAGGGCCCAGCCTGCTCTGTGTACTTCCCCAGCCTCACTTCATACCACACTTCCCTCCCTCGTCACTGCCATCCTTTCAGTTCATCTAATATGCCCTGTTTCTTCCATCCTCGGGGCCCTGGAGCATGCCATTCCCTCTGCCTGGAACACTTCCTCCACCCTCCCTTGCTTGTTTAGTTCCACATTATCTCCTAGGTTAGTGCATTCACTCTACATTCTTTGTTGAGCGCCTGCTTCGGTTATGGAGGTGCTGTCCTAGACCCTGCCAGTGCGTAAGTGAGCCAAACACAGGATGCCGCTCTTATGGAGCGTTGGTTCCTGGAGTGGGGGTGGGTGGGGAATAGCCAGGAAACAAATCAGCACGATATGTGGCGTGTGAGATGGTGGGAGATGCAGTGGGTGTGTTGGAAGGAGTTGTCATCTGAGATGGGGTGGCCAGGGAAGGCCTCACTGAGGTCAGTACAGAGGAAAGACTTGCAGGGGGCAGGGAGTGAGCTCTCTGGGTGTCTGGGGAAGAAGTGCCCAGCAGAGAGAAGCAGGAGAGTAGAAAGGCCCTGAGGCAAGAGCCAGCCTGACCTGTTCCAGGAGCAACAAGACCAGGGTGAGGGATGGGGAAGAGTGCAGGATAGATCTGGGAGAGCATGGGCGCAGGAGGCGGGGGCAGATGCTGCAGGTCACGCAAGGGAGGCTCTTGTAAGGACCCGACTTTTCCTCTCAGTGGGATGGGAGCTGTTGGAGCATTTGGAACTGAAGAGTGAGGTGGCCTGACTTGGTTTTAACAGCATTGCTTCAGCCTCCGTTAGGAGCAGACTGCCGGGGCGAGGACGGAGGCAGGATCAGTTAGTCGGCTGTGGGGGTGTCCCCTGTGAGACAGGCTGGTGCTTGGATCAGGATAGTGGTGATGGAGGTGCTGAGAATGTATCAGATTCTGGGTGCATTTTGAAGGTGGAGTTGATAGAATGTTCTGGCGGAGTGGATATGGGGCGAGACTGAGGGGCCCAAGATGACTCCAAGGTTTTTGGCTTAGCTCAAATGTGGCTCACTCCAAGAGGCCTCTCTGACACTCGCAGACAAGATCTAGCTTCTGTTAAATGTTCTCATAACACCCTGTTCATCTTCTTGGTGGTCGTCGGCCCAGTTGTAATTTGGAAAGTGCCTAGTGTTCATCTCTGCACTGGAATAGATGCGATCCCGAGCACAGTCCATTCCTACCTTTGTGCCACATGAGCTGTATTTGTCAGCTGGCCACAGTGACAGGAACTGAGCACACATGTTCAAGATTGTATTTCCTGATGAGGTCTTAACATTCTGGTTTTCCGTTTTACTGACTTTTAGTGGTCTATGTGTTCTAGAAAGCAGACCAGGGCTTATAAGGCTGAAATTTCATTGTGAAAATTATAGAACTTAATCTCATTTTCAGCTGCATGGAAAAATGTTCTCCCCTTTAGCAGGTCACAGGGTCTCTCCACAAAGCCAAGTTTTTCCTCACGGCTTAGCCCAGGGCCTTTCCTGCATCCTGATGGCATCTTCTTAGCTATGCCCCAGAGAGTAAGGTCAAGATTGTGATCTGAAATATTTTCAAGGCAGGTGCTGCTTTCCATCCCCAGAGAAGACATGCCACTTCAGAGCTAGAACATTCTGTTAAACATAAATTAGCTGTAAAACTTGTCTATCAGTCCAGGTGCAGTGGCTCACGCCTGTAATCCCAGCACTTTGGGAGGCTGAGGCAGGCAGATCATGAGGTCAGGAGATGGAGACCATCCTGGCTAACATGGTGAAATCCCGTCTCTACTAAAAATACAAAAAATTACCTGGGTGTGGCGGCGGGTGCCTGTAGTCCCAGCTACTTGGGAGGCTGAGGCAGGAGAATCACTTGAACCCAAGAGGCGGAGGTTGCAGTGAGCCAAGATTGCACCACTGCACTCCAGCCTGGGCGACAGAGCGAGACTGTCTCAAAAAAAACCAAAAAAACAAAAAACAGTATGGTACTGGCATAAAGACAGACATATAGACCAATGGAACAGAAGAGAGAATCCAGAAAGAAATTCATGCATGTACAGTTAATTGATCTTCCAGAAGGTTGCTGGGAATACATAATTGGAAAAAGTCTCTTCGATAATTGTCTTAGGAAAACTGTATAACCCCATGCA
>NW_026652281.1:76879157-77024169 GCF_009828535.3 Hylobates moloch
TGCTTGTCTCCCTTCAGAACTCCCATCAGCAGCACCCGACAGCACTCTCCTCCTCACTGCCCAACACTGGGTGGCAAATCTTTCATCTTGGCCACTCTGATAGGCTGGACAGTGAGATCCTTCCTAGAGCGCATGGAAACCTGTTGTAGTCACCTGGGCTTGTGGAGTTGGAGGAGGAAAGTGTTAGGGGCACTGGGAGGTGGGATCTGGTGGGAGTTGCTGGCTGGGTGTGTTTGCATTATGGACCCGTGCATCTCACCACTCTCTACCACTGCGCACCACTGTGACCACGGACAGGGTGCTCCTGAGGTCAGTTCCAGATGCCTGCCAGGCCCTGCGTCCTGAGCCTGCTTCTCCCTCTGGCCTCCTCTCCAGTTTCTTACTGTCCTCTGGCCTCCCTGCCTCCTCTCTGTACTGGAGGCTCAGATGTGTTCCCCAAGCCTTTCTGCCTGCCCTTCCTCCTGTCTGGAATGCCTTTTGGACACCTGACTCTCCCATTCTCCAGGGCTCACCATGGCCATCCCCTTCTGAGAGAGGCCTCCCCCTGTCACCTTCATCCTTTCTGTGAGTCACTGTCTTCATTCCTCATCATCTTGTAATTATCTGCCTCTCCTTTCTGTCCTTGTTTACCACTGTACCCCCAGTGCCTAGCACTTGGCAGACATGCACATGTTCCTTGACTACACTAGTCTTATTAAATAGCGTAAAGAATCCAGAGGTGAGAGGATAGAACCTGTTCTTTATTATCCAAGAGTCCAACAAGTTTTGGCTTCGAGAGGGAGGCAAATTGATCAGGTTTTCAACAGAGCTGCTTAGCAGTGGGGCGAGTGCCTTCCTTGGGGAAGTAGTAGTCAAGCAGTGACTTGATGTTGCTGCATTGGTTCTTGCACTGGATGTTAGGGTTGACGAGATCATTTCTAAGGTCCCTTCCGATCCTTAAAACTGTGGGATGAGTATTCTCATCTGTGGGTTACTGGGCTACCATTCTTGTTTCAACTGCAAATGTGGCTTTTACCACTAGATGACGCTATATGATTTCTTTGAAATCAGTGTTTCCCAAACTGCCAACCACATAGAGAAAATACATTTTTCATTGCACTTACACACTCAGCACACACTTGAAACAAAAATAGGCTGGGCATGGTTACTCACGCCTGTAATCTCAGCACCTTGGGAGGCGGAGGTTGGAGAATCACTTGAAGCCGGGAGTAAGCGTCATGAATATCTTAATCCTTACTATATGTAATGCATCCTATTTTTTATTTTACTTTGTTCAACATTTAAAAAAGTAATGCAGGTTTGCAAACGAATTGATTTTATTGTATTAATGGGTCATGACTAACTGAAAACCATTTTTTTAAGTATACTGTTATAAAACTGTGTGGTATGCTGTTTTCCTTGGACAGTCTGGGCTTGTATAACAGATCGTGTCCATTAGTGAGTATTTTCCATGTTTCCGTGGTGAGTTGCTGCATGGAGCAGCTGAACATGTGCTTCCTTTTGGGTGTCTATGGATGAAAGAGGTTGGGAGATTGTGCAGAATTCAACACTTATTGTAGTCAGGCCAGAGGTAAGCCTTAGTAGCAGATTTAAAGCTATATTATCTGCTTCTAGAAGCTGAGAGACATGACACACCCATACCCTTAATTTCACCTTGCTTAGCAGGCAACAAGAAATGGGGGCATTACTCAGGGTATCATTAGGATGCCTTGGGCTGCAAGTAACAGAAGCCTGACTCAAATTGGCTAAAAGGGTGAAGGCACTTATTATCTCACAAAATCGATGTGCAGAGGTAGAGCAGTCTGCAGGCCCAGAGCAGCTGAGCATGGCCTTCGGGATCCAGGTTCTTTTCATGACTCCTCAGTCGTCCTAAAGCTGGTTCTACTCATAGTTGCAAGAAGGCTTCCTGCGCTAAACAAAGCCTTAACTCCTTGTAGTATAGACTGGCTAGAGAGAATTAAGGCTACTGTGGCATTTTCCGCATTGTTTTGTTCGTGCTTGCTTTGTTCATTTCTTCCTAGCTTCCCCACTATGACATCCCTAAGAAGAGTGAAATGATTGGCACCTAATACAGAGTCAGGAGAAACACTTGGGTTAATTCATGTTGTTTGTCAAGTGTTTCTGAGTCTCCCTTCCTCTGGGCACAGGCTTTTTCATTTAGTGGAATTAACTGACTAGCTCTGGCCTTGAGTTTGCAGAGTGAATAAATGGCTGCACATCTTCTGTATGCAGCATGAAGTGAGGCTATTTGCTATGTAGGATCCTGGGAAGTGAATTAGCAATATGAGGAAAGGGAGTGAGAAGGCCCACTGTGGAAAATGTGATGGGTGGTGTAATGTGAACATAAAGATGAATGGATGGCTGTGTCTTCGCATGTGTAATGGGGCACTAAATGTGCACTTGGCCTTTTGAGGTGATGGTTGGTTTTCGTCGAGTTCCTTGACCTGGTTCCTGGGAGCATGGCAGTGGACCTTGGTCTGAACCTACTCAATCTCTACTCACCTTTCTCCTTTTTTCTCCCTTCCAGGTTTGCAGTAAGCATTGGCTACTGGCATGACCCTTACATCCAGCACTTTGTGAGACTGTCTAAAGAGAGGAAAGCCCCTGAAATCAACAGAGGCAAGTGACCGTCTCCCTCCCCAACAGTACCTCATCAGCTGCCTGAGGTTTTAGGGGTTCATTCTTGAAGGAAGTCGTGGTGTGTTCCCTTTCCAGCTATGCACAAAAGTGCTTATTTCCCCAGATCCTCACCAACACGGTGTGTTATAAAACTTGTTTGCAGCCATAAAAAGGAATGAGATCATGTCCTTTGCAGGGACATGGATGAAGCTGGAAGCCATTCTTAGCAAACTAACAGAGGAACAGAAAACCAAACACCGCATGTTCTCACTCATAAATGGGAGTTGAGCAGTGAGAACACATGGACACAGAGAGGGGAACATCACACACTGGGGCCTGTCAGGGGTGGGGGGCAAGGGGAGGGAGAGCATTAGGATAAATACCTGGTGCATGCGGGGCTTAAAATCTAGATGACGGGTTGATGAGTGCACAAACCACCATGGCATATGTATACCTATGTAACAAACCTGCACATTCTGCATGTGTATCCTGGAACTTAAATTAAAAAAGAAAAAAAAAGAACACAATATCTACTCCCACATTAAAATCACAATAGTTTTTGAAATTTTATTACATTTAATGAATTGGAAAAAGTTTTAATCTTTGTTAATCTGTCTTGTGAAAAATGGCATCTTATTGCAATTTTAAAAATATTTCTCCTATTTATACGTGACGTTGAGGCTCATTTTCATATGTTTGAAGCCCATTTAAATATCTTTCACTATAAACTGTCCCTATCAGGAATCACTTTTTTTCCCAGTGAAAAAAATACGTAAAGCTTTATTTTTCACATTTGTATTCCTACACTAGTTGGATAAATACGGAGAAACTGCTTTATAGTACAGGTATGAGGAGGAGAGTCTCAGAGTTTACATCAGACTTTTCCTCTGGTTGGTTGGTTGCCTATGGCTCATCTAGGTGTGTGGACTAATTATGTGGATTTAATTGGGTTCTTCTATAAGGAGACATTCCAAAGGCTTTTGTATATTTCAGGCTGAGCATATCTTAGTTTTCACGCCTCTTGTCTGTGTATATGAATCTTCCCTAAGGATAGAAATTGAGGATTTCTGCCCAGTTGCACAGCTTGAGGGTTTTAAGTCTAGAGGACGTGAGTCTTTTATAGCTTTGTTGACATTCCTCACTGTGGGCGGGAGGGAAAGTGTTGTGAGACCTGGTAATTCTCAGATGAGGGAGGGCTCAGAGGTGCTGACAGCAGTAGGCCTAGGCCTAGGAGATTTGGCCCTTAAGATTCTTCAACAGGGCTGGGTGCGGTGGCTCGCGCCTGTAATCCGAACACTTTGGGAGGCCGAGGTGGGCAGGTCAGGAGATCGAGACCATCTGGCTAACACGGTGAAACCCTATCTCTACTAAAAATACAAAAAATTAGCCAGGCATGGTGGCGGGCGCCTGTAGTCTCAGCTACTCGGGAGGCTGAGGCAGGAGAATGGCGTGAACCCGGGAGTCAGAGCTTGCAGTGAGCTGAGATCGCGCCACTGCACTCCAGCCTGGGTGACAGAGCCAGACTCCGTCTCAAAAAAAAAAAAAAAAAAAAGATTCTTCAACAGGGTTGGGTGTGGTGGCTCACATCTGTAATCCTAACACTTTGGGAGGCCGAGGCAGGTAGATCACTTGACCTCAGGAGTTCAAGACCAGCCTGGGCAACATGGTGAAACCTTGTCTCTACAAAAAATAAAAAATTAGCCAGGTGTGGTGGCATGTTTCTGTAGTCCCAGCTACTTGGGAGGCTGAGGTGGGAAGATCACTAGAGCTCAGGCAATCGAAGCTGCAGTGAGCCAAGATTGTACCACTGCATTCCATCTTGGGTGACAGAGTGAGACCCTGTCTCAAAAAAAAGTCTTCAGTAGATTTATTTTCCTCCCCGGCTCACAGTATGAATAGGGTTGGCCATTTAAGTATTTATTTATTTTGAAGCTCGCACCAACAGGCAACTTGTTCCAGAACATAGCTAGAATATGGTTTCAGATGCCTGCCCCTTAGAAACTCCAGAGCGTAAAGAGAAGTCTCTATCTGGATGTGCATGTGCCATGTGCAACATTTGATTGGCAGCAGCCTGAATGTGTTAAGTCCCCAGTTCCTCTTTCCCAGACAGCAGAGTATGCAGGAAAGGTAGTCATTCAGCTCCAGTCTGGCTTAGCAGTGTAAAGCCTGAGAGGGAAGAGATGGAGAAGTACTTTTTGTTGCCTTATTTTAGTGTTAATGACACTATTAGGCTCTGCAGATAATTTCTATCAAGGAAGTCAAAGGCTTTGAGACAGGAGCCTGCCTTATTCTCAGCCAGATTGAGAAATTGACCGAATGACCATAATTCTTGTGTGTGCAGGGAATCTTGGCCCTCAAGTTGGATCCTGTAGGTGGGTTCTATAAGTAATGCCAAGAAATATTAAAGTGGTGGTTTCTGAAAACAAAGACATGAAATTTTATTTTGCATTCCCTCCCCTGCTCTTGAGGCAGATTTCCTAACAAATGCTGCACAGGCAAAGACCCCCACCCCACACCCTGGCAGCACCCCTCTCTTCCACCCTGGATTTGAACCTTTAGAATGCAGCCAAATTGGAGAGTGCCTCCCAAATGGTGTATGGTGAGGACATTTTTCCCCCAATGTCCAATCCATCGCGGATGGTATCTCTGTAAAATACAATAGAAATGATCTAGAAAAATAAAATGAAAATGACATACAATGTACAATTTCAAATCATTTATTAGTAGATTGAACAGACTTGAAATTCCTCTGTCAAATTGTAATAAAGTTTCTAAATGCTATCAGATTTTTTTCTTAAAATAGTCACATCCTGTTAACAGCCATGCACATACTTTGAGCAGCATCGTTTTAGAGCACAGACAGACCTTGTGGTCTTTTCTTCTTTATTTCCCATCTCCTTTTCCCCAACACTCCACCCGAAAACTTAACAGTGGCGCAATCTTGGGCCACTGCAACCTCTGCCTCCTGGGTTCAAGCAATTCTTGTGGTCCATCCTCCCAAGAAGCTGGGATTACAGTTGTGCACCACCATGCCTGGCTAATTTTTGTGTTTTTAGTAGCAAGCCATTTTATTAGGCAGCAATTTGCTGGTCTTCTGTGTGACCCCCATTTTACATAGAGACTAACCCATTCAGGGTGGAGGTGAAGGGAACAGGTTAACAAATACAGCTTTCTTTGTGTTAACATTCATCTGCTCAGTTTCCTGACCCATAATATTATTTTTCATACAATCTCACAATTTTCAGGGTTACCCGAGTCCAGAGTAGCTTTCACTATAGCCATGAAAGGTACGTTTCCAAGATGGACTTCAGATGTTTCAATGTCAAACACTTATTTTTCATACATAAAACTATAGCTCATTTTTTCAAAGGTAGTTAATTGCTTCATGAAATAGATTGTACTTACCTTGGTTCAGATGCCTTTAACAAAAAAAAAAAAAAGAATTTGAAAGTTGCAATTTCTCCCATAGAGTCTGCAGATTAACCTCTGACACTACAGAAGGGCGCATGCTTTCTGTTTTGCTCTTCTCCTAGGGTGGGCTTCACAGGGATAATTTCTGTCATCACTGGGTGATAGCTTGTTTCTGTGCCCACCCACCCCCCCCCGCCCAGGATATTTTGCTCGAGTCCATGGTGTCAGTCAGCTTATAAAGGAGTTTCTACGGAAGACAGAATGTCATTGTCAAATTATCAACCTTGGGGCAGGCATGGATACCACCTTCTGGAGATTAAAGGTATGTTCAAATTCCCCTCCTCCCTCCCCAAGTGTTTAGATTTAATTTTTGGAAGATTTTCACCTAATTCAAAATTTAAACATACATTTAAAGTTATGCAGCGAAAGCCTGTCTCCCACCCCTGTCCCATCTGCCTAGATGCCCCTACAACTCTCAGTCCTGTTTTATTTCACCAGGGCCCTAATGACAGATATTTTAGGTTGTCTCTAATTGTTGTTACAAATGGAGCTATAATAAAAATCATTATATTTCCCTCAGTATGAGTAGAAATATGTCAGGAGGAGAAATTCCACCAGTAGAATTGTTGGAATGGAGAGCCCATGCATGCATTTGTAACTTTTTTTTTCTTTTTTGAGCCAGAGTCTTGCCCTGTCACCCAGGCTGGAATGCAATGGCACAATCATGGCTCATTGCAGCCTCGAACTCCTGGGCTTAAGCAATCCTCCTGCGTCAGCCTCCCAAGTAGCTGGGACCACAGGCATGCGCCACCACATCTGGCTGATTTTTAAGTTTTGGTATAGAGACGGTGGTCTCACTGTGTTGCCCAGGCTGGTCCTGAACTCCTGGCCTCAAGTGATCCTCCTGCCTCAGCCTCTCAAAGTGCTGGGATTACAGGCATTAGCCACTACGCCCAGCCTACATTTGTAATTTTGACAGTAACTAAGATTTAGTCAGGATAATGGCATCTTGGGTAAAATTTGGAGATTTGTATGGCTGGGTGATGATATGTTGCAAAGCCATTTTGTAGTCTTTTTCTGATTTGGTCTCTTAACTGCTCTGTTAGAGTATGAATGCAGGTCTAATTACATTCTCACAGGGAAAGAAAACCAGAGTGTGGTCTTTGACTTCTGGGCTTAGGTTTTTTTTTTTTTTTTTTGAGACAGTCTTACTCTGTTGTCCAGGCTGGAGTACAATGGCGTGATCTTGGCTCACTGCAGCCTCCACCTCCCGGGTTCAAGCGATTCTCCTACCTTAGCCTCCTGAATAGCTTGGACTACAGGTGCATACCACCACGCCTGGCTAATTTTTGTATTTTTAGTAGAGATGGGGTTTCACCATGTTGGACAGGCTGGTCACAAACTCCTGACCTTGTGATCTGCCCACCTCGGCCTCCCAAAGTACTGGGATTACAGGCGTGAGCCACCGCACCTGGCCTCCTGGGCTTAGATTTTAATAGCCAAACCGTTTCCCTACAAAGTCCTCACAATTGGCTGGGCATGGTGGCTCACGCCTGTAATCCCAGCACTTTGGGAGGCTGAGGTGGGCAGATCACTTGAGATCAGGAGTTCAAGACCAGCCTGGCCAACATAGTGAAACCCTGTCTCTATTAAAAATACAGAAATTAGCTGGGTGTGGTGGTGGGCACCTGTAATCCCAGCTACTCGGGAGGCTGAGGCAGGAGAATTGCTTGAACCCAGGAGATGGTGGTTGCAGTGAGTCGAGATTATGCCACTGCATTCCAGCCTGGGCGACAGAGTGAGACTTCGTCTCTAAAAAAAATAAATAAATAAAAAGTCCTCACTAATTGAATTTTTTTTTTTTTTTGTAGGTTTGTACAGATTTTGCTTGGTTATTCTGTCAGGTCCGTCATGTGACAGTAATGGGTACGTGCATTTCTCCAGATTTTTTGCGGATGTTGACCAAGACCTACTTATCTGTTTTTGTCCTTAATCAGTTCACCTTCTCTTACTAAAGTGAGAAATCAGTGACCTCAACAGAGTGTGGGTATTTGTTTGCCTCTGCATTCTCTTCTCAAGATGTAATCACTAACATTATGAAGCGTTTTTACATATGTGACCTCATGAATTAACATGAGAACTCTGTAAGAGTGTTTTACACAGATGAGGGAAATGGGACTGCAAGATTGTCTTCTAGGATCCTGCAGCCAGAGGCTCTGGGGCAGGGATCAAGCATTGTTATCTGCCCATTAAACTCCAGATTTCTTCCTCTTTTCCCTGCACACGGCCTCTGTGGTTTTTCAGGAGGGTGACCTTCCCTTTTCTGTAGATCTGCTGTGTCTTTGTTTTTCTGTTATTGTTGTTTTTGAGACAGAGTCTTACTCACTCTCTCGCCTAGGCTGGAATGCTGTGGTGTGATCTTGGCTTGCAGCAACCTTCACCTCCCAGATTGAAGTGATTCTCCCGTCTCAGCCTCCCCAGTAGTTGGGATTACAGGCATTCACCACCACGCATGGCTAATTTTTGTATTTTTAGTACAGCTAGCATTTCACTGTGTTGGCCAGGCTGGTCTCGAACTCCTGGCCTCAAGTGGTCCACCTGCCTTAGCCTCCCAAAGTGCTGAGATTATAGGTATGAGCCACTACGCCTGCTGACCTGTTGTGTTTTTGTAGTGAGTTGTCCCATGGTATGATGTGAGGAACCAGAGCACTGTACAGTGTGAGAGAATGTGCTATGTCAGTGTTAACAGGCCGCTGGAGAGATCCTGCCATTGGACCTGAGACCCCTTTGACTTGTCACCCAATTTGTTTTTTTTTCTCCTGTCTTGTAGGTGGATTAATAATTAATAAATCTGAGCCTCTTATTTATGAGCAAAGTAACCTGAGTGTACCCCTCCTAAGAAAAAGGCAGTCAGTCAGTAGTGAGGAAGGAAGACTATATAGTGTCTGAAAGTTCTTTGTGGAAATGTTTTGGTTTTGATTGGTAATTATATTGGGCTGAAGGCCTTTTTTTTAGTCTGAAGTTTCTTTAAAAAAAAAAAAATATATATATATATATATATAACATTTGTTTGCTTTTTTAGAGCAGGTGTTACAAACTGTAGCCCAGGACCAAATCTGGCCTACAGCCTGTTTTTGTGAATAAAGTTTTATTGGAAGGCAGCCACTCCCATTTGTTTGCATGTTGTGCTTCAGCAGCCATATGACAATTATAACAGCAGAGTTGAGTAGTTACAACAGAGACCATCTGGCCTGCAAAGGCTAAAATATTTGCTTTCTGGCTCTTTACAGAAGCAGTTTGCCAATCTCTGTTTTAGAGGTATGTGCGTGTCTCTAAAAGTGTAGCGAAAACATTGTCTGTGGGTCTTAGTGTCTCATGCACCTTCCAGCCGGAATGGTTCCTAGGTTGCACCAGCAGAGGTTTAGCTGTGAGTCATGGGTGTGAGCTTCTTCCATAAAATCTCAGGAGCCCAAGACTGTACAGTTAAAGACTCCCATCTGCTGGCAGTGAGCAGGAACAGGACAAAGAAGAGTTAGTCTTGTCACAAAAAAGGAATAAAGGGGCCAGGTGCAGTTGGTCACACCTGTAATCCCAGCACTTTGGGATGCTGAGGTGGTTGAATTGCTTGAGCTCAGGAGTTTGAGACCAGCCTGGGCATCATGACAAAACCCCATCTCTACAAAAAATAAAAAAATTAGCCAGGCATGGTGGTGCACACCTGTGGTCCCAGCTACTTGGGAGGCAGAGGTGGGAGGATCACCTGAGCCCCGGAGGTTGAGACTGCAGTGAGCCAAGATCGTGCCATTGCACTCCAGCCCCTGGGTGTCCAAGCGAGACCCTGTCTCAAAAAAAAAAAAAGGAATAATGGGTGAGTGAAACCCTTTAAGGGGCCTCCATTTCTTGGTGTCTGCAGAATTCTGTTTCCATAGAACCAATGGATCCATACAACCTACTTTTCTCCATCTCCCTGTGGAGGGAAACAGGGTCAATTTTGGCAGTCTGTGAGGTGGTCAGCCATGTTGAGTCCCCTTTGGGTGCCCCATTCCTCCTGCCCTGTGGCAGCTGTTCCCAGTCTCGGTGTCTTCCATACCAGTCAGTTGCATGCAGGCTATTTGGAGTGAAGTGTCAAAAGGGCCATCAAGAATCACAGAAGAAGAAGTTGAAGCATCACTTGTCACAGCCATTTTGTCCCTTTCTCAAGAAACAGGATATCTTTTTTTTTTTTAATTTAAGTTCTGGGGTACATGTGCAGAATGTGCAGATTTGTTACATAGGTAACACGCGTGCCATGGTGGTTTACTGCA
Source organism: Hylobates moloch (assembly GCF_009828535.3). Taxonomy (NCBI): domain Eukaryota; kingdom Metazoa; phylum Chordata; class Mammalia; order Primates; family Hylobatidae; genus Hylobates; species Hylobates moloch. The sequence goes on from NW_026652281.1 coordinate 76,889,492, forward strand.
CCCATCAACCCATCGGAGTCTCACTCTGTTGCCCAGGCTGGAGTGCAGTGGTGTGATCTCAGCTCACTGTAACCTCTGCCTCCAAGGTTCAAGCGATTCTCCTGCCTCAGCCTCCCGAGTAACTGGGATTACAGATGCGCACCACTGTGCTTGGCTATTTTGTGGAGACGGGGTTTTACCATGTTGGCCAGGCTGGTCTTGAACTCCTGGCCTCAAGTGATCCACCACCCTCAGCCTCCTAAAGTGCTGGGATTACAGATGTGAGCCACTGCGCCCCACAGGATGTCTTTCTTAAGAGCTCCGGGTGTGCCTTTTGTAAGATTTCTCTGCTCTGACCTCTTATTCAGAAGTTTTACAAGGTTCTAATGCATGGGAAAGCTCTTTAAAAAGGAAGAAGTCCCATAAGAGCTGCAGGGCACTATGCTGTCTTTCATTCATATACTTTTAATTGTTCTCATTGTCTTCTGGAATTTTAGTTGATCCTTAACTTCCCATACGCTGTGAGTAAAAGTTCTTAAAAGGTGTTGTAGAAATTGAAATTCCTAGTGAAAGTTATTTCCATATCCCCTCTACCCATATCAATTCTCCTGCCTCAGCCTCCCGAGTAGCTGGGATTACAGCCACCCACCACCATGCCCAGCTTATAGTTTGTATTTTTAGTAGAGACGGGGTTTCACTATGTTGGCCAGGCTGGTCTCGAACTCCTGACCTCAGGCAATCCACTCGCCTCGGGCTCCCAAAATGCTGGGATTACAGTTGTGAGCCACTGCACCTGGCCTCCCTCAAGTATCTTGAAATAGCTTCTGTATAACCCTACCCAGCAGGCATGGGCTGTACCTCTAAGTGTGATCAGCTCAGATTCATGAGCCCAGGTCTCCTTGGATGGCTGTTTTTTTTTTTTTTTCCTTTTGTGACAGGATCTGGCTCTGTCTCCCAGGCTGGAGTGCAGTGATACAATCTCAGCTCACTGCAGCCTCCTCCTCCCAGGCTCAAGCCATCTTCCTAACTCAGCCTTCCAAGTAGGTGGGGACTACAGGTGCGAGCCACCATGCCTGGCTAATTTGTATTTTTGGTAGAGATAGGGTCTTGCTATGTTGCCCAGGCTGGTCTCGAACTCCTGGGCTCACGCAATCCTCCTGCCTTGGCCTCCCAAAGTGCTGGGATTACAGATGTGAGCCACTGTACTTGGCCCTCCTTTTTTGTTTTAAAAAGATAAAGCCCAGGCTGGGTCCCTTGGGATTCCAGCAGAGGCCTGGTCTTTATGTGGGAAGGTGCTGTATCTTTCAGCCCTGATATTTGCTCTTAAGAGTCACTCACCTACTAGGATATGGTTGCTGGTCATTTCTGCCCCCATCGTGCTGTCCACAGGAGGTCTGCTATGCCCCACTCACCCCCCTGGGATTCATCTGTCCCTCCATACCTGTGCTCCATCTCCTGTTACTGTCTCCATGAATGGTTCTCTTACCTGCCCAGTTGCTCCAGTCAGAAACAAGGTGTCATCCTACCTTTCCTTTTCCTCCATCCCGTCCTGTACCAGCGAAGCCATCACCAGGTTCTGGATGTCAGCAGTCTTCTTTGTTTTAAAAAAATAGTTCTGTATTTCTGGGATAAGTGGAGAGGGGGAGGGGCTGGGCAGGTGGGCCAGGCTATAGAGTGCCTTGTTTCTTGCTGAGTTTTAGCAGTGTGCAGAGCTGCAGAAGGCCACCTGCAGTGGATAGTGCAGTACACAGCAGCATGCAGCTTTGAGACACCAGAGGGGGTGCTGGGACAGTCTGGGCTGGAGGTGATAGAGCTCAGGAGGAGTGGAGGGATTCCAGAGGCATCAGCAGGGCTGAGGTACTGGGTGGCTGGATGGCGAGGAGGGCATGGAGAGAACACTAGGATGATAGGATGATGTGTGCATGACTGGGTAGGGAGGGTGTAGCTACCAAGCAAACTAGGTGACCCAGGGCTGTGTGTGCACATGTGTGTGTGTGTGTGTGTGTGGTTGTGTGTGTGTGTGTATGTGTGTCTTTCATATTTGTTTGACTGCAGGCCACAAGAAGAAATAAATGTTACATCCCAAGCTAGGGCCCCCATCGCTATACCTGTGTCTGTAACAATAAAGGCACACGTGTTGATTAGAATGCTAGAGACCTCATTTTAGGGTGCTGCTTTCCTTTGATCCCTGCCCTACTTTCCTTCTTGCCCTGGGACCTTCTTTCCAGCACGTTGTGCAGTATTCAAAACGCAATATACCTTCCCTTATTGTTATAGCTCACAGGCTGTTTGGATCCCCGTATGATAATTTTACTAAGGTCAGGCCCTTTCCTGTGAGCCCCACGTGTATTGCCTCATTAATCTTCACAACCGCATAAAGTGTTAGCATTTTCTTCACTACTGCATAAAGTGTTAGTATTTTCTTCACTTTTCTCTTTTCTGTTCTTTTTTTTTTTTTTATCTTTGAGATGGAGTCTCGCTCTGTCACCAGGCTGGAGTGCAGCAGCGCAATCTCAGCTCACTGCAACCTCCGCTTCCCGGGTTCAAGTGATTCTCCTGCCTCAGCCTCCCGAGTAGCTACTTTTTGTATTTTTAGTAGAGATGAGGTTTCACCATGTTGGCCAGGATGGTCTTGGTCTCTTGACCTTGTGATCCGCCTGCCTCAGCCTCCCAAAGTGCTGGGATTACAGGCGTGAGCCATGGTGCCCGGCTTCTTCACTTTTCAAACAAGTAAATCCTGGCCCAGTGAGTTTACTGACTTTCCCAAGACCTTACAGCATATAAGTGGTGGAGCTGGGGTTTGAACCCCTCCAGCTCCAACAGTGACTGTTCTCTAATCTACCATACTTCACTATCACAGAGAAAAATGTATCAGAGGCTGAGCACCTGTAATCCCAGCTACTCTGGAGGCTGAGGCAGGAGAATCGCTTGAACCTGGGAGGCGGAGGTTGCAGTGAGCTGAGATCATGTCATTGCACTCCAGCCTGGGTGACAGAGTGAGACTCCATCTCAAAAAAAGAAAAAAAGAAAAATATATCAGAAAAGAATACCCTTAATATATGTGATGCTTTTGATACTAGCTGTTTTAACCTATTTCACCCAAAAAATAATGCTTGTCAAAACCTACTACATTGATTTCCTGACCCTCCTAATAGAGCTCAAGCTCCCTTTTTTGTTGTTGTTAAATCGTTTAAACTTTTTAATTTTTTCGTATGGACAGGGTCTTGCTGTGTTGCCCAGGATGGCCTCGAACTCCTGGCCTCAAACTCCTGGCCTCAAACGATCCTCCCGCCTCAGCCTTCTAAAGTGTTGAGATTACAGTTGCGAGCCACTGCACCTGGCCTCAAGCTGCCTTTTGAAAATACAGAGTATATTCTACTTCCAAAGCGCCTCTCAGCTCCTCCTCACCATCCCAGCTGCCACCTCCTAGCTCAGGCTCCTTCCTGGACCTTACCTTCTTACCTGGCTGACTCCTCTGGCTTCTTGACTTTTTACCTTCATCTGTGCTTGCTTCCCTCAAATCTATTCATGAGTAATTTGAAAAACACGTCTGCCCATATCAGTCCCCTGATTTAAAAATCCTTAAACACTCTATTGCTCTTAGGTGCCTAGTGCTTGATATGTGGAAGATGATCAGCACATGTAAGAGTAAAGAAATAAAAAGTATTGTGTGTTTTTCTCCAGGATGAAGATCTTCTCCCAAGTAAATATTTTGAGGTTGACTTTCCAATGATCGTCACGAGAAAGCTGCACAGTATCAAGTAAGTGTGGCGTGGCCAGAAGAACAAACGCCAGCTAGAATTCAGATCCAGCTCTCAAGAGATGGCAGATCTGAATGCCAGAGACTTCACTTTAGGGTGTTGCCTTCCGTTCACTGCCCCCCCCCCCCCACTAACTTTTTTTTTTTGCCCTGGCACTCATTCCAGCATGTTGTACAGTCTGCAAAATGCAATATACATTTCCTTATTACAGATCACAGGCTCTGTGGCTCCCCATGTAATTAAAATTAACACGAGGCCAACCAAATCTCCCAGACAAGGTTTTTGTTTTTGGGGCTTGTACTCAAGCAACTAGGCAGACAGCAGAGGTGCAAGGACTGTCTTGTTGGCTCCCTGAAGAGGCTTGCAGGGATGTTTTTATTAGTGAAGTGTGGGAATTGACATCATGAGTAAAGCATGCAGGCTGGGCTGGGCAAAGCACGTGAGAGGTAGGAGATGTGGGTCAGCGTATCTGGTTGCGCTGGTTCTCTTGGTTAATGGGCCACTTGGTGGTCTGGCTGGCGGCAAGAAGACTGTCAGTCAGTTGTTCAGTGTTCCTTCCTGAGGTGGGATACTCCATAACCTTGGTTTCATATTTAGATTTCCTAAGGCCAGTTCCTGGAACTTTAAGTAGAAAGCATGTTAAGTATTATGAAGAAGCAACCCCGTTCCATTTCTGTTCTATCTCTATTTCCCCCTGAGAGATTTCACCCTCTGTTCTTAAGGAGAAAGGGCTGAAGATCTCATCTTCTGAAGCTACTTCCTGCTGAACAGGGATGTCGTCCCTGCCTAACTTTAGGGGGGTGGGGAAATCTCTCACTGGCTGTCCTAAAGACCTGTAGGGACTGGGGTGCTCCTGGGATGTTATGGGTTGGAATCCTTGGGCCATCATCAGCTTGACTTGGAGCTATTGAAACCTGAAAGACACAAACTTTACCAAAAGGTTAAAAACACAATACCCCAAAAGTAATAGCAATTAAATGACCACTTAGGGTCCAAAGAAAGGTAAAAATCATGTCATACTTTGTAGGTATCCACTGATGGAGCCCCACATGGTTTGAGCAGTAGAGTTATTAAGATTATATAGCCAGGTAGCCTCTTGGTGAATCTTTACTTTTATTTTCTTTTGGAGACAGGGTCTCACTCTGTCATCCAGGTAGGAGTGTAGTGGTGCCATCATGGCTTACTGCATGCTCAACCTTCTGGGCTCAGGCAGTCCTCCCACCTCATCCTCCTGAGTAGCTGGGAATAAAGGCACATGCCACCAAGACCACCAAATTTTTTTTTCCTTTTTTGTAATTTTGTAGAGATGGGGTTTAGCCATGTTGCCCAGGCTGGTCTCGAACTCTTAGGCTCAAACGATCCACCCACCTTGACCTCCCAAAGTGCTGGGATTATAGGCGTGAGCCATTGTGCCTGGTCTTGTTAATCTTTTGAACTTGCAGTTTAGCCAATCCTGAACTGTTAATGTAAGAACAACAGATGTGGTTTATTACTGTGCATACCCGCCCTTGTTCAGCCAGAAGATAGTCCAGGGCAAATCTGTTGTCTAAGACAGCATTGGCTAGGGAGTGCAGGGAGGCTTGATGTCCTTTTATGCCAGTGTTTAAAAGGTTTGAAAGTTTCTCAAAGCTGCCTCACAGTATGCAAAGCCATCCCAAGGGGCTATTCCAATTCCTGCCAAAATTAGCCCTATTGCCTTTTTAGATTTCACCACATGTGTGATATTATGAACTGTTATTCCTCTGGGACTTAAAGTACCTAACATGCATTCTTCATTTGTTGTACATTGTCCACACAAGGGCACGCTAGTGCAAGTAACGGAGAGGTGAAATTGGCTGAGGGGTAGCTGTTGATCAGATGGCAGTCTGGGTGTCCACAAAGGAACAGAATGCCCCATGGGTGCACAGACTTACACAAGGCGAGAGAAGTTCAGGTGAGCAGCTAAGCTTTGGAGAGAGGTATGACTGTTTTGGCATGGGGGAAAAGATAGCCTTCCTGAGCCCAAGTTTGATTAGGGTTTTTCTTTACTGCTAAGAGAAAACCCGGTGGGATTTCAAAGTAGGCAGTCCAACTTCTCTTTTTTCCACCCTTTTTGGTGACCAAAGCATTTAGCAGCCCAATGAGGTTTATACATTCAAAGGAAAGGGAGACACTTAGGTCCACCATAAGAGGTGCAGAGGTTATTTTAGGTTTCCATACCTCCTTTGTGAAGTTGGTAGTTGAGCTTTTAGGGAGTGCAAGAGGCAGCCCCTCTGAGCCTGGGATGATGGTAGAATACCCAGCAGTTGGACAAATTATTACCTGAAGCTATAATGCTGGAAAGGTTGTCAAGAGAGTTTATTTCTCATCTTAGTAGGTCCAGCCTACCCTGTGCCCCGATGGGGAGGAGTGGGAACAAAGAGTAGCATCTTTATACCCAGCAGGGACAAATGAAGTCTTTACCTGAGGGAGGAGGCTGAGCAAAGCGACAGAATAATAGTAAACCAGTTAGTAATACAAGGAAAAGTATTGGACTCAAGATCTCTAACCACATTACTTCTCCGATGATGAATTGGCTCTCCTGAATTTGAGGTCTTCCACAGGTTTTCAGGAGTAAAATGGGCCTTCTGGGCGAGTCTGGAAACATTTAGGAGAAAGCATTTCTGATCGGGAGAGGTGTACCCAGCTAGTGATTCCTTGTGAGTTGGCTGCAGTTGGAGTGGTCAGGACCACCCAGTAAGGGCTCTCCCATTTAAGCAAGGGGTGGTCCTCCGGGGAGCCTGCCCTTCGAGTCTTTAGGAGGACTTGGTCCCCTGGATTAACTTGTAAAGGGGTTTTCCCATCCTTAGTGGGGACTGGCAGGATTTTATTTCCATACTCTGAAGTCGCCTTTTGAATCTGTCCTAAATTGATACTGTAATTTTTTATGTAATTCTTCACCTAACAGGAGGTCAGTGGTGAGGAAAGGCCTCTGGTAGATCATCTCAGAAGAACTAAGTCTTAGGCTGCATGAAGGGGCCCTGCAGACCCTAAGAAGACTGGGAGCATCTTAATCCAGGACTCGTGCGTCTCCTGAAAGAGTTTGGCTAGAGTCATCTCAAGTGTATGGTTCATCTTAACTTTCCCTGATGATTGGGGTGCCAGTTCATAATCTATTCCTAGAGTTGTGGAGAGGCTCTGAGTAATCTTAGCCACGAAGGAGAGCCTGTTACCACTCTGAGGGGACTTGGGGAGTCCAAATTGAGAAATTACTTCCTTTAGTGAAGATTTAGACTTCTACTGCTTTTTCTGTATAGGTAGGGAAACCCTTGACCCATCCAGTAAAAGTATCCACAAACACCAGGAGACATTTGTACCCTGGATTTGGAGGCATTTGGGTTAAAACTACCTGCCAGTCTTCTCCCAGATAAGTTCCCCTGTGTTGAACCAGTTTAAGTCAAGAAGGGGGAATTGGATGGATGTGGGGATTATTCCGGGCACGCAATTCTCTGGCAAAGGTTACTTGTTTGACAGTTTTTCTCAGTTTCTTTCTGGTGAATATTTTATGGACAGAATTCCATAAAACATCTCTCCATTAATGAGTGACATCATGGAGATGCTTAGTAAAGTTTCCACTGGTCAGTTCCTGGAATAAAACTTGTCACCATCTGTGAACCATCCAACACTGTTTTCCTGGTACCCCTGCCCCTTAGCTTCCTCTTGCTCTTGTGAGTATTGTAGGTGATTAGGAAGGTTGGTAGGGTCTGTCATTAAGGCCAACACATTGCTGGGTTCCTATAACCAGGCTGCCTGTTTTGTGGCCCTATTTCCTTGGCTGATGAGGGACCAGTCTCTCGGTGGCCTTTGCAGTGAATGACTGCCACCTGGCAGGGAAGTTGTGCCGCTTCCAGGAGAAGTTGGATTGGATCCTTAGGTTTGCCTGGGGAATTTTTAACTGTTAACATTCCTTTTTCCTTCCATATGGCTGCATGGGCACACAGCAGGAGAAACCTATACTTTGAGTTGGTGTATAAATTTACTCCCTCCCTTTCTCCCAGTTGTGAGGCTCTGTTAAGGCCTCTAGTGCTGCTTTTTGTGCCATTTTGGGGAGGAAGGGCTTTAGTTTCTGTAGTCTCCTTCAGGCTTACTACTGCATGCCCTGCCTTTTGGGTCTCCCTCCACAAAGCTACTGCCATCACGATATCATTCCATCTTTGCATTCTCAAGAGGCTTATCTCACAAGCCAGGCCTACTGGAGTCTGTTCTGTGGGCCCTGTGCGTTGATACTGTGAGTCCTCATCATCTGTGGTTGGGAGTGAGGTTGCTGTGTTCAAAGTCTGACATACCCTCAAAGTAATATCCAGGGTGTCTAATAAGAGAGCTTCATAGTTGGGCAGCCTCCCTGCAGTGAGCCAATGGTGTCCCTTGACTTCTAATCCAGTCTGAACCTGGTGGGGAGTCATAGCTTCTGTATATTGTCCCTGTGTCAGCTTAGATGCTTCACTAAACAGCAGGGCAGTGGCTGCCACTGCCCTCCAGCAGCCAGGACACTTCTGTGCAACTGGATTTATCTGTTTTGAAAAATGAGCCACTGACTTCTGAACAGGTCCTAACCTTTGAGTTAAGACTCCCAAAGCTATTCCTAGTCTCTCACGAACATGCAAGGTAAGTGGTTTTTCTCAGTTAGGGAGTCCAAGGACAAGGGCTTGACTCAGCTCAGTTTTTAGGGGTTCAAAAGATTGTTGACATTTCTTCTCCCAGTACAAGGGCTCTCTTTCTTCCCCTTTTTGGGTCTCACATAGGGGTTTAGCCGTGAGGCCATAATTTGGAATCCAAATACTATAGAAGCCCACCATTCCCAAGAAACCCTGGGGCTGCCTTTTTGTTTGTGGGACCAGCAATGAAGTGATTGCTTTTTCCAGTCCACAACTAGTGTTCGGGCTCATGGGGTCAGAATGAACCCCGGATATCAGAACTTCTGTAAAGAAATCTGGGCCTTGGATGGGGCTGACCTTTTATCACCGCTTAGCCAGGAAATTCAAGGTTTTAATGATATTAAAATCTGAATCCTGCCATGTCTGGCTGACAATGAACAAGTAATCCACATATTGTAATAAAAGTCCCATTCTGTAGGCTTAGCTCCCTGCATTCCCAAAAAGGTGGGGGCCTTCCCGGAAGCCCCGGGGAAGCACAGTCCATGTGTACTATGTGGCTTTCTGGGTATCAGGGATTTCTCCATTCAAAGCAAAAAGATACAGGGATTCTGGGTGGAGAGGGCTACACAAAAGAAAGCATCATTGAAGTGTAGCAGAGTGAAAAACTGAGCATCTCCAGGTATCTGAGCACAGACAAGCTTGGGACCAGTGTTGGGTGGATGGGAATGACTGCCTCATTACCCCGCTTCAAGTCCTACACAAACTGATATTCTCCATTAGGCTTTTTAACAGGGAGGACCGAGGTGTTGCCTGGGGACTGGCAGGGTTTAGCCCTTGCTATAGGAATTTGTGGAGTAATGGCTGAACCCCATTCAGTGCCACAGGTTTTAGGAGGTACGATTTCCTCCGTGGGTAGCCCATCCCAGGCTTCAGATCTCTCTTTACTGGGGGAACTTTATTAGCCTGTCCTAGGACTGAAGTGTCCGATAGGGAAGGGGTGACATGATCCTTGCTTTCTTTGGGTATGTTTTGGGTCTCAAGTTCCTGTCCATTTAAGAGTGCTAGCAGGTGGATTCCCTTTTCTGGCTCTGCCTCTACCTGCAGTCTGTCCTCTTCCAGGGAGATGGTGGCTCCCATTTTGCTTAATAAGTCTCTACCCAGCAATGGAGTAGGACATTCCGGGGGGGCATACAGAAATGAGGAGAAAAAAGCCTAGACATGGCCTCACAAGCAAGAGGGAAAGTAAATTTTCTTACCTTAGGACACCTGTCTATTCCCATTACCCTGCAATTGCAATTGGAGAGGGGGCAAATAGGCTGGGTCAGGACAGAGCAGGTGGCTCTGCTGTCCACGAGGAACTGTTTTCCTACCTGCCACGTCAAGGGTGACCTGAGGCTCCGTGGTGTGATGACGATGGAGTGTGCTGCAGTCAGAGCCAGGGTGCTGTCAGGCGGTGTGTATCAATCTCTTCTGAAAGCTTGGTGAGGAGTGGGGGCTGGCCAGGGTTGCCTGCCGGCTGTCCTGTTTTAGGGAGGTCAGGGCAGCCTCTCTTCCAGTGACCCTCCGTCCTGCAGTATGCACATTGGCTCCATCCAAGGTTGGCTGTCTTCGAATGGTTGGTCTCCTGAGCCTCCTAGGGTCACCCTGAGATGGTGGATGAATTAGGGCAGCCAGAAGCTGTGCTGTTTTGGTCAGTCTCCTTATCTGTCATCTCTGTCCTGTCCATTATTGAAAACCTTAAAAGCCTCCTCTACCAAAGTCAACAGCAGGGTCTGGGGTCTGGCCTCCAAATTTTCTGTAATTTCCTTCTAATGTCCGGAGCTGACTGAAGGATAAAATGCACGGCACGTGATGCCTCCCCTCTGCTGCCTCCAGGTCTGCATGGGTGCATTTCCCAAGGGCCTCAGGGACTCGATTGAGGAAGACTACTGGGATCTCCTCCTTTCTCCGGGTAATTTTCTTGACGTTGTCATAGTGTACAGGTTTTACTATACATTTCCTTCTTCCTTCAGTCAGGCAGGTGACAAAGTGGCTCATTCTAGCTTTTTCTAGGTTTTCTCCATAGTCTCACTCATGTGGAGACCGCATCTCCCCCTAAACAGGTGACTGCATATTGGTGTTTAGTGACCACCTGGCTATTGGCATATTCCTTAGCCTTTTCAAATATGCATTGTTTTTCATCAGTACTGCAAAGTGACCATAACATCCTGCCACGTCAATGAAAAGGCGAGATTTAGTTTAACAAATTCATCTCTAAACTTACCAGGATCCTCTGAAAATCTACCAAAGTGTTTTCTACATAGTCCTAGGTCTACCACCAAAAAAAGGAACTTGCGCCCTTGTCACTCCCCCGTTTCCATCCATTTCTCTGAGGGGAAAACAGCCCTGGGCCAGTGGGGAAGCAAAAGAGGGTGCCTGTTTGGAGTCTGATTGGAGTGCTGTTGGGGACAGCACAGGGGCGCCCCTCCCCAGGAGGCCTGCTTAGGGTAGGGAGGGAGTGCCTGGGGCCTGAGGCTGTGGGGGTCCACTTCCTCAAGTTCCTTCAGGAGGAACCGGGAAATAGGGGCCACTCACACCTGAGAAGAATCCAGTAGCTTTGGGTCCTAGCATAACCTCATAAAAGCTTGTACCTAGGTATCCCTCCCCGTTTCTCTGTCCATTCACAGAATAGGTCCGGCTGTAAGATAGTGTTAAAACTAGGAGATCCACTTCTGCCCATGGCCATTTTTCTTGATCTAATGTGTACTAGGGCAGGTTGTATTACAGAGGAAAATCGGTTTCTTTTTCTTTTTTTTTAATTAAAAAAAAATTTTTTTTTTGAGGCAGAGTCTCACTCCATTGCCCAGGCTGGAGTGCTATGGTGTGACCACAACTCACCGCAGCCTCAACCTCCTGGACTTAAGCAATCCTCGCTTTAGCCTTCCGAGTAGCTGGGACCCCAGGAAGGCACCCCCACACCCGGATCATTTTTCCTGTTTTTTGTAGAGGTGGAGTCTTCCTATGTTTCCCAGGCTGGAGTTTCTTTTTCTTTAAACCATCTGATTTGGATTCCTTCCATTTAGAAATGATACATCGCAGATGTGAGTCTTGGAAGATGCCTGGGGCATTGCCCATGACTGTAGCCCCTGTGTCTGCTTGTCTTATTAAAGGGCCAGGGGCAGGGTGCAAGCACAGGTGTCAGGCGACGAAAAGAGAGTTGGCTCCCAGCCCCACACAGCACAACAGTACAGGTCACACAAGAGGGCCGGCGTGAGCAGTGAAGAGAACTCCCCAAAACCGAGTGCCAGCTTGGATGGTTTCTTTTTCTTCCGCAACCTTACAGCAGGTCCAGGCTCTACTGACCAGTGTCCTGCATTTGGTAGTAACGGAATGACAGTCAATAAGATGTTGAATTAAACATACAAAAAGGAAAAACAGATCAGGGCATGAGCTAGGCAAACTCCAGCCCCATGTGCCGTCAATTCTCCCCGCACAAAGGCAGCACCCAGAGTCCGTAGGCTCGAACACTGAACAGAGAAAAGCTCACAGGCTTCCCTTCCCAACAGGTGTGGCAAAGGGAGGGAAAGCACTGAAAGACTTGAAGATTGTCAACTATTGGGTGCCGAAGCCAGGGCACCCAGTAGTTCCTTTCAGCCGTGTCAGTCCGTCCTGCACGGGTGTCTGTTCGGGTCGAGCCAACGAAGTTAAAAGTGAAGGAAGGAAAGCAGAAAGGAAGAAGGAGAAAGACAACAAATAGGGGACGCGAGGGAAGGGAAAGCATTATCTGGGGCGGGGGTGGCGAGGAGTCTTGCAGAGACCAGAGGAAAACTCACCAGTCGCGGTGGCAGCGCTGAATCAATGGGGCCTCCCTCTGACTCGCTGGCTTACAAGCCTCCCCTGCAGGGAGGGAAATTGCTCCTTGTGCTCCTGCCTGGCTCACCAGATAATCTGTTACGGCACCAAGCAGATTTTCCAGACAAGGCTTTTTAGTTGGGGGCTTGTGCTTGAGCGCACGGGGAGATGGCAGAGACTCTGCAGCTGGCTCTCTAGAAGAGCCGGGAGAGACATTTTATTAGCAAAGCCTGGTAACTGACATCAGGAGAGGGCATGTAGGCTGGGCTGGGCAAAGCATGTGAGGGGTAGGGGATGCGGGTCAGCGTATCTAGTGGCTGATGGTTATCTTGGTTAATGGACCACCTGGTGGGCTGGCCAGAGGCAACAAGGCTGTAATCAAGCTTGTTCAACCCCAGGCCTGCGGGCGGGCGACATGCAGCCCAGGACTGCTTTGAATATGGCCCAACACAAATTTGTAACATTTCTTAAAACATTATGAGATTCTTTTGCGACTTATTTTTTTTAAAGCACATCAGCTATTGTTAGTGTATTTTGTGTGTGGCCCAAGACAGTTCTTCAGTGTGGCCCAGGGAAGCCAAAAGATTGGGCACCCCTGCTGTAAATCAGTTGTTCAGTGTTCCTTCCTGGGATGATATACTCCACCACCTTGGTTTGATATTTAGATTTCCTAAGGCTAGTTCCTGGGATTCTTTAAGTAGAAGGTCTGGTTAAACATGAAGAAGGAGCCGTATCCCATTCTGTTCTTTTTCATTATGACTCTCCATCCATTAATGTAGTTTCCTGGAACATTTAAAAGGTGACCCCATATTTTCATAATCTGAATTTTTATGTCTTTTGTTTACTACTTTATTCCGAGGGCATGTAGAAAGTTACTTGGTCTTGCCCGGGCACAGTGGCTTATGCCTGTAATCTCAGCACTTTGGAAGGCCAAGGCTAATGGATTGCTTGAGCCCAGGAGTTCGAGACCACCCCCAGGCAACATGGTGAAACCTCGTCTCTACTAAAAATACAAAAATTAACCAGGCATGTTGGGTGCATCTTTAGTCTCAGCTACTTGGGAGGCTGAGATAGAAGGATCACTTGAGCCCAGGAGGTCGAGGCTGCAGTGAGCTATGATCACACCACTGCAGTCCAACCTGGGTGACAGAGCAAAACTCTGTCTCAAAAGAAAAAAAAAGTAACTTACCTGGCCCAGAATAGATGTGCAGTAAATGGGTTTTTGTGTATATGAATGAATGAATGGAAGACTGAATTAGTTATTATAGATGAGATTGTGGGGGCCATTCTGAGTCTAGTATCAAGGAGTTTACAGAGTTGCAGAAGACAAGTTTGCTAATGTGTGCTGAGAGCTTTCATAGCCTAGTACCATGTTAAGTGCTTCATTTGGATTGTTTCATTCAGTCCTCACAGCGCACTCATGAATTAAGTGCTGCTGTTATCCCCTTTTTGCACATAAGGAAACTGAGGCTTAAAGAAGTTAATTTGCCCAAAGTCTCCTATCTAGGAAAGGGTGGAGCTGAGATTCAAACTGTGACTTCAAGCTCAAGATCAAGGCATCTTAATATTTTTTTTTTTTTTTTTGAGACGGAGTTTTGCTCTTGTTGCCCAGGCTGGAGTGCAATGGCACGATCTCAGCTCACCGCAACCTCCGCCTCCTAGGTTCAAGCGATTCTCCTGCCTCAGCCTCCCGAGTAGCTGGGATTACAGACATGTGCCACCACGCCTGGCTAATTTTGTATTTTTAGTAGAGACGGGTTTTCTCCATTTTGGTCGAGCTGGTCTCGAACTCCCGACCTCAGGTGATCTGCCTGCCTCGGCCTCTCAAAGTGCTGGGATTACAGGCGTGAGCCACTGTGCCCGGCCCGCATCTTAATAGTTTTAACTACAGTCCCTCCCCATCCCCCCTTTTAAATTAGTCATTTAAATAAAACCCTAATTCTTATATTGAAAAAAATGTGAGTAAACATTGTTTCAGCTGTCCTTTAGAAAAGGCTGATCCTTATAAATTGGAAATAATTTTCAAGCTTTATTTTTTCTAGATCCATGAAAATAATGGATCACCCTTTCCTAATATATTTAATTTTATATTAAATATGCTTTTTAAGTGATAAATGGCAATTCTGATGCTCTGGGAACTGCAAAGTACTGGCTGGCTAGAACTCTGAGTGGAATAAGAGTAACTGGCTCTAGGTTAAGTCCAGAGATGGTTTCCTGGGATAGAAAGTGTGTCGGTGTTTGGTTATGGTTGTTGGGATATTGACGCATATCTGATTTCTGATTTTTTGCCTATTCTGGATTGGGGGAGTTACCACATAAATGTTACTGAACTTCAAGTTTGTGTAAGAGTCAATTCTTCTGGCTACCTGTAACAAATAACAGGTACCTTTAAAAGTCTGATTGAGAATAGGCAGCAAACTAGAGATGGCCCAAAAAAACATTGGAACATTTGAAAAATTCTTGTTAGGTTATCTTTAGCTATTTCTAAGTCTAAATACTTCATGATTAGTTTGTGATTTGGACATCAAATGCTGAGTGTAATGCTTAGCTGATGTCACCTGAGACTTGTGTCCACTGAAGTTTTACCATATGTGCTTAGGGTCAAAAGTAATTAAACTGAAGCCCTTTTTAGAGGGGCCTCTGCTTTGAGCAATAGCAAATATATATTTGCCATTTTGGTAGTGAGTGTCTGCATTTGTGCAGTAAATGAGCTCATGAGTAAATTGAGGAGCAAATAGACTCATCTTTCTCCTCTTTCCCATCTTCCCATAGATGCAAGCCTCCCCTATCCAGCCCTATTCTAGAACTGCATTTGGAGGACACACTTCAGATGGGTAAATATCAAGCTAATGCAAAATGGACTGTATCAGTATTTTTGCTTCCCACCCCCTTTTTGAAGATGGGGTTTGTGTTGGGTGTGTGTGTGTGTGTGTGTTTGTGTGGTGGTATACAATGTATTGTCAACTGAAGAATGACGAGGTTCGTAAGTTTGGAAAGGAGAGCTTGCTTTCTCAGAGAGGGTTGCAGCCTGCAGGGTGGCCGTTCTAACAGGCTGGGAAGCACAGCCTCCTGCTAGAAGCCAACAACAGACACTTTGAAGGAGGGGCAAAAGGAGGAGGAATTTATGCCCAGCCAGGTGGGCGAACATACATATTTAATAAGCTATAGGAGGAGTCATGAATATTTATGAAGGGCGAACTGTGTACGTGTGCAGTTGAGCTTCACATCCCATCATAGGTCCAATGTACAAAAAATGACAGTGTTAGCATGATCCAAGGGTGGAGGTTTTGGCCCTCTGACATCAAAAGGTGAGGCAGAGGACACAAAAACCCACATCTTTCGGAGACTGGCCAGAACCACTCCTTGTTCTGTGTTCTCATCAGGAAGGAATGCTGGTTGACTGTTTTGAAGTGGCCAAAGAGAGGGGCAGCAGTCAGGCAGTTGGGTTGGATGACAGCAGCAGTAGTCTTTTGAAAGGGCTGGTTGCTGTTTAGCCCTTAGGGAAGAACGCCTACAGGCAGTTAGTGAGCAAGGGGTTTGAGGAGGCATCTGACCTCCCATCCCCACGTGGCCAAGAACTCAGTTTTCAAGGTCACTCTGGGGTCCCCTTGGTTCAGGTGGCTGGGGGACTTAGAATTTTATTTTTAGTCTACAGTAGACTTTTGCTGATACATTTACACTTGGGGTTACCACGAAAGAATTTTCAACGACTTTCTAAATGACTCTTCTTAGATGTCCTTAGGTCTCTAATCTTCAGTCTTTCTGTGAAGACCTTGAGTTACTTGCCAACATTTCAAAAATCAACTTCTCATGAAAAATCTCGATTTCTAGCTTTCCTTGGAAAAAATCAGAAGACGTGGTAACATTAGGCCATGTAATGTTACCACGATTTCCACGTGGGAACAGTTAAATAGTGGCTGCCTCAGTTAGAGGAGTTGCCCATCCTCCAGTTCTGTCCCCACCACTCTCTGGTATCTTACACTTGACCTGCTTCACTCAATTCTGTTACCTGTTTGGCCCTGGCAGTCAATATTCCCCATTTTTTCCCTGAACTTTTAATTGTGACTCTGTCTTAACAATGCTTTTCTCATTTCTGAGCCTTTCAAATTATGGGTAAATCTCTACCACAATCTTCCTTTGTTTTCAGTTTTTGTCTGAGAGAAGTTAAAGGGGTTTATTAGTAATTCCGGTCAGAGAATGTGCAGAGGACAGCCTTCACCAGTAGTCAGCACAGGTAACACCGTGGGCATCAGGTGACTGGATGAGCCAGGTTTATTACAACAAGCAGGGATATGAGAGGAGGGAAAGTGTTCTCTGAGGCGGGGGTGGCAAGGAGTCTAGGCTTTTTCTAGCCCACTCCTCCAGATTTTTCCAACCTCTACCCATTACCCAGTTCCAAATCTGCTTCCACATTTTCAGGTACTTACAGCCACAGCCCCTCTTCTCAGCTTCTCAGTACCAGTTTTCTGGTTTAGCTTGTTTTGTGCTTCTATAACAGAATACATGGGACTGGGTACTTTATAAAAAGAACAGAGACTTAGTACAGTTCTGGAAGCTGAGAAGTTTGAGGTTGAGGGGCCCACATCTGGCAAGGGCCTTTTTGCAGTGTCATCCCATGGAGGAAGGTAGAAAGGCAAGAGAGCATGACTGTGTGAGAGAGAGGTAAAGGGATGCAGACTCAGAACACACTCCCAATCCCAAGAGAGTGGCATTAATTCATTCATTGGGACTGAATCACCTCTTAAAGGTCCTACCTTTCAACACTGTTGCATGGGGGATTAAGTTTGTAACACACGAACTTTGGAGGGACACATTCAAACCATAGCACTCTAACACTGGGTATATTGTGATTTAAAAAATTTTCTACCAGTCTGGCCGGGTGTGGTGGCTCATGCCTGTAATCCCAGCATTTTGGGAGGCCGAGGCAGGTGGATCACCTGAGGTCAGGGGTTCAAGACCAGCCTGGCCAACATGGTGAAACCCCGTCTCTACTAAAAATACAAAAATTAGCTGGGTGTGGTGGCGGGCGCTTGTAATCCCAGCTATTTGGGAAGCTGAGGCAGGAGAATCGCTTGAACCTGGGAGGTGGAGGTTGCAGTGAGCCGAGATCATGCCGCTGCACTCCAGCCTGGGCGACAGAGTGAGATGAGAGTCTATCCAAAAGAAAAAATTTCTACCGGTCTGGTAGGCCAAAATGATGCCCTATTCTTTTCTTTTCTTTTCTCTTCTCTTCTTTTCTTTTTTTTCTTTTCTTTATTTTTTGAGATGGAGTCTCTGTCTGTCGCCCAGGCTGCAGTGCAGTGGCTCGATCTCTGCTCACTGCAACCTCTGCCTCCCGGGTTCAAGTGATTCTCCTGCCTCAGCCTCCCGAGCAGCTGGAATTACAGGCACGCGCCACCACGCGTGGCTAATTTTTTTTGTATTTTTAGTAGAGACGGGGTTTCAGCATGTTGGTCAGGCTGGTCTTGAACTCCTAACCTCGTGATCCTCTGCCTCGGCCTCCCAAAGTGCTGGGATTACAGGCGTGAGCTACCGGGCCTGGCCGATGTCCTATTATTTTAAAAAAATTATGTGACTTTGAATGCTAGTGAGATGGAGCATCTTTCCTTCGTTTTATTGGACTTTGGGACCTCTTGTAAATTAATTTTTTCATTTCCTTTTCCCATTAGTTTGTAGTTTCTTTCCTTTTCAGTTTATAGGAACTCTTCATAACACATAGATGTGTTCTTTTTTTTTTTTTTTTTTTTTTGAGAGTCTTGCTCTGTCACCCATGCTGGAGTGCAGTGGCGTGATCTCGGCTCACTGCAAGCTCCGCCTCCCGGGTTCATGCCATTCTCCTGCCTCAGCCTCCCAAGTAGCTGGGACTACAGACGCCTGCCACCACTCCTGACTAATTTTTTTTGTATTTTTAGTAGAGACGGGGTTTCACTGTGTTAGCCAGGATGGTCTCAATCTCTTGACCTTATGATCCACCCGCCTCGGCCTCCCAAAGTGCTGGGATTATAGGCTTGAGCCACTGAACCCAGCCAGATGTGTTCTTTGATAAAGGTCTGTTGTCAACTTTTTTTTTATTGAACTTTTTTCTCATTCTTTTAGTTACCTTTTAACTTTGTGTCTCGTCAGTAAATTTTTTACTCTGGTTCTTTATAGTTTTTTATTTTGCCATCGTGCTGAGAAAGGAGAATTTGAATAAAAATGAAATAAAAATGTGAATGAAAATTTGAGCAAACTGATAGGTGATCTTAAAACTGACAAAAAATATTTGTTTAAAAATGACCTTGTTTTATCAAACCTACAAGGCTATGACAGTGAGAATCACCATTATTTATTTATCAGTAAGAAAGAAAAAGTGCTGACACTTAAGCTGACACATCACCAACTGTTAGATGCATCCTGATTTCAGGAATGTTAAAATGTGAAAGGATGCATCTTAGAATTGAAGATGTATTTTTTTAAGCTAAAATCTGCCTAGGGTAAAAAATCAAAAGTATACAAATGGGCACACAATGAAAAGTCAGAAGGTGTTTTTTTTGTTTTTGTTTTTGTTTTTTGAGACGGAGTCTCGCTCTGTCACCCAGGCTGGAGTCCAGTAGCACGATCTCGGCTCACTGCAAGCTCCGCCTCCCGGGTTCACGCCATTCTCCTGCCTCAGCCTCCCAAGTAGCTGGGACTACAGGTGCCCGCCACCACACCCGGCTAATTTTTTGTATTTTTTAGTAGAGACGGGGTTTCACCGTGGTCTCGATCTCCTGACCTCGTGATCCGCCCACCTCGGCCTCCCAAAGTGCTGGGATTACAAGCGTGAGCCACCGCGCCCAGCCCAGAAGGTGTTTTTAAAAAGGAGGGCCGGGTGTGGTGTCTCAGCGCCTGTAATCCCAGTGTTTCATGAGGCTGAGGTGGGAGCATTGCTGAGGGCACCTAGTGAGACCCTGTCACAAAAACATAAAAAAAAAACTAGCTGGGCATGGTGGTGCACGCCTATAGTCCTAGCTACTTGGGAGGCTGAGGCGGGAGGATACCTTTAGCCCAGGAGTTGGAGGCTGCAGAGAGCTGTGATTGCACCACAGCACTTCATCCTGGGTGACAGAGTGTGACCCTTTCTCTCAAAAGAGTGAAAAAGGGAAATTGGGTTCTGTTACCCCCTTGCTTAAAACTCCCTACCGGATAGGACCCATGTTGTTCATTAGGCCTCTGTGTACCTCTTGATTTTACTTTCTTTTCTTTCATTCTTTTTTTTTTTTTTGAGACAAGTTCTCACTCTGTTGTTGCTCAGGCTGGAGGACAGTGGTGCGATCGGTCACAGCTTACTGCAGCCTTGAACTCCTGGGCTCAAGTGATCCTCCTGCCACAGTCTCCTGAGTAGCTGGGACTACAGCTGTGTGTCGCTACACACAGCTGATTTTAAATTTTTTTGAGGGGAGACAGGGTCTCACTATGTTGCTCAGGTTGGTCTCAAACTCCTGGGGTCAAACAATCCTCCCGCCTCGACCTCTCAGTGTTGAGATTACAGGCGTGATACCCTGCACCCGCTCCTGATTTTTCCTTTGACCACAGTAACTATGATCTAGCCACACAGATATCTTGCTGTTCTCTGACTGTGCCAAGCATGTTCTTTCCCTCAGTCCTTTTCATTTCCTCTCTCCTCTTTGCTTGATGGGCTCCTTCTCATCTGCTCGGCTGCTGCTTCCTCAGAGGGGCCCTCCCTGACTACTAGGTTAAAAACAGACCCCCTTCCTGCCACCTTATGTCACACTCTTCTCTTTCAGTTTCCTCATGGTACTAACTGCTCCCTGATATATTCTTGATTACTCATTTATTTAATGATTCACTTTCTCCCTCTTCTGCCATGTAAGCTTCCTGAGAACAGGGACTGCTTCTGTCTTGTTCACCACTGTAACCCCTGCACCAAGAGCAGTGCCTAGCGCACAGACAGTGTTGAATGAATACTCACGTGACTACTTGAATGGATGAATGTGTTTGTGTTTTTGTAATCCACTTCAACTCTGGTGAAATTAGGCAGAAAGCAAAAAGAACAGCAAGTGAAAGCATTTCAGAATGCGAACAGGATTTCAGCTGGGCCGTGAGAAGGAGACCTTACCTAGGGAACAGATGATCTCAGCCAGGGCACACTGAAGGAAGAGCTGGGAAGGCCAGTGTGGCTGGGGCTCGGGTGGCAGGAGGTGTGTGCTTCAAGATTGAGAAAGATCGTAAAGCCAGCTGAGAATTTTGGACTCCATTCTACAGGGAGTCAGAAGCCTGTTTCACATGCCCCACAATACCCTGAACTTCTCTGTAGAACTTACCACACTTGCCCTTGTTCTCTCTCTTTCCCACTGGATTATAAGCCCCATGAGGTCAGGGACCATGTCTTCTTGTTCATCAGTTATTCCTGGGACTTGGCTCAGTGCCCCAAAAGTGTCAGATGGGTAGTCAAACAAACTAATCCTCTGTACAGTCCGGAAGTCCGCCTGAGGCTGTCTCCATTTTACCTTTTTTTTTTTTTTTTAAACTGAAGGATCCTAGGAAAATCTGTGAACCTAAAAGATCACTTTGCAATGCTTAACAACAATGATAATTAGTCTGTCATAGAAGATAACCATGAATGGGATTGATGGGGTTCACTACAGATCCAACACATCTCTCTTAAAATGCATCTGGCGGTGATGGAAGAGATTATTAGTCATATGATACACCAGCACTTGTGTGTGTATGTGTTTAACTACTGTGTTACATTGTGTAAGTCTTCAGTTTTCTCATACCTTTTCACCTCATGACCTAATCACCTCTTAAAAGTGTTTAAGACTGGCTTGGTGGCTCACACCTATAATCCCATTACTCTGGAAGGCAGAGGCAGGAGGATCCCTTGAGCCCAAGAGTTCGAGACCAGCCTGGGCAACATAGGGAGACCCGCCCACCCCCCCATCTGTACAAATAATAAAAAAAATCAGCCAGGCATGGTGGTGCACACCTGTGGTCCCAGCTACACAGGAAGCTGAGGCAGCCTGGGGGGTTGAGGCTGTAATGAGCCATGATCATGCCACCGCACTGCAACCTGGGTGATACAATGCAACCCTGTCTCAAAAAAATAAAAAAATAAAAAAATAAAAAAAACTGATTAGGATGATAAAGTATATGAACTTAATGAGGCAGATAATTAAAGCCTGTATCCATTAGCTTCTGTGCTGTAACAAACTGCTGCAAAGCATGTGGCTTAAAACAACAGCCGTAAAGAGCTCACAATTCTTTGGGTTGGGTTTGTTCAGGTGGAACTTCTCAGCTGGGCTCATTCCAGCACCTTCCTGGATTTAATCACTTGTGGTCATCTTCACAGAAGACCTCTGCTGTGTAGCAGGCATTGGGCTAGGCCAGGGGGTCCCCACCTTTCTTGCTTCCCAGTAATTTGTCTCAGTAATGTTTTCATAGTACCCCTGAGCCAAAAAACACACTCAGCAGTTCTTTTTAATTAGTTGGGTTTAAACAGCTGAAGTATTTATGTCCTAACAACTTATTAGTTATTTGAAAAAAAACGTACACATAAAATGAAAGAAAAATACCATTTTTACTTCATTCTTAAGCACCCAGAATTGCTTACTGAGATGCGTGCCCTGTAGGGCACTTTACAGCTTCACCTTGGAATCAGATTGGACACCACCCCTGTGTTCCACATTCACATTGGCACAATACTTGCTTTTTTTTTTTGAGACAGAGTCTTGCTCTGATTTGTCACCCAGGCTGGAGTGCAGTGGCACACTCTCAGCTCATTGCAACCTCCGCCTCCTGGGTTCAAGCAATTCTTTTGCCTCAGCCTCTCAAGTAGCTGGGATTACAGGTGTGCGCCACCATGCCTGGCTAATTTTGTATTTTTAGTAGAGATGGGGTTTCATCATTTGGGCCAGGCTGGTCTTGAACTGGCCTTGAGCAATTCGCCTGTCTTGGCTTCCCAAAGTGCTGGTATTACAGGCGTGAGTCACTGCGCCCGGCCGGTCTGTTTCTTTAGAAAATTCTGTAAGTATCACACAAATGATTTCAGTTGCCTTACATTTTTCTCTCATGAAATAGAATGTAGGAAAAGAAGGGATTGTAGATCTCATTTTGGCAACCAAGTTATCTTTCCCACCGGCTCTCAGAAGTGTTCCAGACAGATAAGGATTTTTCTGTTCTCATGGCCTCTTGCCAGCGCTAGATTTTATACAAATGGCCTTATTTTCCCAGAATTATAAAACTCCTTCGAAACTTGCTCTGAGCCTGTCCTCCACAAATATATTCAGTTCCCTACAAAATAATGGTAAGGCATCCTTCAAGGACAGATAATGGACCTGTTATTTCCCCACAGCTTGAGTAGCCCCTGACTTAAGAAGAGCAACTGAATCATGGGATGCTGGTGTGTGTTACTCAAGTCATCAAATTCTATCATTTAAAGGGATCTCAAGGTCGTCTTGTCCAGTGCTTCCCATGTGGTATGCCAGTATGCCACCACATATGGCTGGGCCACTGCAGAGTGGCGGGTGAGCCTCAAGTCAGTGACTCCCTTCAGCTCAGATGTACCTTGTGTACAGCTTACAAAAATAATCATGATGATGTGTGATTTTTGCTTTACATGCTAATGTTAGATCCTAATGTGAGTAAAAGAGATCTCCCCTGAACTATGTGATAGTAGACTTCATGTGTTAATATTCCGGTGTATTATTTGTTGTTGTTTGGCCAGGGATGGAAAAACTCATTCCAAATATGCTTGTTATTAATATATTTGTTATTTGCAAGAAGTTACACAGGGATTTTGGAATTATTTTCATAATAGGGTAGACAACTACCTTCATATTCTTTTATTTTGTAGAAACAAGGTCTTTGTTCTGTTGCCCAGGCTGGAGTGCCAGAGGCACGATCATAGCTCACTGCAGCCTTGAGCTCCTGGGCTCAAGCCATCACACCTCAGCCTCCGGAGTAGCTGGGACCACAGGCATATGCCACCACACCTAGCTAATTTTTAAAATTTTTTTGTACAGACAGTCTTGCTGTGTTGCCCAGGGTGGTCTTGAACTCCTCATTCAAGCCATCCTTCTGCTTGGGCCTCCCAAGTTGTTGGGATTATAGGCGTGAGCCACCGTGCCCAGCTACATGCCATATTCTTTATATTTACTTTCCTGACTCGTGACACCCTGGGGCCAACTTTGGGTTCCCTGCTTGCCCTTTATTGCTTTCCTGACATCTATCAGGCTCTTTAGGAGGTGTTTCTTTAGCTTGTGGTGTGTAGCCATATGTATTTGAATCAGCCAAGTGGAGTTATCAAGATAATAAATGAGAACCTACTTACATGTTATAGGTTAGCCTTTTCAGCATTTTTTGCTGAAGTTCTCAGAGCCAAGAGAACCTGAATTATTAGCAGTAGTATGGGTAGCTGTTGATGTTTCAGCTCCTGCCATGGTTTGTACCCTCAAGGAAGTTGAGCGAATGATGTCTGGAAGTTGAGTGAATAATAAAGTCAAGCAATTTTCTTTAAAAAAAATTTGTTAACTTTTATTTTTTTTTTTTTTCCTGAGATGGAGCCTCACTCTGTTGCCCAGGCTGGAGTGCAGTGGCATGATCTCGGCTCACTGCAACCTCTGCTTCCCAGGTTCAAGACATTCTTCTGCGTCAGCCTTGCGAGTAGCTGGGATTACAGGCGTGCGCCACCACACCCAGCTAATTTTTGTATTTTTAGTAGAGTCAGGGTTTCACCCTGTTGACCAGGATGGTCTCGATCTCCTGACCTCGTGATCCGCCCATCTTGGCCTCCCAAAGTGTTGGGATTACAGGCATGAGCCACCGTGCCCAGCCACTAGAAATATAAATTTCTGCTAGTGAAAGATGTAGTGAATCAGAAACTTGGGGTGAAGCCTATCAATCTGTGGTTTAGCAAGCCACCCAGTTGATTCTGATGACCGCTGAAGCCTGAGAATCACTATAGATAACCATTTCATCCCACCTCTGCTGGAGTCTTTCAAAGCAAATGCTGTCATTTTATTTGTAAATACATTAGTACATAAACTGTCTTTTTAAAAACATAACACAAATTGGCATAACATTTAGAGAGCAGCCTGCTAATGGGTCCCCATATTTAAATAGGCTTACCCTCTGATCTCTTAATTCCACTCATACTATCTACTTTAAAGAAATAACTGGACAGATGCTTCATGATGTCTATACAAGGATGCTTAAATGCCTAGATGGGGAAAACTTAGAAATACCACGTCTCATAGTGAGGGACTGGCTAAATAAGTTATGTTTTATCCAGTCAATGGCATGCTATGGAATCATTATACAGAAGGATGTCCCTGATGCTGTTGTTATGTAGGAAAAGCAGTTTTCAAACCACATATTGGGTGGTCCCATTTTCTTTTCTCTATTCAGGATGTGTGTGTGTGTGTGTGTGTGTGTGTGTGTGTGCACGCGCGTGCGCACCATGTGCATGAGGGGATTTTTTTTGTGTACAACAACTTAAGCACATAGGACAAAAGGTTGAAATGTTACACACCAAAACATAAATAGTTATCTTTGGAAGATATGATTTTGGTTAATTTTTACCCTCCTCTTACCTATTTTTTTTTGTTTAACAGTGATGCATGTATTTTTATAGTAAGGAAAAACCATAAGGCTACTATAACTTTGGAAAAGACATATTCATTAAAATTATAGCCTCTGATTGCATTTGCAGATGGACACATACTGGATTCAAAGAGATATGCCGTTATTGGAGCAGATCTCCGAGACCTGTCTGAACTGGAAGAGAAGCTAAAGAAATGTAACATGAATACACAGTGAGATTTTTTTTTTTAAACCTCTTCTGCATTTGTGACTTTATGCTAATTATGTGATAAGGCCAGTCGGAAGTGCAGCATGATATTCATGTTCCATTTTTTATTCTGTAAGAGTTTTATCATTTCATTGGTACCTAGTTTTCTGAAAAAAATTCTCTTTTTTTTTTTTTTTTTTTGAGATGGAGTTTCGCTCTTGTTGCCCAGGCTGAGTGCAGTGGCGCAATCTCAGCTCACTGCAACCTCCACCTCCCAGGTTCAAGTGATTCTCCTGCCCTCAGCCTCCCGAGTAGCTGGGATTACAGGCATGCGCCACCATGCCTGGCTAAGTTTGTATTTTTAGTAGAGATGGGGTTTCTCCATGTAGTCAGGCTGGTCTCAAATTCCCGACCTCAGGTGATCCGCCTGCCTTGGCCTCCCAAAGTGCTGGGTAGTTTTCTGAAAATTTTTAAGCAATGCTGTTCTTCAAGTCTGTTTCTACATCAGAATCACCTGTGTTACTTTGTAAAAATACTAGTGCCTAATTTCATATAAAAGTTTGAGAGAAGATAATTGTATGGATAGAAACATATTTGTAACATATAAAGAAAAGATTAGCATCCAGAATATATAAAGAACAACTACTATTAAAAAAACCTCATAGAAAAATGGGCAAAAGATAGATTACCAGGCAGCTCAAAGAAGAAACTGAATATCATATGAAACAGGTATTGGGCATCAGTGATAATCAGATGAAATTCTATTTTACTGTCACCAAGTTGGCAAAAATGTAACAGCTGACAATATCAAGTGTTGACAAGGATGTGGGGGATAGGGAATGATACGCCACTGCTGGAAGTGAACTTGGTACAACCACTGTGAGGAGCAATCTGAAAGTATCTAGTAACATTGTAAGTAAGTGTACCATACATAGCAGTTCCACTTTCGTGGGTGTCCCCTTGAGAAGATCTTGCATATATGCACAAGGAGGATGTTCATTGTAGTTCATGAGTCTGGGAACTGAGTCCAGCTGCACAGGTTTGAATCCTGACAGGAATATGCACTAGACCATGACTTTGGATAACTTACTTCACTTCTCTGCATCTGTTTCCTCTTCTGAAAAATGTGAATTATAGGCTGGGCGTGGTGCCTCATGCCTGTAATCCCAGCACTTTGGGAGGCCGAGGTGGGCAGATCACCTGAGGTCAGGAGTTTGAGACCAGCCTGGCCGGCATATTGAAGCCCCATCTCTACTAAAAATACAAAAAATTAGCTGGGCGTGGTGGTGGGCGCCTGTTCCCCAGCTACGCAGGAGGCTGAGGCAGGAGAATCACTTGAACCCAGGAGGCGGAGGTTGCAGTGAGCCAAGATCATGACATCGCACTGCAGCCTGGACAGCAGAGCAAGACTCCATCTCAAAAAAAAAAAAAAAAAAGGAAAAGAAAGAAAAAAATGTGAAAATGTGAATACTAATAGAACCCACCTATAAGTGTTAGCAGTTGAAGATGTTGATAACTGTCAAATAAATCTCTGAGAAATGCTCTTCATTTCTGTAGTTTTAATTGTTGCTGATGATTTTGATGGTTCCTTGAAGAGAAGATAAAAATAATTCCTAATCCCAATACTTAGAGATAACCACCTTAAAAAATTTTATCCCAAAATTTGTAAATATATGTTTTTCTTTAAAATGTGATTATGCTATGCGTATAATTTTGGAACTTTTTGTTTGGAGACAGGGTCTTACTCTGTCACCCAGGCTGGAGTGCAGTGGCATGATCTGTGCTTACTGCAGCATGAATCTTCCAGGCTCAAGTGATCCTCCCACTTCAGCTTCCTGAGTAGCTGGGACCACAGTAGTGCACCACCACACCCATTTAATTTTTGTAGAGACAAGGTTTCACCATATTGCCCAGGCTTGTTTTGAACTCCTGAGCCCAAGCAATCTGCCTGCCTTGGCTTCCCAGAGTGTTGGAATTACAGGCGTGAGCCATTGCACCCAGCCAGTTTTGGAACTTTTAAAAGAATCGGTCGGGCGTGGTGGCTCATGCCTGTAATCCCAGCACTTTGGGAGGCCAAGGTGGGCGGATCGTGAGGTCAAGAGATTGAGACCAGCCTGGCCAACATGGGGAAACCCCGTCTCTACTAAAAATACAAAAATTAGCTGGGTGTGGTGGTGTGTGCCCGTAGTCCCAGCTACTCGGGAGGCCAAGGCAGGGGAACTGCTTGAATCCAGGAGGCGGAAGTTGCAGTGAGCTGAGATCGTGCCATTGCACTCCAGCCTGGTGACAAAATGAGACTCTGTCTCAAAAAAAAAAAAAAGAATCTAATATATATGTGTATATGTACACATATAATCATTCATTTGTTAGTCTATTCACTCAGCAAATAATCGAGATTCTGTGAAGTACAGGTACTCACTATGAACAAAACAGCTTACACATTATCGCGTAAGGAAAAGAAATATTAAATAGCTAATGACATTCGACTGTTTAATTACTCTTGGGGTAATTGCTTTGAAAAAGTGCAGGGAAGCATCTGATAGGCCACTTGAATCTGGAGACCATGGGTAGCTTTTGTGTCAATAAATATAGTCCCTGAAGCATCATACTTATGAGCTGCATAACAGTCCATTGGGTAGGGCATACCATGTTCTTTTCAACCAGTTTCTTGTTGGGCTTAGCTGGGTGTTCTGCAGTTTGGGCTGGGCTTAGCTGGATGTTCTTCTGCAGTTTGGGTTGGCCTTACTTAGCTGGAGGTTCTTCTGCAGTTTGGACAGGACTTAGCTGGGTGGTTCTGCTTGGGGTCGGGTTTAGCTGATATTCTGGAGTTCAGTCAGGTGGACAGTGGGCAGGCCAGCTAGAGTCTGGCTGGCTGTCAGTTGGGATGCCTTCTTCTCTTCCACAGGTCTTCTCCTCCTATAGCAGGCTAGCTTGGGTTCCTTCACACAGTGGTTTCAGGTTTCCAGGTGCAGCAAGAGAGCAAGCACCAATGTGCAAGTGACTTTAAAGCTTCTGCTTGCATCATTTTGCTACTGTCCTGTTGACCAAAGCAAAAGTTTCATGACCAGCCTAGATTCCAGGGGTAGAAGAATAAACACCACTCAAATGGGGGAAGCTGCCGTGTTATGTTGGCATGGTGTGAGTACACAGCAGGGGAGAACTTGAAACCATTTTTATAATCCACCACACATGCTCAACATGTTTTCATTGCCACACAAATCATTGCTCACTGCTCACGTTTTCACAGTAGAAAGCTTGGATTGTGATGGTATTCCACATGTATTCCTGTCCTGACTGGGGCTGTGCTTGCTCAGGCCTTCTGATTTCCCTGGGGCATGGACCGCCCCACCAGTACGCAACATGTGTACAATTAGAGGGTCCTGACTTGATGATAACAAATTTATGTGCCTTTTTTTTCTTCTCTTTAAGATTGCCAACACTCCTGATAGCTGAATGTGTGCTGGTTTACATGACTCCAGAGCAGTCCGCAAACCTCCTGAAGTGGGCAGCCAACAGTTTTGAGACAGCCATGTTCATAAACTACGAACAGGTAAAAGGAAGCACAGGAGAACTGGATTCCATACAGGATCCCCGTGGTGGCTTCCCTCTCCCAGCACCCTTAGGATAACTTCTCTTATTCTTTTTCTTCTGCCTCCAGCTTCTCACATACCTCCTTTATTCACCAACCTTAGTATTCCTGACCTCTTGACCTCCTGCAGACTTTTAGCCAGAGTTATTAGAACTTCTGTCTTAGCCTTTACAAAAGTTTTTCAAGTTCTTATTTTTATCATTACATGTACCATGGAGTCATAGAACATGAGGAAGGGGATTTTGGCTACCAGCGTTTCGGGGGTAGCAACTCAGATGCTGTCAGGGACAGGCAAGTGGTGTCAGTGGAGGAAGTCAGCCAGGTGTAGTAGTATAGGGTTTGGGGACTGTGGTGAAACGGAGCACCCACGTCCCATCTCACAGGAGTGGCCACTGCCCATTTACAGCCAGTTGTTATCATGTAGGCATGTGAGCCTAGAGCTGCCAGAACTCCTGATTTTTGAAAGAAGTTGGAAATGTAGGATTTTAATGTAAAATATTCTAATTTCTAAAATTACCATGTATGATTTACCAGCTGCCTGTCTACTTCTTCTGATTTATTGCAGAAAAAGTTCTGCTTTAGAGCTTTAGAATAGCTTGGGTTGAATCCTGGCCCTGGCTTGTGCTCAGCTATGTGACCTTAGGCAGCACAGCTTAATGATTGGGAGTCCATTCTCCGGAGGTGGGCATTCCTGCTGTGTGACCTGGGCAATTTACATAACCCCTCTGTGCCTGTTTCTTTCTTTCTTTCTTTTCTTTTTGAGCCAGAGTTTCACTCTTATTGCCCAGGCTGGAGTGCAACGGCACACTCTCGGCTCACTGCAACCTCCACTTCCTGGGTTCAAGCAATTCTCCTGCCTCAGCCTTCCAAGTAGCTGGGATCACAGGTGTGCACTATCACACCCGGCTAATTTTGTATTTTTAGTAGAGATGGGGTTTCACCATTTTAGCCAGGCTGGTGTGGAACTCATGACCTCAAGTGATCTGTCCGTCTCGGTCACCCGAAGTGCTGGGATTACAGGCATGAGCCACCATGCCTGGCTGGCCCTCTGTGCCTATTTCTTCATCTGAAAATAATAGTCCCTACTTCATAGCATTGTTGTGAGATATAAATGAGTTAATGTATCCAAAAGCACTGACAGTGTTGCCCAGCTGTAAGTAAGCATCAGCTATTTTTTGTTCTCTGAGCCCCAGTTCTTTGTTTTGAACTGGGTGGGCATGGTGGCTCACACATGTGATCCCAGCACTTTAGGGAGGCCGAGGAGGGCAGATCACCTGAGGTCAGGAGATTTGAGACGAGACTGGCCAACATGGTGAAACTCTGTCTCTACAAAAAATACAAAAATTAGCCAGGCATGGTGGTGGACGCCTATAATCCCAGCTACTTGGGAGGCTGAGGCAGGAGAATCGCTTGAACCAGGGAGACGGAGGTTGCAGTGAGCCGAGACTGCACCACTGCACTCCAGCCTGGGTGACAGAGCGAGACGCCATCTCAAAAAAAAGAAATCATACCCACTCTCCACATTATGGGGATTCCTGAGATGCTGGTCCGTGGCTTATCACATGATAAGCACTGATACACGCTCACTGTTTTTATTGTTTATTGCTTTTTATTTATTTGTTTGTTTGAGATAGGGTCTCACTGTATCACCCAGGCTGGAGTGCAGTGGTGGGGATCATGGCTTACTGCAGCCTCGACCGGGGGCTCAGATGATCCTGCCAGGTCATCCTCCCAAGTAGCTGGGATCACAGGTGCACACCACCACATCCAGCTAATTTTTAAATTTTTTTTGTAGGGACAGAGTTTTGCCATGTCGCCCAGGTTGGTCAGTTTTATTTTTTAAATCTCCTTTTCTTTTTTATTTTATCACACATAAGAGCAATAAGGGGACTTGTCCAGTGTCACTTAATTATGGACAGATCTAGGGCTAGCCCTTGATCTCTCAACCTCTTCCCCAGGTCCCTTCCTGCCCAGGTTCCTGTGTAGATGGTTCTCGATTGGTTGATTTTGCATCCTTCACTCTCTTTAATTGGGAGCGCTCCTCAGACTCTGTCTTCCATCCTGATGGATGGATGTAATGGAAGCTGGCTTCACTGGTCTTTTCTTTTGATGTGAATAAATCCTGGAGACCCATCTTTGCTTTCAGGATAACCACATCTGGGGAAACAAATTCCACTGTCCATACTCCACATGTTTTGGATTTGTACTGCTGCTTTCACTTTCCTTAGTATGTGTATTCTTTTGTCGAACAAGTCTTTATTCAACATCGTATGAGAGATGATGGATTCAGTGAATTCTGACCAGAGATCTTGTCACTTTGGGGCAAACCTGGGAATGTGTCAGTTTTCAAAATGTTGTCCATAGCTGTCCCTAGACTGGTTCTGCTCCCACCCACCACCCTCACCTGGTGAATAATGAACATTTAAGTTAATTCAGTAATTTACTAACACAAAATGATCAGCACCCTCACAACCATATATTAATTGCTCACATGCTTTACATTGTTTGCTTTTCCTTTTTTTTTTTTGTCTTTTAGAGACAGGGTCTCGTTCTATCACCCAGGCTGGAGTGCAGTGGTGCCGTCATAGCTCACTGCAGTCTTGAGCTCCCAGGCTCAAGTGATCCTCCCACCTTAGTCTCCCGTTAGTTAAGACTGTGGGTGCACACCACCACTCTCGACTTTTTTTTTTGTTTTGGTAGAGACGGGGTCTTGCGATGTTGTCCAGGCTGGTCTCAAACTCCTGGCCTCAAGCAGTTCTCCCACCCCAGTCTCCCAAAGCCCTGGGACTACAGGCATCAGCCACCATGCTTAGCTTGTTTTCTAATTAGTAGTTTAAGATGACAAAACTACATGGATGATAATAATTTCAATAATAATTCTAAAGCAGTGGTAGCAAATTCTTAGATTTTGCTTACTATATAGCAGGGACTATTCTATGAGTTTTACATATATTAACTTATTTATTTATGTTTTGAGATGGAGTCTCACCCTGTCACCCAGGCTGGAGTGCAGTGGCACGATCTTGGCTCATTGCAACCTCCACCTCCCAGGTTCAAGAGATTCTCCTGCCTCAGCCTCCCGAGTAACTGGGATTACAGGCGTGTGCCACTATTCCCAGCTAATTTTGTATTTTTAATAGAGACAGGGTTTCACCATGTTGGCCAGGCTGGTCTCAAACTCCTGACCTCAAGTGATCCGCCTGCCTCAGCCTCCCAAAGTGCAGGGATTATAGGCGTGAGCTACCGTGCCCAGCCTTTTTTTTTTTTTTTTTTTTTAGACAGAGTCTCGCTCTGTTGTCCAGGCTGGAGTGCAGTTGCGCAATCTCGGCTCACTGCAGCCTCTGCCTCCCGGGTTCAAGTGATTCTCCTGCCTTAGCCTCCTGAGTAGCTGGGATTACAGGCACGTGCCACTGTGCCCGGCTGATTTTTGTATTTTTAGTGGGGATGGGGTTTCACCATGTTGGCCAGGCTGGTACTGAACTCCTGGCCTCAAGTGATCCACCCACCTCAGCCTCCCAAAGTGCTGAGATTACAGACATGGCCACTATGCCTGGCCTAAAGTGGTGAGTTTTTGAAAAAGCAATAGTGTATATACTACAATGGTGTACACTAATATTGTTTCCTGGCCTTTTTCATATATAATTTTGGGTTTTTTAGATTAGTTTTTGTAATTCAAAAAGTAATACCACATGCAGAGTACAAAAATTAAAAATACAACAGGGTAGACAAGGAAAAGTAAATCTCTCTCCTGCCCCAGACTTTGGTCCTCTAATCTGGGAAGCAAGGCTGCCACATTCCAGAATTTTTCTATGTACATAGAGAGATTTTTTTTTTCCTTGAAGACAGATGGGCTCATACTATCCATATTCCTCTATACTTCACTTTTCAAGAGTTTACCCTAGAGGTCATTTCATGTCTATATCTGTCTTCCTTCTCTGTTTTCATGGCTATATATAATTTCATTGTACAAACATGCCAGGAGTTATTTCCAGATTCTTGAGTTATTTCCAGATTCTTCCTATTATACCTAATGCTGTGATAAACATTCTTGCATCTTAGCATACACGTGTGAGTGTGTCTGTAGGATAGATTGCTTTTGGTGGAATTGGTGGATCACAAGTTGAGCATTTAAAATGGTTGTATCCTGCCCAGTTTCCCTTCCAGGGCTACCCAAGTTTATGCTCCCGCCAGCACCGTGCTGGTGCCCGCCCCTCAGTCCTTTTCCTATGCTGGGTGGGCATCATCAAGCGTCAGCCTCAACTGCTTAAAAATAGGATGATGATATTTTATTTTGCATGTTTAGGAAACCCTTAGAGTAATATCTTACCTTCTCTTTCTCTCCTAGGTGAACATGGGTGATCGGTTTGGGCAGATCATGATTGAAAACCTGCGGAGACGCCAGTGTGACCTGGCGGGAGTGGAGACCTGCAAGTCATTAGAGTCACAGGTCAGAGAGCAGGGACTGGTACATCCATCTGGACCGTTAGTCGACCAAGATATATAAAGGTCTTTCTTTGCAGATATGATCATGGAGAAGCCCTGTTCAGTGCCTGCCAGCATAGGCTGCTGAGCCTCCATGTAGGCCACTAGTTCATGATGCTGGGAAGACCAAGTCCTGTTTCACCATCTTGGTGTAGAAAATACACATTTACATTTCCTACACCCTATTATTTTGACTTTGTATTACGCAAATTTTCAAACAAAGGTAGAGGGAATGGTAAAATAAACACACACGTCCCATCACCTAACTTCAGCATTTCTTATTTTAACGGTGTTATTTCCTATATTTCCCCGCAATTTTTTTGTTGATGTTGGAATGTTTTCAGGCAAATCCCAGACAGCACATGATTTCACCCCTAAATACGCATGCGAATCACCTACCAATAAGGACTTTCTTCTCCCAGGATGATGATAATACCATTTCACAGATCATACAAGTTGACAACTCCTTCATAGCATTTAATGCCCAGTTCATGTTCAGTTTCCCCAGTTGTTTAAAAAACCTTTTTTTTATAGTTGATGTGTTTGATTCAGGATTTAAACATTGTCCACACTTTGTAGATGATTGATATGTCCCTTAAACCTCTTTGACTCTATATTAACGCCCCCCCCCTTTAAAAAAGTCATTTATTTTTTCTCATAACACCTCCCACCCCTGCCCCCATATAAATAGATTCATTTTTTTGGGCGGGCACGGTGGCTCACACCTATAATCCCAGCACTTTGGGATACTGAGGCAGGCGGATCACCTGAGTTCAGGAGTTTGAGACTAGCCTGGCCAACATGGTGAAACCCCATCTCTACTAAAAATACAAAAATTAGCCGGGTGTGGTGGCACACACCTGTAATCCCAGCTACTTGGGAGACTGAGGCAGGAGATTTGCTTGAACCTGGGAGATGGAGGTTGCAGTGAGCTGAAATCAAGCTACTGTACTCCAGCCTGGGCAACAGAGTGAGCCTCCATCTCAAAAAAAATTAAATAAATAAATAGGTTCATTTTTACATGTCTTTTGTCACATAACAATTAGAGTGCTTTAAAAAACTGTCACTCATAGAAAAGTTCTTCCTTTATTTCTCTTTGGAAGTACTTTAGTGAACTTCCCCCCATTATAACAATGCTTGTTCAATATGGAAAGTTGGAAAGTTAAAAGAAGATATTAGGGTCTAGGATGGGCTTTTGAGAAAGGAGTCATCTCAGAGGAGGTCTGGTGTGCTTAAGAGCATCTCAGTACCAAGTGCACTGGCTCACACCTCTCATCCCAGCACCTTGGGTGGTAGAGCGGGGAGGATTGCTTGAGCCCAGTAGGTCAAGGCTGCAGTGAGCTGTGATCACACCACTGCACTTCAGCCTGGGCAACAGAATGAGACCTTGTCTCTTTAAAACAAAATAGTGTCTCAGATTTGTAAGCCGGTGCCTGGTAGTTCTCTAGTTCTCCATTTCTCTTCGTTGCACATTTTAGAAAGAACGGCTCCTGTCGAATGGGTGGGAAACAGCATCGGCCGTCGACATGATGGAGTTGTACAACAGGTTACCTCGAGCTGAAGTGAGCAGGTATGGGGTTGGCGAGCGTCAGCTTGATGGGCATTCATTGTGAACTCAAGGCATGGTTGCCTGTATTCTTTCATGCAGAAAAACAGAACAATATGTGGAGATTTCATTAAAAAACAAAAAACAAGGCCAGGCACAGTGGCTCACACCTGTAATCCCAGCACTTTGAGAGGCATAGGCGGGCAGATCACTTGAGGTCAGGTCAGGAGTTCGAGACCGGCCTGGCCAACATGGTGAAACCCTGTTTCTACTAAAAATACAAAACTTAGCCAGGCAGGGTGGTGCACGTTTATAATGCCAACTACTTGGGAGGCTGAGCTGGGAGAATCGCTTGAACCTGGGGCGGGGGCGGAGGTTGCAGTGAGCTGAGATCGTGCCACTTCACTCCAGCCTGGGCAAAAGAGCAAAACTCTGTCTCCAAAAATAAAATAAATAATACAAAGATTAGCCAGGTGTGGTGGCACATGCCTGTAATCCCAGCTACTAGGGAGGCTGAGGCAGGAGAATTACTTGAATCCAGGAGGCAGAGGTTGCAGTGAGCTGAGATGTGCAACTGTGTCCAGCCTGTGTGACAGAGCAAGACTGCTTCTCAAAAAAAAAAAAAAAAAAAACAAAACAACAAGACCCTAACTAGACCTATTTTGAAACAAGTTAAACACTGATAGCAGCCTGAAAGTAACTCATTAGCTATTAGCTGAGATAGGGCTTATGCCCAAACTGATTATTTTAGTGAAAACAAGCAATGACACCTGGAAAACTCCCAGAGCAACCTTGGCAGTGGAAATTTTACATAATCTCTGCTTTGGAGAGGGAGGAAAATGATGTTGTTCAAGGACGTATAAGGGGCTGGTGGATTTTTAAATGGACTTTTCTCCCCATTATAAAGGAAATCTATGCTTGTTATTCTAAAAAGTTCCTCAAGCATTATAAAGTGCATGAAGTATAAAGTAGTTGTCCGTTCTGTAGTCACACCTGGGAGGTAGCAGTTCTTAGCATATTGGGGAATATTCTTTTCCTAGATAGATAAATATTTATTGATACATAGATTTCTATTTTTTGAATCTGTGGATTCATACTACACATACTGGTCTGTAAACCACCATCCTTTTTGAAAACAATAGATTGTATTTGCCTTTACATATCAAAATATTGAGGGTTGCCATATCCCATTTAAGGGTACATAGGGCCAGGTGCAGTGGCTCACACCTGTAATCCCAGCACTTTAGGAGGCCAAGGCAGGTGGATCACCTGAGGTTAGGAGTTCGAGGTTAGGAGTTCGAGACCAGCCTGGCCAACATGGTGAAACCCTGTCTCTACTAAAAACACAAAAAATTAGCTGGGCATGGTGGCGGGTGCCTGTAATCCCAGCTACTTGGGAGGCTGAGGCAGGAGAATTGCTTGAACCTGGAAGGCGGAGGTTGCAGTGAGCCGAAGTAGCACCATTGCACTCCGGCCTGGGCAACAAGAGTGAAACTCTGTCTCAAAAAAAAAAATAGGGTACATAGTATTTATATTGATTTATGCAGATATAGTATATTGATGATCATTTTTAAGTAATTAAAAATGTCTGTAGCTGGGCATTTAGTTGCGGTGTCTTGTTTATTCATCATGTTTTCATTTCCCTGTTATAAACAGCGCTGGAGAGAACATCACCAATGTGCATCTGTGTACAGCGCTAGTGCGCACTTCAGCTCTTTTTTTTGTTATCACTCTGTGCTTCCTGATTCATGCTTCCTTCTTGCCTTTGGAGACCTAAGATCAATAGCCTTTGGTCTCTTACAAGATCATGAGAAGAATTTTTGGCTTTGCTTTTCCATATAACTTATTAACATTTAGACATATCACTGTTTTTCCCAAATATGTACATGAATAATTGGCAATGAAAGCCTAGAGGGTTTGAGAAAGTGCTGTCTCCATGTGATCAGGTCAGTGCTTCCTGGATTCTTCCAGAAGCATCCTTCCCCACAGGCTGGTTTTCATTTGCTGCATGTCAAGACAACTGTTTTGAACATCCCTGATCTGGCCCCTGAAATGGGGATGCTCTGGCACTGCTTCTAGATGCCCAGAAAGGAGCCTCTGACTAGCATCAACCACAAGGAAAGTCTCTTGCCTCCAGGCAGTCATTTGTCTCATATTTCCAGGACCTTCTGTAGACAGCAGCGTGTAACCCTCACGGGGGTGGCGGGTAAGGAGATTGGAAGGCCTTTGTCTATGCCAGGCCGAACAGCCTTTCCAGCTCTGTGAATGCACGTAGTTTGTATCTGCTTTTGCTGGAAACTGTGGAGTATAATAGGAAGTCTAAGGCGAGCCTGTTCATTGAACAAATGCTGAGTGTCTGCTGTGTGCCCGGCACTTTTCTAAGCACCAGGGATACAGCAATGATCAAAACAGGACAAAAGACATTCCTGCCCTTGGGAGCGCTCATTCTAGTGAACAGCTTAATAATTAGTAGTGTCTCCTGATAGCTGTACTTGGTAATAACCATCCTGGAGCCTTCAGTATGGTACTGGATTTTTCTAGAACTTGGTATCAGATCTGCTTTGGATGTCTCCTGATAGAATGACTTCGGAAGCAACCACATTACTTTATGTGTAGTCATTCTTACTTCAGATTTGGTCCTGAAGCCTGCATACCAAGATGGGAATGAACTCACAAATACAGAAACATGCACAGACACACATGTGTTCACACCTGTGCATACGTGCACACATATAACAGACAAGGCCTGGGCAACTGGCAGGACTCGTATGTTAGCAGTGGCTATTGTAAATAGTAGGAGTATGGATCCTGTTTCTTTTTTTATTTCATTCTGTATACTTTTTTAAAATGCCTGACTTTTCCTCCATAGTGTGTACCTATTTTGACAGAAACTTTTTTTTTTTTTTTTTTTTTTTTTTTTTTTGATAGAGATGGAGTCTTGCTGTGTTGCCTAGGCTGGTCTCAAACTCCGGGCCTCAAGTGATTCTCCCACCTTGGCCTCCCAAAGCTCTGGCATTAGAGGTGTGAGCCACTGCTCCTGGCAAACAGAAACTTTTTTAAAAATCTGTTTCCATATGTTTGTGCGTGTTTCTCTGTGTGTGTATATATTTATTTATTTTTATTTTTTTGAGACCGAGTCTCACTGTGTCGCCCAGGCTGGAGTACAGTGGCGCTATCTCTGCTTACTGCAACCTCCGCCTCCCAGGTTCAAGCAATTCTCCTGCCTCAGCCTCCCAAATAGCTGTGACTACAGGTGGGCACCACCACGCCAGGATAATTTTTGTATTTTTAGTAGAGATGGGGTTTCACCATGTTGGCCAGGCTGGTCTCGAACTCCTGACCTCAGGAGATCCACCCACCATGGCCTCCCAAAGTGCTGGGATTACAGGTATGAGGCACTTCACCCAACCTGTGTATGTATGTTTAAAAGTTTACATTTAAAAGGCTTTTTTGGAAAAGTCATACATGCATATAATTTTTTTTAAAACCAGAATAAAGTAGTATAGAGTAAAAACAACCCTCCTCACTACTGGTCTACTACCTTCTCTCTCAAGAGATAACTACCATTTCTAGTTTCTTCTGTATTTTCCAAAAGTCTGTACATATACAGACAAATTTGTCTCACTTTTTCTTTACATAGAGAGTGGTGTAATGTGCACATTACTTGCTTTTTAAATTACTCAACTTGCTTTTTAAATTCCATGATATATATGTCTTGGAGGTTATTGCATATTAATACGTATGGACCTACCCTATTTTTAAAAATGGCTGCATAGTGTCCTGTTTTGACAGTATGAATCTGCTTCAATTTACTCTGCCTGTCTCCTCCAGTTGCCACTAGATTTTCTTACTGAAGTTTAACAGCTCTTTATATAATAAGGAATTCACCCCTTTGCCACTTGAATTGCAAATATATCTTTCTAGTTTGGCATTTGTGTTTTGACTTTGTTTATGGTATTTTTTCTTCTTTTCAGTGAAAAGACATTAAAGTGGAGCCATATCATAATTACTATTTTATAGCCTTCTTCTTTCCACTTACTCTATCATAAACATTTTTTCATATCCATAACTAAGGGCCATGATCTTCATTTTCAATGCAGACACTTGCATTGTTCTATTTTAATTCTTTCCACAGGATAGAATCACTTGAATTCCTGGATGAAATGGAGCTGCTGGAGCAGCTCATGCAGCATTACTGCCTTTGCTGGGCAACCAAAGGAGGAAATGAGCTCGGTGCGTGATTGTACTTCTCTTGCCTTGACCTGGAAATAGTGAACTTTTCTTTTTCCTATTCTTTCCCTTTCTCTTTCCTTTTTTTGTCTTCCCTCTTTCTCTCTCTCTCTCTCCCTTCTTTCTTGTTTTGAGACAGAGTCTCGCTCTGTCACCCAGGCTAGAGTGCAGTGGGTGCGGTCATAGCTCATTGCAGCCTCCAATTCCCGGGCTCAAGCGATCCTCCTGCCTCCTGAGTAGCTGGGACTACAGAAGCCTGGCTAACTTTCTGTAGAGGTCTCTCTAAGGCTGGTCTTGAATTCCCAGCCTCAAGTAGGCTGGGCGCAGGGTCTCACGCCTGTAATCCCAGCACTTTGGGAGGCTGAGGCGGGCAGATCACTTGAGGTCAGGAGTTTGAGACCAGCTTGGCCAACATGATGAAACCCTGTCTCTACTAAAAATAGAAAACAATAAAAAAATAGCCAGGCGTGGTGGCAGGCGCCTGTAATCCCAGCTACTTGGGAGACTGAGGCAGGAGAATCACTTGTACCCGGGAGGTGGAGGTTGCAGTGAGCCGAGACTGCACCATTGCTCTCCAGCCCGGGCAAGAAGAGCGAAACCCTGTCTCAATAAATAAATAAATAAATAAATAATTCCTGGCCTCAAGCAATCCTCTTGCCTCAGCTTCCCAAAGTGCTGGAATTACAGGCATGAGCCACTGTGCCTGGCTGGAACTTTTCTTCCTCTCAAAATGAAAGCTATATTTGGAACTTTGGGCCCAGAAAGAACTAGAGGATCATGTACATGTATCTGTGAGCATATCCAGAGAACTTGCTGTTATATCTTGTGTGTTTTTATAGCACAAAAACCAAGAGAACTGTTTAAGCCATGTAGCCCAAAACAACCCTTGAGAGATGTACTGTGGAGTTCCTGCAGCTGGAAGGTAAAAGAGCTTGAGAGTTTAAAAAACTCCAGAAAAGTAACCAGCGTTTGTCTTTTCCATCCACTTACAACCAGGTTCACTGGATGTTAAACGCACAGATCGTTACATCTCGCTTACAAAGCCATGCAGCTAGGGGCTGAATTTTCCCTCTTCTCATTAAGGTGCACATCCCTGTCTGTGGCTGAGTAGGGCCACGGGGAATAGGCGTGGATCCATCTCTGTTTCTTGTTACCTTCATCCTGGTCCAGCTCCTTTTCAGCTGCCCCCTGCTGGGCTTGCTTCCCCCAGTGGTTAGGCTTTGAGTGTCTCTCCAGCCCGATGGAGGCCACTTTAGATCCCAGTTCTGGCCTTCAATGGAATAGCCGCCCTTCAGGCTTCCTGCAGATGTAATCCACATGACATGCGATCACAAGCAGGCAGCTGATCCGAAACAGAACTTGACAAGAGCCAAGGACCATTCCCTATGCAAAAATTCCAGGTTGACATGAGACTGATAATCAGCCCCTTTGGACTTGTCATTCCATGGATTTGCCTAGCTATGCAACTCAGCCCACACAATCCTTTCACATTTATTTTGTTTGGTTTTGTTTTTTTTTTTGGCTTTTTTTTTTTTTTTTTTTTTTGAGATGGAGTCTTGCTCGTTGTCCAGACTGGAGTGCAGTAGCATGATCTCGTCTCACTGCAACCTCTGCCTCCTGGGTTCAAGTGATTCTCCTGCCTCAGCCTCCTGAGTAGTTGGGATTACAGGCATCCACCACCATGTCCAGCTAATTTCTGTATTTTTAGTAGAGGTGGGGTTTCACCATGTTGGCCAGGCTGGTCTCCAACTCCTGACCTTAAGTGATCTGCCTGGCTCAGCCTCCCAAAGTGCTGGGATTATAGGCATGAGCCACTGTGCCTGGCTTGCACATTTGTTTTGGATTTAAAGTCATTTATTGTGAACTGAGCGCAGTGGCTTATGCCTGTAATCCCAGCACTTTGGGAGGTTAAGGCAGGCGGATCACCTGAGGTCAGGAGTTTGAAACCAGCCTGGCCAACATGGTGAAATCCCATCTCTACTAAAAATACAAAATTTAGCTGGGCGTGATGGCGCATGCCTGTAGTCCCAGCTACTTGGGAGGCTGAGGCAGGAGAATCTCTTGAACCCGGGAGGCAGAAGTTGCAGTGAGCTGAGATGGCACCACTGCACTCCAGCCTGGGCAACAGAGCGAGACTCTGTCTCCAGAAAAAAAAAAAGTCACTTATTGGTGTATTTTTATATTATCCTCCTCTTAATTATATTAAAAAATACTTCTTAGTAGGAAACTTGAAAGCTTCTAAGAAGTGTGACAAAGAAAATCCACCTGTATGCCTGTCAGTCAGAGATGACCTCTTGTGACTTTCCCCTTCCTCTCTATTTCTAAATAGTGTTTTGTTTTTATATTGAGTTGAATTTTTATATTTATGCAACTTTGATTTCAAGTGTTTTCAATTTAATATTATAACATTAGCGTTTCCCCCGGCGATTAAAAATGCTCAATGAGCATAATTGTAATGGCTTTATAATATTGTATTATGTCACTATGGCTGAATTAATTTTCCCATATTTTTGGAAATGTAGATTATTTGTAATACTTTTAAGTGAACTCTAGTTCTTACAAAGGAACAATATATTGAGCATTTTAATGTCAGGAATTTATTTTGTCCCCACTGACCCGTGGCTGCTTTGGGACATCAGTGCTTGTCTGTGTGTGTGGAAGATCTGTATCTGCCTTTGCTCAAAGTTCAGCACATAAAGGGTAGATTTTTGGCGTTAACTGCAGACAGTCCATAAAGTGTTATAATGCTTTCTTAATCCTTTTAAAACCACCCATAAACACAGTCTTGCCCAACCTTTTGTTTCCTTGCGAAGCCTCATTTTATGTAGCAGGAGGGTGGTGCTACAGTGGTCAGCAGTGTGGCTGGTGCCCCTGAGCCAGTCACTGGGGGTCCTCTAGGGGCCTCTGTTCCTGGCCACCAGAGTTTCCTAATGGTGTCTGTGTGTCTCTCCCCTCAGGGCTGAAGGAGATAACTTCTTAATCTGTCAAAGGCTTATGCCGAGCCAGAAGCCGAAGCCACTTGCCCTCCTGGAGGAGACCTGTGAGCTCCCTGAGCGGTAGGCGGGCCTCTTCCACAGGTCTCATCCCACATTCTTGAGAAGCCTCGGTCACTACAGTGGTCGCACATGTTCCTCTTCCTGTTCCTGTTGACATGTCGTTGTTTAAATAAATCTCACTTGCCACCAGTCGCCTGTGGTTGGACCTCTGCTGGCTGCCACTGCTCATTCTGTGCCCCATGGGTTGGGTGAGCCAGGGTTCACCTTTGTGTTAGCTAAAGCCAAGGACCCCAAGTCTGCTTTGACCTTGGCTTACTCCCTGTGAGTCACACCCGGCCCATGACCTTGAGTCCATTTTAGGATCTATCCCTCACATGCTGTTCATTGCAGCACATGACATTGTGCCTCACACCCTGACCCCTGGCCTCCACCAGATGCGAGGCTAGTGCTCTTCTCGGGCTCCTGTCTCCGCCCTGGCCACACTGGCCTGCTCAGTTGCCTCCTTCATCTTGGTCATGGTGGCAGGCTGAAGAATGGCCCCTAAAGTGTCCATGTCCTGATCCCCCAGAACCTGTGAGTGTGTGTTACCTTCTGTGGCAAAGGGGCTTTGCAAATGGGATTAGGGGTTTGAGATGAAGACGTGGTCCTGGGTTATCCAGGTGGGCCTGATGTGATCACCCTGATGGGGTCCTCATTTCCTCATTAGAGGGACAGACGAGGCTTCAGAGTCAGAGGAAGAGGGGCCCAGACAAGAAACGGGCAACCAGGGGATGCTACCTAGGGCGATAGCAGCAGACCCTCCCTTGGCCTCCAGCTGGAACTGCCTGCCAACACCTTGATGTTAGCCCAGAGAAATTGATTTCAGATTTCTCACCTCCAGAGCCGTAAGAGAATACATCTGTGGTGGTGGTTTTTTTTGTTTGTTTTGTTTTGTTTTGTTTTGTTTTGTTTTGGAGATGGAGTCTTGCTCTGTTGCCCAGGCTTGGAGTGCAGTGGCGCAATCTCGGCTCACTGCACCCTCCGCCTCCCAGGTTCAAGTGATTCTTCTGCCTCAGCCTCCCAAGTAGCTGGGATTACAGGTGCATACCATCATGCCTGTCTAATTTTTGTATGTTTAGTGGAGATAGAGTTTCACCATGTTGGCCAGGCTGGTCATGAACTCCTGACCTCAAGTGATCCGCCTGCCTTGGCCTCCCAAAGTGCTGGGATTACAGGTGTGAGCCACTGTGCCCAGACTGAACTGTGGTGTTTTGAGCCACCAAGTTGGGGGCTTAAACTTATAGCCACAATTGGAAGTCAGTGCAGTTATGAGACAGGTTCATAGGGCCCCTGAGTGATGACCTCATATTTCAGAAGCATAAGGCCTGTCCCATACCTGTCTGCTGAACTTCCTGAGTGATGGGTAGGCCTTGTCTACAGGGACTTCTTAAGTTATGTGACTGGCGCTGTGAGCCTGAACCTGCATGTGCAGGGCGGCACTGCAGAAGCCCCCAGCACTCTCCTCTGCTAGAGAGGTAACAGCCCCTCTTCTACCATTCAGAATCCTTAAATCAGTGTCCCCTAGAGTGTGGGCCCTGCATCTCTAGTGGCATGCCAGTTGATGGGATGTGTTCCTATCAATAAATACCTGTGATAAAATGTATAAATTAGGTGCAGTAAGATTAGCAACAATTTAAAAAAGAACAATTATAACAATATGTTAAGGTTATGTGAATGTGGTCTTTGAAGATATCTTAACTGGCCGGGTGCGGTGGTGCACGCCTGTAATCCCAGCACTTGGGGAGGCCAAGACAGGCAGATCATGAGGTCAGGAGTTTGAGACCAGCCTGGCCAACATGGTGAAACCCCCTGCCTGTAATCCCAGCTCTTTGGGAGGCTGAGGTGGGCAGATCACAAGGTCAGGAGTTCGAGACCAGCCTGGCCAACATAGTGAAACCCCATCTACTAAAAATACAAAAAAAAAAAATATCCGGGCTTGGTGGCAGGCATCTGTAAGGCAGGAGAATTGCTTGAACCCAGGAGGCAGAGGTTGCAGTGAACTGAGATTGCGCCACTGCACTCCAGCCTGGACGACAGAGCAAGACTCCATCTTGGAAAAAAAGAAAATATCTTAGCTATACTTACTTATTTTTGGACCTCAGGTAACTGAAACCTTGGAAAACAAAACCACAGGAAAGGGGGAACTCTGGTATATGTACAGCATTACCAGAAACAATGTTTACTTTTTTTTTTTTTTTTTGAGATGGAGTCTTGCTCTGTTGCCTAGCCTGGAGTGCAGTGGCACAATCTCAGCTCACTGCAAGCTCCGCCTCCTGGGTTCACGCCATTCTCCTGCCTCAGCCTCCCAAGTAGCTGGGACTACAGGCGCCTGCCACCAGGCCCAGCTAATTTTTTTTGTATTTTTAGTAGAGACGGGGTTTCACCATGTTAGCCAGGATGGTCTCTCTCTCCTGACCTCGTGATCCGCCCGCCTCAGCCTCCCAAAGTGCTGGGATTACAGGCGTGAGCCACTGTGCCTGGCCCCACAATGTTTCCTTTTTTTTGTTGTTTTCAGAAAGGGTCTTGCCCTGTCTCCCAGGCTGGAGTGCAGTAGTGCAGTCATAGCTCTCTGCAGCCTCAACCTCCTTGGGCTCAAGCG
This sequence comes from Hylobates moloch, assembly GCF_009828535.3. Lineage (NCBI taxonomy): Eukaryota > Metazoa > Chordata > Mammalia > Primates > Hylobatidae > Hylobates > Hylobates moloch. Next base: position 76,933,926 of record NW_026652281.1, read on the forward strand.
ATCCTCCTTCCTCAGCCTCCCGAGTAACTGAACCACAGGCACACACCACCAAGCCTGGCTATTTTTTAATTTTTTTGTAGAGACAGGGTCTCCCTATGTTGCCAGGGGTGGTCTTGAACTCAGGTTCAAGTGATCCTCCCATCTGTCCTATTCCAAATTTGATACTGAAATTAGGCCAATTAATAACCCTACAATGGCCTCTACGTGCTCAAGTGAAAGGAAGAGTCACAAATGTGAGTCACATGCCTTTCACTTTAAATCAAAGCTGGAAATGATTAAGCTTAGTGAGGAAGGCACGTCAAAAGCTGAAGTAGGGTCGGCCGCAGTGGCTCATGCCTGTGATCCCAGCACTTTGGGAGGTTGAGGTGGGTGGATCACCTGAGGTCAGGAGTTTGAGACCAGCCTGGCCAACATGGTGAAACCTCATTTCTACTAAAAGTACAAAAATTAGCCCGGTGTGGTAGCAGGCGCCTGTAGTCCCAGCTACTTGGGAGTTTGAGGCAGGAGAATCGCTTGAACCTGGGAGGCGGAGGTTGCAGTGAGCCAAGATCGCACCACTGCACTCCAGCCTGGGTGACAGAGTGAGACTCCATCTCCAAAAAAAAAAAAAAAACAAAAAAAACAAATAACAACAACAAAAAACTGAGATAGGCCGAAAGCTAGACCTCTTTTGCCAAACAGCCAAGTTGTGAATGCAGAGGAAAAGCTCTTGGAGGAGATGAAAAAGTGCTAGTCCAGTGAACACATGAACGATAAGAAAGCAAAACTGTATTATTACTGATACGGAGAAAGTTTGAGTGGTCTGTATAGAAGATCAAACTAGCCACAACCTTCCCTTAAGCCAAAGCCTAATCGAGAACAAGGCCCTAACTCTCTTCAATTATGTGAAGGCTGAGAGAGGAGAGGAGGCTGCAGAAGAAAAGTTGGAAGCTAGCAGAGGTTGGTTCCTGAGGTTTAAGGAAAGAAGCTGTCTCCATAACATAAAAGTGCAAGGTGAAGCAGCAAGTGCTGATGTAGAAGCTGAAGCAAGTTGTCCAGAAGATCCAGCTGAGATCATTGATGAAGGAAGGTGGCTACACTAAACAACAGGTTTTCAGTGTGGGCCAAACAGCTTTCTCTTGCAAGAGAATGCCATCTAGGACTTCCACAGCTAGAGAGGAGAATTCAATGTCTGGCTTCAAAGCTTCGTAGGAAAGCCTGACTTCTTAGTGTCTAGTATCAAATGCAGCTGGTGACATTAAGTTAAGGTCAGTGCTTATTTACCATTCTGAAAATCCTAGGGCCCTTAAGAATTTGCCAAATCCACTGGGTGCAGTGGGTCATGCCAAGGCAGGCAGATTGCTTGAGGCCAGGAGTTCGAAACTAGCCGAGCCAATATGGTGAAACCCCATCTTTACTAAAAAATACAAAAATTAGCTGGGTGTGGTGGTGCGTGCCTGTAGTCCCAGCTACTTGGGAGGCTGAGGCACGAGGATTGCTTGAACCTGGGAGGTGGAGGTTGCACTGAAGCAAGATTGTGCCACTGCACTCCGGCTTATGTGACAGAGTGAGACTCTGTCTCAAAAAAAAAAAAAAAAGTGCCAAATCTGTGTGCTATAGAAATGGAATGACAAAGCCCAGGTGACAGCACATCCGATTACGGTGTGGTTTACTGAGTATTTTAAGGCCATTGTTGACACCTACTACTGAGAAAAAAAAAATTACTTTCAAAATATTATTGCTTATTGACACTGCACCTGGTCACCAAAGAACTCTGACAGAGATGTACAAGGCGATAAATGCTGTTTTCATGCATGCTGACACACATTCATTCTGCAGCCCTTCGGATCAAGGAGTAATTTTGACTTTCAACTCTTACTATTTAGAAATGCATTTTGTAAGGCCAGGCGCAGTGGCTTACACTTGTAATCCCAGCACTTTGGGAGGCCGAGGCGGGTGGATCACAAGGTCAGGAGTTCCAGACCAGCCTGGCCAATATGGTGAAACCCTGTCTCTAGTAAAAATACAAAAATTAGCTGGGCGTGGTGGCAGGCAGCAGTAGTCCCAACTACTTGGGAGGCTGAGGCAGGAGAATCACTTGAACTCAGGAGGAGGAGGTTGCAGTGAGCCAAGATCAAGCCACTGCACTCCAGCCTGGGCGACAGTGTGAGACTCCATCTCAAAAAAAAAAGAAATACATTTTGTAAGGCTATAGCCACCATAGATAGTGGTTTCTCTGATGGATCTGGGTAAAGTACATTGGAAACCTTCTGAAAAGGATTCACCATTCTAGATGCCATTAAGAACATTAGTAGCCGAGCGCGGTGGCCCCTGCCTGTAATCCCAGCACTTTGGGAGGCCAAGGTGGGCGAATCATTTGAGGTCAGGAGTTCAAGACCAGCCTGGCCAACATAGTGAAACCCCCCTCCTCTACTAAAAATGCAAAAATTAGCCGGGTGTGGTGGTACATGCCTATAATCTCAGCTATTGAGGAGGCTGAGGCAGGAGAATTGCTTGAGCCCGGGACGCGGAGGTTGCAGTGAGCCGAGATCACACCATTGCGCTCCAGCCTGGGCCACAGAGCTAGACTCCATCTCAATAACAACAACAACAACAACAACAACAACAACAACAAAACATTAGTGATGCATGGGAGGAGGTCAAAACGTCAACTTTAATGGGTTTGGATGAAGTTGATTCCAGCCCTCATGGATGGTTTTGAGGCATTTATAAGACTTCAGTGGAGGAAGGAATTGCAGATGTGGTGGAAATAGCAAGGTAACTAGAATTAGAAATGGAGCATAAAGATGTGACTGAATTGCTGTGATCTCATGATCAAACTTTAACGGATGAGGAATTGCTACTTATGAATGAGCAAAGGAAGTGGTTTCTTGAGATAGAATCTACTCCTACATCCTTGAAGATGCTGTGAACATTGTTGAAATGACCATAAGGGATTTAGAATGTTACACAAATTTAGTTGATAAAGCAGCAGCAAAGTTTAAAAGGAATGACTCCAATTTTGAAAGAAGTTCTACTGTGAATAAAATGCTGTAAAACAGCCTCTCTTGCTACAGAGAAATCTTTCGGGAAAGGAAGAGTCAACCAATGAGGCAAACTTCATTGTTGTCTGCACAGCCATCCACTGATCTTTCAGTAACCACCACCCTGCTCAGGCAGCAACCATCAACATCAAAGCAAGACTCTCCACCAGCCAAAAGATGATGACTTGCTGAAGGCTCAGATGATCATTAGCATTTTTAAAGCAATAACGTATTTTTAAAGTAAGGCATACACATTTTAAAGACATAATACTATTGCACACGTAATAGACTACAGTATAGCATAAACATAACTTTTATATGCACTGGGAAACCAAAAAATTCATGTGATACTTTATTGAGATGGTCTGGAACTAAACCTGTAATATCTCTCAGGTATTCCTGTATGTGAAATCTTTCAAAAGAACAATATTTGTTCTTTTTTTCTTTTCTTTCTTTTTTTTTTGAGATGGAGTCCTGTTCTTGTTGCCCAGGCTGGAGTACAATGGTGCGATCTCTGCTTACTGCAACCTCCGCCTCCTGGGCTCAAGCAATTCTCCTGCCTCAGCCTCCTGAGTAGCTGGGACTACAGGTGCACAACACCACATCCAGCTAATTTTTGTATTTCCAGTAGAGACGGGGTTTCACCATGTTGGCCAGACTGGTCTCAAACTCCTGACCTCAGGTGATCCGCCTGCCTTGGCCTCCCAAAGTGCTGGAATTATAGGCATGAGCCACCACGCCCAGCCTGGATTTCTTATATATAAGATCATGACAGACATAATGTTACTTCTGTGCCATTTTGGATGCCTTCTCTTTGTTTTTCTTGCACAGTTTCTCTGTCTACCTTCAATACGATATTGAATAGAAGTAGTAAAAAGTGGATATCCTTGTCTTATTCCTGCTGTTGGAGAAAAAGGTTTTAGTCTTTCGTTATTGAGTATGATATTAGCTGTGGGTTTTTTTATATGGTCAGGTTGTGTATGGTGGCTCCTGCCTGTAATCCCAGCAGTTTGGGAGGCTGAGGTGGGAGGATTGCTTGAGGTCAAGAGTTTGAGACCAGTCTGGGCAACATAGGAAGACTCTTTGTTTACAAAAAACTAAAAAATTAGCTGGGCATGGTGGTGCATGCCTAGCTACTTGGAGGCTGAGGCAGGTTGATAGCTTGAGCCCGGGAGTTTGAGGTTACAGTGAGTAATGATCATGCCACTGCCCTCCAGCCTGGACAACATAGCAAAATCCTGCTTCATAAATAAATAAAGAGTCTTTATGATATTGAATTAATTTCCTATTTCTAATTTTGTTGAGTGCTTTTTTAATCATGAAAAGATGTAAGTTTTCTCAAATTTTTGTTTGTATCAATTGAGATGATTGTGTGCATGGTTTTTTTTTTCCCTTTTGGTTAATGTGGTATATTACATCGGTTGATTTTTGTACATTGGGCCACTCCAGGAATAATTCCACTTGGTCATGGCATATAATTCTTGTAATATACTTCTGAGTTCAGTTTGTTAGAATACCAAAAAAAGCCAGGCATGGTGGCAACATGCCTGTCATCCAGCTACTGAAGAGGCTGAGGTGGAAAGATCACATGAGCTAGGGAGTTGGAGGCTGCAGTGGGCCGTGATCAAGCCACTTAGCTCCACGCTGAGCGACAGTTTTCTAGAATTTTCGTTGAGGATTTTTGTATCCGTCTTTTTTATTGTTGTTGTTGAGACAAGGTCTCACTCTGTCGCTCAGCGCGGAGTTCAGTGGCTTGATCACGGCTCACTGCAGCCTCCAACTCCCTAGCCCAAGTGATCTTTTCACCTGAGCCTCTTCAGTAGCTGGGATGACAGGCATGTTGCCACCATGCCTGGCTTTTTTTGATATTTTTTCTGTAGAGATGAGGTTTCACCATGTCACCCAGGCTGGTCTCAAACTCCTGGACTCAAGCAATCTGCCTGCCTCAGCCTCCCAAAGTACTGGCATTACAGGCTTGAGCCAACACAACCAGCCTAGAAACGATCTTTTCTTTTTTGAGACAGAGTCTCGCTCTGTTGCCCAGGCTGGAGTGCAGTGACACAATCTTGTTCACTGCAACCTCCGCCTTCCAGGTTCAAGCGATTCTCGTGCCTCAGCCTCCTGAGTAGCTGGGATTACAGGCATGCACCACCACACCCGGCTAATTTTTTTTTTTTTTTTTTTGAGATGGAGTTTCACTTTTGTCCCCCAGGCTGGAGTGCAATGGCACGATCTTGGCTCACTGCAACCTCTGCCTCCTAGGTTCAAGCGATTCTCCTGCCTCAGCCTCCTGAGTAGCTGGAATTACAGGCGCCCGCCACTACGCCTGGCTAATTTTTTCTATTTTTAGTAGAGACGGGGTTTCACTATGTTGGCCAGGCTGGTCTCAAACTCCTGACCTTGTGATCTGCCCGCCTTGGCCTCCCAAAGTGCTGGGATTACAGGCGTGAGCCACCACACCTGGCCAATTTTTGTATTTTTAGTAGAGACAGGGTTTCACCATGTTGGCTAGGCTGGTCTTGAACTCCTGATCTCAAATGATCCACCTGCCTCAGCCTCCCAAAGTGCTGCTGGGATTACAGGCGTGAGCAACTGCACCCGGCCTCAATCTTTATATGAGATACTAGTCTGTAATCTTCTTCCAGGGTCTTCATCTAGCTTTGGTACTGGGGCTATGCTTATAGAATCAGTTAGGAAGTGTTTCCTCCTTTTTCTTTTTTCTTTTGAATTAGTTTGAGAAAAATTGGTATTAATTAAACGTGCATTCGCTGCATGTGTGTGGAGTGTCCTGCACGTGTCTGTTAGGTCCAGTTTATTCACAGTGTTGTTCCTGTCCTCTGTTTCCTTATTCATCTTCTCTCTAGCTGTTCTCACCATAGGCTTCAGACTCTAAAGCTTATCTGAGACTTTGATCTTTTTTCTTTTTTTCCTTGAGACAGAGTCCTGCTCTGTCACCCAGGGTGGAGTGCAGCGGCACAATCTCAGCTCACTGCTACCTCTGCCTCTCGGGTTCAAGCAATCCTCCCACCTCAGCCTCCCTAGTAGCTGGGATTACAGGCGAGCACCACCATGCCGAGCTAATTTTTGTATTTTTAGTAGAGATGGGGTTTCTCCATGTTGACCAGGCTGGCCTCGAACTGCTGACCTCCAGTGATCTACCTGCTTTGGCCTCCCAGAGTGCTGAGATTACAGGTGTGAGCCACTGCGGCTGGCCTGAAACCTTGATCTTAACCCTAATTAACCAAACAGAGGGAAAAGTCTGATGTCTCCTAGAGGGAGTTCCCAGGAGCCTATCTTAACCTCCTCTTAGGTGACTCACCAGCTTCTCAAACTCAACATTTCTAACACCAAATACATCTTTCCCCCTCTCCTAAATAACTTTTCTTTTCTTTTCTTTTTTTTTGAGACGGAGTTTTGCTCTGTCACCCAGGCTGGAGTGCAGTGGTGTAGTCTCAGCTCACTGCAGCCTCCGCCTCGCAGGTTCAAATGATTCTCTTGCCTCAACCTCTGAGTAGCTGGAATTACAGGCATGAGTCACCACATCCAGCTAATTTTTGCATTTTTAGTAGAGATGAGGTCTTGCCATGTTGGCCAGGTTGGTCTCGAACTCCTAACCTCAGGTGATCCATCTCCTTGGCCTCCCAAAGTGCTGTGATTACAGGCGTGAGCCACCGTGCCTGGCCCTAAATAGCTCTTCTTTAATGAGCTCTGAATTCCTTCCCAGCAGGACCTCCACTCCACTCAGCATCCTCAGAGTCATCGACTCCTTGCTTCTCCTTATTCTCCTCACTGGCTAGGAGGCCATGTTCGGTTCCTTTTCCTCAATCAGCGTGTTTATCATATCTGTCTCTACTGTACTGCTGCCACCCGGACTCAGTCTTCTTCTGTCTCACACAGAATCTTTTTGGCCTTTGTTCTCAGCCTCCTGCATTCCTGTAGACCACAAACCTGTCCCTTGAAGCCCTGAGCACATCATTCCCGTGACCAAAGACTGTCAAAGCTGCCTCTTTGCTTAATGCCTGAACGCCCAGCTCTTAACAAGGCAAGGAAGATGCTCTGTGATTGGGCCTCATCCTACATGTAGTCTTATTTTCTAGTCAACAAACCAGGTGCCGCCAGGCTGTATCTAATGCCGGCCTCTCTCCCTGGCCTGTGCTTTCCCCAGAGTTCATGCATGCAACTCTGCCCCCCTTCAAAGCCCACCCCAAATGCAAACTTCCTTGACCCTTTCATTTTTTTTTTTTTTTCCTCGAGATGGAGTCTTGCTCTGTCGCCCAGGCTGGAGTGCAGTGGCGTGATCTCAGCTCACTGCAACCTCTGCCTCCCAGGTTCAAGCAATTCTCCCACCTCAGCCTCCCGAGTAGCTGGGATTACAGGTGTGCGCCAGCACACCCAGCTAATTTTTGTATTTTTAGTACAGACGGGGTTTCACCATGTTGGCCAGGGTGGTCTCGAACTCCTGACCTCAGGCAATCCGCCTGCCTCGGCCTCCCAAAGTGCTGGGATTACAGGTGTGAGCCACCGCACCTGGCTCCTTTCATTATTTTATTATTTTATTCAATGAAAGATAAACACCTACTGTATAAGCAAGACAGACATGACATATGCCCTTAAGGAGCTTTCATTCTTTTGGAGAAGGACGGTTAAATATGCCTTACTGTAAGGTATGGCAACCTTTATGTGGGAAAACCCTGGATTCACCTAACAAAAGCAGCTTATTGGCTGGGTGCAGTGGCTCATGCCTGTAATCCCAGCACTTTAGGAGGCCAAAGCGGGCAGATCACTTGAGGTCAGGAGTTCGAGACCAGCCTGGCCAACATGGTGAAACCCTGTCTCTATTAAAAAAAAAAAAGAAAATTAGGCCGGGCGTGGTGGCTTACGCCTGTAATACCAGCACTTTGGGAGGCCGAGGCAGACGGATCATGAGGTCAAGAGATCGAGACCATCCTGGCCAACATGGTAAAACTCTGTCTCTACAAAAATACAAAAATTAGCTGGGCATGGTGGCACATGCCTGTAGTCCCAGCTACTCTGGAGGCTGAGGCAGAAGAGTTGCTTGAACCCGGGAGGTGGAGGTTGCAGTGAGCCAAGATTGCGCCACTGCACTCCAGCCTGGCGACAGAGTGAGACTCTGCCTCAAAAACAACAACAACAACAAAACTAGCCTTAGCGCAGCATGGTGATGCACACCTGTCATCCCAGGTACTCAGGAGGCTGAGGCACGAGAATCACTTGAACCCAGAAAGCGGAGGTTGAGCTCTCAGTGAACTGAGATTGCATCACTGCACTCCAGCCTGGGCGACAGAGCAAGACTCTGTCTCAAAGAAAAAGAAAAAGAAAAAGAAAAAAAAGAAGCAGCTTATCTATTTAGGCTGGCCAAGGAAGCTTTCCTGAGACTGTCATACAAAGTCCCCTAGGCAGATGGATTAGCATTCGCAAGAGAGCATGCCTGTATACCCGTGTCTTCCGTCATTACTAACCAATTGCATATTTGTGCTTCTAATTGCTTTTGTTAATTTATTCTGTCCCTATAACAACTCTATGTCAGTTTGTTTTTATCCTCATTTTTTTTTTTTTTTTTTTTTTTTGAGACCAGGCCGCACTCCTGTCACCCATGTTGGAGTGCAGTGGCATAATCGCAGCTCACTGCAACCACTTTGGGCTCAACGGATCCTCCCACCTCAGCCTCCCAAGTCTAATTAGCTAGGACTACAGGCATATGCCACCATGCCTGGCTAATTTTTTATATTTTGTATAGATGGGGTCTCACCGTGTTGCCCAGGTTTGTCTTGAACTCCTGGGCTCACACAATCCTCTTGCCTTGGCCTCCCAAAGTGTTGGGATTACAGGCGTGAGTCACTGTGCCTAGCCTTATTCTCATTTTAAACATGAGGAAATAAGGGTACGTGGAAATTGTGTAATTTGTCCAAGGTCGTACAGCCAATCAATGATGGAACTGAATTTGAAACCAGGCAGGTTGGCTTTAGAGCCTGTGCTTTTGACTGCTATGTTATATGTGTCTCCTTTCTCCCTGCCCTAAATAGCACATAAAATCTTTTTCTTTTCCCCTAGCTCCACCATCACATGAAGGTGTGGGGTCTCATTTCTTCCCATTTGTCAGATTGGCTTGTTTCTCCTTTTCTGGGCACTCCTTGATGCTGTTGATGAAGAATGACCATCTCCTCAAAAGTCTTACAGTTCTTAGTGAGGCTTTCGAAATGCACTATCTAAATGGTTTCAGGAATATGCCATTAATTGATGAATGCCACCAAGGGCTTGGATTCATGCCTTCTGCTCTATCTTCCTTGGCATGTTGACTTTTTTTCTTTTTTTTGGAGACAGGGTCTCACTTTCTCACCCAGGCTGGAGTGCAGTGGCATGATCTTCGCTCACTGCAACCTCTGCCTCCCTAATATAATCTGTGAGTTATATTACCCACAGATGTGCACATTTTATTGTCTCGCACAGATGCTGGAAGTAGGCCACAAATTTGACTTCCCCCAGGTCCTCTCAAGGATTGAAACATGATTCAAGTGCCTCAGCTTCCTGAGTAGCTGGGATTATAGGCATGCGTCATCATGCCCAGCTAATTTTCGTTGTTTTTTGTTTTGTTTTGTTTTGTTTTATTTTTCAGTAGAGATGGGATTTCACCCTGTTGGTCAGGCTGGTCTTGAACTGCTGGCTTCAAGTGATCCACCTGCCTCGGCCTCCCAAAGTGCTGGGATTACAGGGGTGAGCCACTGCGCCTGGCCAGCATGTTGACTTTTCATCTTCAGCTTGTTGCCTCATGATCACAAAGTAGCTCCCAGAGTACCAGGCATCACAACTGCATTCATGGCAGGAAAAAAGATGGGTCTTTTTTTTTTTTCGGTAGTCTCTTTTTTATCCAGAATAAAAATTGTTCCCAAATATGCCTAATAGACTTCCCTCTGTATCTCATGCTAAGAACTGGGTAGCGTTGCCAAATGAAATACGGAATGCCCAGTTAAACAGAATTTCAGTAAAGAACACATAATTTAAAAAATATATAACTAGGACCCATGTAATATTTGGCACATACATACACTAAAGAAATAATGTGTTGTTTACCTGAAATTTGCAATATACTTACACTAAAAATGTTATGTGTTGTTTACCTGAAATTCAAATTAACTGGGTGTTTGTATTTTTTTTTTTTTTTTTTTTTTGCTTAATCTGGCAACCCTGGAACTAAATCTATTTGGAAGAGACGGTGGGAAATAGAATATCTGGCTTTCGAGCTTTTATAATACAAGATGGGCAAAATACACAAAACTTTTAGATTATCGGCTACCCAGTGTGAAGTCATTTTGGTTGTGTTTGCTGTAGTGTGCAGAGAATTGGTTTGTTCTGTGTTTTGTTTTGTTTTGTTTTGAGACAGAGTCTCCCTCTGTCACCCAGGCTGGAATGCAGTGGCGCAATCTCAGCTCACCCCAACCTCCTCCTCCCAGGTTCAAGCGATTCTCCTGCCTCAGTCTCCCCAGTAGCTGGAATTACAGGCGCCAAACATCATGCCCAACTAATTTTTGTATAATTAGTAGAGATGGGGTTTCACCATATTGACCAGGCTGGTCTCAAACTCCTGACCTCAAGTGATCTGCCCGTCTTGGCCTTCCAAAGTGCTGGGATTACAGGCGTGAGCCACTCTGCCCAGGTTTATAGATGTTATAGGTTTCTATAACATCAGAAAATTTATGAAGTTTGAGGCAGGGTCAAACGATATTTTTTCATCTTGTTGTTATTTTTTGTTTTGTTTTCTTAAGAGACGGGGTCTCGCTGTCTCACCCAGGCTGGAGTGCGGTGGCGTAATCACAGCTTTCTGCATCCTCAAACTCCTGACTCAAGGGATCCCATCTTAGAGGCTTTTATGCCTTTCATTTTTGGGTGGGAGGAGTGGATATCTGATCATGAATAAAGCATCCGTTATGGGCGGGAGATATATTTATATTTTGGTTTATTTCTTTATATCCCTCCTTGTTCTACAAGGGGAATTGAGATACCTGATAAAACTACAGCAACAGGCTGGGCATGGTGGCTCACTCCTGTAATCCCAGCATTTTGGGAGGCTGAGGCGGGCAGATCACAAGGTCAGGAGATCGACACCATCCTGGCCAACATGGTGAAACCCCATCTCTACTAAAAATACAAAAAATTAGCCGGGGGTGGTGGCTACTGCCTGTAATCCCAGCTACTCAGGATGCTGAAGCAGAAGAATCACTTGAACCCGGGAGGCGGAGGTTGCAGTGAGCTGAGATTGTGCCACTGCACTCCAGCCTGGCGACAGAGCGAGACTGTCTCAAAGCAAAACAAAGAAACAAACAAAACTATGCAATAGAAAAAAAAAAAAAAATGCTTAGGGAAGTTGGAACATGAGGTTTTTTTTGTTTGTTCGTTTTGTTTTGTTTTAAATGCCAGGAGTTATATTAGCCCACGGACATGCACATTTTATTGTCTCGCACAGATGCTGGAAGTGGGCCATAAATTTGACTTCCCCCAAGTCCTCCCTCTCAAGGATTGAGACATGATTCAGTTTCCATAAAATTACAGCCAGCCACATGCTCAAGAGAGGCACGGCTGTTCCTGCAGGAGACCCCGGGGAAGCTTCTCCCAAACACCCTCAATGGGATCCCTGTGATTCGCACGTTTGTGGACCTGGGTTTGTAGCTGATGGCCCAGGGTCCCTGGAAGCAACTGATGACTTAATGCTGAAGTGAAATTCCATGAAGGTGATTCTATGAGGCCAAAGCAATGCAGTCTGAATTATTTAGCTCTGGGAAGCTGGATTTAATGGACAGAGTAGAATTTAGAAAATCTGGAAGGACTGAACCGGGAGTGGTGGCTCACGCCTGTAATCTCAGCACTTTGGGAAGCCAAGGTGGGTGGATCACTTGAAGTCAGGAGTTCAAGACCAGCCTGGCCAACATGTTGAAACCCTGTCTATACTAAAAAATACAAAAATTAGCCAGGCGGCTGGGCACAGTGGCTGACGCCTGTAATCCCATCACTTTGAGAGGCTTGAGGTAGGCGGATCATGAGGTCAGGAGTTTGAGACCAGCCTGACCAATATGGTGAAATCCCGTCTCTACTAAAAATACAAAAATTAGCCGGGTGTGGTGGCGCACGCCTGTAGCCCCAGCTACTCAAGAGGCTGAGGCAGGAGAATGGCTTGAACCTGGCAGGCAGAGTGTAGTGAGACGAGATCGCACCACTGCACTCCAGCCTGGGTGACAGAGCAAGACTCCGTCTCAAATAAAAAAAAGTACAAATAGCATACCAACATTTTCTTGTACTTATAAGTTAGAATACAGAATTATTCAGAAATGTTTGTTCAAAGTTACCTTTGTGATTGCATTTTTCTATTACATTTGGATTTTTCCTTTTTTTTTTTTTTTTTTGAGTCGGAGTCTTGCTCTGTCGCCCAGGCTGGAGTGCAGTGGAGCGATCTTGGCTCACTGCAAGCTCCGCCTCCCGGGTTCACACTATTTTCCTGCCTCAGCCTCCTGAATAGCTGGGACTACAGGTGCCCGCCACCATAGCCGGCTAATTTTTTCGTATTTTTAGTAGAGTCGGGGTTTCACCGTGTTAGCCAGGATGGTCTCGATCTCCTGACCTTGTGATCCGCCTGCTTCAACCTCCCAAAGTGCTGGGATTACAGGCATGAGCCACTGCGCCCGGTCACATTTGGATTTTTTAGAACATTTAATTTTAATACAATATGGGAAGTCTAAAAAAATAAAATAGATATCGGGTAGATATGAATGTTGCTATGGTATTTGCGTTTTATTGTGTACCTTCAAAAGAATGATATTAATAGTTTTAACTTAAAACTATGGTGTTGGCTGGTCACGGTGGTTCACGCCGGTAATCCTAACATTTTGGGAGGCCAAGGCGGGCGGATCACTTGGGGTCAGTAGTTCGAGACCAGTCTGGCCAACATGGTGAAACCCTGTCTCTCCTAAAAATACAAAAATTAGCCGGGCGTGGTGGTGCGTGCCTGTAATCCCAGCTACTTGGGAGGCTGAGGCAGGAGAATTGCTTGAACTCAGGAGGCAGAGGTTGCGGTGAGCCGAGATTGCGCCACTGCACTCCAGCCTGGGCAACAGAGGGAGACTCCATCTCAACAAAACAAAACAAACAAAAACTATGGTGTTTATAATATACCGTAAATTAGATTCTTTGCAACTACAACACAAACACATACAAATATACCCTTTAAAATTTTTGCCCAAAAGTGCTCATGCCCTAGACACTATACTTAACCTTACTTTTTTCACCTAATAAAATATTTTGCACACCTGTAATCCCAGCACTTTGGGAAGCCGAGGTGGGCAGATTGCTTGAGCCCAGAAGTTCCAACCAGCCTGGGCAACATAGTGAGACCCCATCTCTACATAAAAATACAAAAATTAGCCAGGCATGGTGGTGCATGCCTATAGACTCAGCTACTTGGGAGGCCGAAGTGGGAGGATCACCTGAGCCTGGAGCGGTCAAGGCTGCAAGGAGCCGTGATCGTGCCACTCCACTCCAGTCTGGGTGACAGTGAGATCCTGTCTCAAGACAAAACAAAACAACCCAAACATTTTGGAGGTCTTTCCATGTGAGTACGTATGGATCTACTTATTTTTTATCAGCTACATGGTATTTCTTTATTTCAATGTAGCAGAATACATTTAACTGTTAATGATTATTTCAATAATTTCAGGTTTTCATGCTTTTATGTACAATGCTACAACAGGTAACCTTTGAATACCTGTTACAGGAAATTTTAGCAATGGGATTGCTGTGTCAGAGGTACCTTTTACATTTTGAAAAGTGCTTTCCAAATTTTCACCCAGTAAGGCTGCACTTTCCACCAATGGGGATTGGAAGCATGCTTTTCAGATCTCTGTCAGCCTGGAAAAAATCTAAAATGTCCAATTGGTTAAAAACAAGACAGATAGATCAACAGATAGATAGAGATAGAGATATATCTTGTTTTGATTTGCATTTCTCTGTGAGTGAGGTTAAGCCATAATGAGTGAGATTGAGCAACTTTTCATGTATTCATTAGCCATTTTTATTCCTTTATCAATGTCCTGCCTGGTTAAAAGCTGGGTTGTCCTTTTCTTTTCTTTTCTTTTTTTTGAGATGGAGTCTCGCTCTGTTGCCCAGGCTGGAGTGCAGTGGCGCAATCTCGGCTCACTGCAACCTCCGCCTCCCAGGTTCAAGCCATTCTCCTGCCTCAGCCTCCCGAGTATCTGGACCTACAGGCACCGGCCACCACGCCCAGCTAATTTTTTGTACTTTTAGTAGAGATGGGGTTTCACCATGTTGGCCAGGATGGTCTCTCTCTCCTGACCTCGTGATCCGCCCACCTCGGCCTTCCAAAGTGCTGGGATTACAGGCGTGAGCCACCGTGCCTGGCTGGGGTTGTTCTTTTCTTAATAATGTATGAATACTCTTTGTCAGTTAAGAAATTAATTAGGCCTATGTCTGTCATATGTATGGCAAATATTTTCCTAGTTGACTTTCTGTCTTTTATCATTGTGTGTGTGTGTGCTTTTTTTCATCTATAGCTGCTTTAGAATTTTTATAAAATCTTATCTTTAAAATAAAAAACAATTTTTTTGACTGGGCACAGTGGCTCAAACCTGTAATCCCAACACTTTGGGAGGCCAAAGCGGGCGGATCATTTGAGGTCAGGAGTTTGAGACCAGCCTCACCAACATGGTGAAACCCCATCTCTATTAAAAATACAAAAATTGGCTGGGTGTGGTAATGCGCTCCTGCAGTCCCAGCTACTTGGCAGGCTTGAGGCAGGAGAATTACTTGAATCTGGAGGCGGAGGTTGCAGTGAGCTGAGACTGTGCCACTGCACTCCAACCTGAGTGACAGAGACTCTGCCTTAAAAAAAAAAAAAAAAAAAAAAAAAGAAAAATGTTTTTGACTGGGCACAGTGGTTCACACCTGTATTCTCAGTGGTTTGGGAGGCTGAGGCTAGGATTACAGGTATGAGCCACCGCTCCCGGCCCCTCATTTAAAAATGTATTCAATAATTTATTTTTTTCAGTATGGATGCATGGATGCATGGACACTTGTTGTATACCTTGGGTTATAATCCATTACTGCTTTATTTTGTCATGTGTAGGTTAAAAAAAAAAAACTCACTGGGTGCAGTGGCTCACGCCTGTAATCCTAGCACTTTGGGAAGCTGAGGCGAGCAGATCACTTGAGGTCAGGAGTTTGAGACCAGCGTGGCCAACATGGTGACCAGCCTTGGCCTCCCAAAGTGCTAGGATTACAGGCATGAGCCACCGCGCCTGGCCCCATGTTCTGTATTTTATTTATTTATTTATTTATTTATTTATTTATTTATTTATTTATTTATTTATTATTATACTTTAAGTTTTAGGGTACATGTGCACAATGTGCAGGTTTGTTACATATGTATACCTGTGCCATGTTGGTGTGCTGTACCCATTAACTCATCATTTAGCATTCTGTATTTTCTCTGGTTCAGATGATCAATCCTTCCATTTATGAGAAGCGTCTAGTATTCATGTCAAGCCTCTCCCTCTCATGACTACAAAAACATCCACCCATGTTTTATTTTAGTGCTTTTATGGTCCCTATTTTACATTTTAACCTTTGGTTCATTTAGAATTTATTTTGAGCTAAAGAAGGAGGCAAAGATCCAACTTTAGTTTTTTTTGTTTGTTTTTTATATGAGGTTACCCAGTTTTCCTAACACGATGTAGGGACCAAAGGAAAACTTCCCCTTTGCCCTCCGAAGGTTTGCTGAAAATCACTGACAAGAGGCAGATTAGTAGGAGAAAAGGCATCTACAGTTATTTGATCATCGTTTTATGTGACACGGGAGCCTGTGGAATGAAGACCCAAAGATACAGGGGCAACGTCCATTTTTAAGCTTAGGTTCAACAAAGTATGGACAGCCGTATAGAAATAGGATTGGAGAAAAAGGGTCTGATGTACTGCTAATACACTGAGTGGGGAAACCCTGCATGGCCTGTCTGGATTCTCCTTAGCCTCTCTGAACAGCTCCTTCCTTGTTGGTGTGGGGCATGACCCTCTCTGGAATGGGGGTCTTATGAGCTAGTCTAACAAGATAGGTCAGATAAATTCTGGGTCAGTTTTAATACTGAAAGGCAGAGGAAAATACAGAGTAACATTTTTAGGTTTTATGGCTGGCTTGGGGGAAAAGGGGATCTGGTTTCTATCACCAGCCTTAGGGAAGAAGGATTCTAGTTTCTATGACTTGCCTCTGGGGGAGGAAGAGGGGCCAGAGACAGGAGGGCAAGAGGGCAGAGAAAAACTTTTATTTCTGAGGCCTTCATTTTAGGGTATCATTTTCTGAGCTCCAACAACTATTTAGACATCTTTTTTTTTTTTTTTTTTTTTTTTTTGAGACGGAGTCTCACTCTGTCGCCCAGGCTGGGATGCAGTAGCACGATCTGGGCTCACTACAACCTCTACCTCCCAGGTTCAAGTGATTATCCTGCCTCAGCCTCCCCAGTAGCTGGGATTACAGGCATGTACCACCGAGCACGGCTAATTTTTGTATTTTTAGTACAGTCGGGGTTTCGCCATGTTGGCCAGGCTGGTCTCGAACTCCTGACCTCAGGTATCCACCTGCCTCGACCTCCCAAAGTTCTGGGATTACAGGCATGAGCCACCATGTCCAGCCTTATTTAGACATCTTTAACTCATGACTGTAAACATCAATATAAATTTCCGTGTGAGTGTCTGAGTCTAAAAGGACTCCTTTAAAAAACCTGTGGGTTATCAAAGAACTGTGTATTTTGATTCTTGCAAAGTATTCACTCTTGGCCTTAAATGAAGAATTACTTGAAAAAAACAAGGTATGCCTTATCTTTAAGAGGAAACTATTTTACCCAATAGCGACTTGTATACATCTGTAATCCCAGCACTGTGGGAGGCCGAGGCGGGCAGATTGCTTGAGGTCAGGAGTCCGAGACCAGCCTGGCCAACATAGTGAAACCCCGTCTCTACTAAAAATACAAAAAATTAGCTAAGCGTGGTGGCAGGCACCTGTAATCCCAGCTACTTGGAAGGCTAAGGCAGGGGAATTGCTTGAGCCCAGGAGGCAGAGGTTGCAGTGAGCCGAGATTGCTGTTGCACTCTAGTCTGGGCAACAAGAGTGAAACACTGTCTCAAAAAAAAAAAAAAAAAAAAATTCTTATGATTTAGGTCAACAGGATTGTTTGTATTTCCCCTAAACAGAAGGATACGATTATTTAGAATTTAGACATATAGCTATACTAATGTACCCTTCTACTCTATCTGTATATATGTGTAACCATGATTGTGGAAATACAATAGTTTGCAGTGAGTTGCCAAACCTATATATATATATTATATATATATTTTTTTAGAAGATTGTAAGATGACATTTTACCACGTTTGAAGAATAAAAAGAAATAAGATACTGGGGCCGGGCATGGTGGCTCACGCCTGTAATTCCAGCACTTTGGGAGGCTGATGCAGGTGGATCACAAGGTCAGGAGTTCAAGACCAGCCTGGCCAACATAGTGAAAACCCATCTCTACTAAAAATACAAAAATTAGCTGGGCATGGTGGCGGGCACCTGTAGTCACAGCTACTCGGAAGGCTGAGGCAGAGGAATCACTTGAACCCCGGGAGGTGGAGGTTGTGGTGGACTGAGATCGCACCATTGCACTCCAGCCTGGGCAACAAGAGTGAAACTCCATTTCAAAAAAAAAAAAAAAAAGTACTGGTTGTAGAAACAGACTTATAGGCTTGGTTGAATTCCATCTCCACTATTCACGTGTGTGGTCCTTTACCTCTCTGGGTCTCAGCTCCCTTGTCTGTAAAATGGGGATGATAATTATGATCCCTACCTCACACAGTTGTTGGGTGGACTAAATAAAATAAAGCCAGAATCCACTGTTCCTGGGGCTACCATTGACATCCAGACCTGTGTTCTTAATTTAAACCCCACCCCAACTCACATTGATACCTTCAATTAGCTTTCAGCTTCTGGGTGGCCTTATTATTATTATTATTTTTGAGATAGGGCCTCATTCTGTTGCCCAGGCTGGAGTGTACTGGTGCGATCATGTCTCACTGCAGCCTCAAACTCCTGGACTCAAGCGACCCTCTTGCCTCAGCCTCCCAAGTTGCTGGGACCACAGGTATGCACTACCATACCCAGCAAATGAAATTTTTTTTTTTTTTTTTTTTGAGATGGAGTTTTGCTCCTGTTGTCCAGGTTAGAGTGCAATGACGTGATCTTGGCTCACTGCAACCTCCGCCTCCCAGGTGCAAGGAATTCTCCTGCCTCAGCCTCCCAAGTAGCCGGGATTACGGGCATGAACTACCATGCCCCACTAATTTTTGAATTTTTAGTAGAGACAAGGTTTCACCATGTTGGCCTGGCTGGTCTTGAACTCCTGACCTCAAGTGATCCACCCGCTTTAGCCTCCCAAAGTGCTGGGATTACAGATGTGAGCCACCACACCTGGCCAATTTTTTTTTTTTTTTTTTTTTTACATGGATGGGAGGGTCTTGTTATGTTTCCTGGGCTGGTCTTGAACTCTTGGGCTCAAGTGATCCTTCCTTAGCCTCCCCCAGGCATAAGCCACCATGCCTGACCTCAGCTTCTGTTTTTTATTTAATGAGCCAGCTCCTGACTACACAGTACACTTGGCTGAAGTCTTGACCCTCTGCCTTGTTTCTGTCCACCCCATCCATGACTCCTGTCTGGGATCCCACTGCTCCCATGAGAAGCTGGTGCCACTTGACTTCCCTTCTTGTTCTAGCTAAGAACGTCCTGCCCACCTATGGGTATGACTTTATACTTTCAGCCACAGGCTACCAATGCAGCGCCCTCTGCATTGGGCTGATGGCTAGGGTCCCACTTAATCATGCCACTGTTTTCTTCTCATTGGCCTATGGTATCAAGGTCCTAGGGGGTCTTGTGGAAAACTAGGATACTTAATTCTCACTGGGACAATTGCATTCCCAAAGAGGATGACTGGGAATGCAAATGACTCCTTCTGTTGTCAGAATTTCTGGCATTGTGACAAAGAGACATTGTTAACAGAAAGGTACACCCTATCTGTTGGACCAGAGTTTGGTCATCAGTGGTGGCCACATAAACCCCAGGGCAGCTTACTGGAATGTGGCTTTTGCCTTCACGTTCTGCTTTTATGTGACAGTTACTGATGCATCTGACACATCTCCCCGATTTGACTGTAAAGTCTTTGTGACATTATCTGTTACTCATCTATATTCTGGGTGTGTCATAAGATGACTAAAGTATTGCCCTGTCCACATTCACGAGCAAAGGCCTGGGCTTCAGAAACCCCAAGGACGTGTCTTCTTGCTGTGGTGTCTCTGGTCCAGCATCTCCTAGGAGTTCTGAAATCTAAAAAGCAAATGGTATCTTGGCAGAAAAGGGAGTTCAGCAAACAGGATTCTCTTTTTTTGAGTAAGGGACAAAAATCCAGCTCCAACTGGCTTAAGAAAGAAAAAAAAACCCAAAAAAGACCAGGGCTAGGCCGGGCGCGGTGGCTCACACCTGTATTCCCAGCACTTTGGGAGGCTGAGGCTGGCGGATCATGAGGTCAGGAGATTGAGACCATCCTGGCTAACAGGGTGAAATCCTGTCTCTACTAAAAATACAAAAAATTAGCCGGCGTGGTGGCGGGCGCCTGTAGTCCCAACTACTTGAGAGGCTGAGGCAGGAGAATGGTGTGAACCCGGGAGGCGGAACTTGCAGTGAGGAGAGATCGCACCACTGCACTCCAGCCTGGGTCACAGAGCGAGACTCCGTCTCAGAAAAAAATATATCTATATATCTATATATCTATGTATCTATCTATATATAAACACCAGGGCTAGTTCAGGCACAACTGGACCCAGGGCACAATATGGATTCATCAGTCTTACTCCACCTCTCAGCTCTGTTTTTCTCCAACCGGCTCCCTTCTCTTCCGGCCCATCCCTTCTGGTGGTGAACATGGTGGCTGGCAGCCTCGGGTCTAAATCCTCACCCTCAGCAATCCCATTGAAAGGGTATGTTAGCCAGAAGCGGTGGCTTACACCTGTAATCCTAGCACTTTGGGAGGCTGAGACCGGTAAACCACCTGAGGTCAGGAGTTCAAGACCAGCTTGGCCAACATGGCAAAATCCCGTCTCTACTAAAAATACAAAATTAGCCAGACATGGTGGTGGGCGCCTGTAATCTCAGCTACTTGGGAGGCTGAGGCAGGAGTATCACTTGAACCTGGGAGGCGGAGGTTGTAGTGAGTAGAGATCGTGCCATTGCACTACCGCCTGGGCAACAAGAGTGAAACTCCATCTCAAATAAATAAATAAAAATACAAAAATTAGCCAGGTGCAGTGGTAGGTGCCTATAGTCTCAGCTACTCAGGAGGCTAAGTTAGCAAGAGAATTGCTTGAACCCGGGAGGCAGAGGTTGTAGTGAGCCGAGATGGTACCACTGCGCTCCAGTCTGGATGACAGAGCCAGATTCTGTCTCAAAAAAAAAAAAAAGCGGGGCGTGGGGGGTGGGTATTTCTAACTCCCCAAAGTCTCCAGATTCCCAGATTGACCTGACTCTGATCACGTGCCCATCTCTGAAGTATGAAGTATGGCCTGGGAGAGGGAGTGTCTGATTGCTGGACCCGGGTCTGATGTGCAACCTTCAAAAGGGTAGGGCGCATGAGGTTGGGGAGCTGAATGATGGTGGGGAAGAGGATCTGCTCTACCCAAATCATGTGAACCTAGAGTGGAGGAATGGTGGCTTCCCCAAGGAAAATCAAGATGCCATCACCTAAGGAAGGAGGAATGAGATCTTGAGCAGATATTCATGTGAGATATCCATGGACCATGGGACATAGCCAGAGACATAGAATCAGAGAAGGAGAGGGAGAGCCAGAGCCAGATGGACCGTTAGGGAAGCCAACCACTGACACAGGGGAAAGAAAGAGACTTTTGTAATTTTAAGAAGAAAAGTGACTTGTTTTAATAATCAAGAAACAGAGCTGGGCGTGGTGGTTCATGCCTATAATCCCAGCACTTTGGGAGGCCGAGGCAGGAGGATCACTTGAGCCCAGGAGTTCGAGACTAGCCTGGGAAACATAGCGAGATCCCTGTCTCTAAAAACAGTTTTAAATTAGCTGGGGGTGATGGTGCATGCCTATAGTCCTAGCTATTCAGGAGGCTGAGGTGGGAGGATTACTTGAGCCCAGGAGTCCATGACCAGCCTGGGCAACATAGGAAGACCCCATCTCATATTTTAAAAAGGAGAAAATAAAAAGAAACAGTTATTACACGGATGTTCATAGCAGCATTATTCACCACAACCAAAAGGGGGAAACAACCCAAATTTTCATCAACAGATAAATGGATAAACAAGGGCTGGGCTTGGTGGCTCACATCTACAATCCTAGCACTTTGGGAGGCTGAGGTGGATGGATCACCTGAGGTCAGGAGTTCGAGACCAGCCTGGCCAACATGGTGAAACCCCATCTCTATTAAAAATACAAAAATTAGCCAGATATGGCGGTGGACACCTGTAATCCCAGCTTCTTGGGAGGATGAAGTAGGAGAATTGCTTGAACCGGGGAGGTGGAGGTTGCAGTGAACCAAGGTGGCATTACTGCACTCCAGCCTGGGCAACAGAGCAAGACTCCATCTCAAAAACAAACAAAAAATGTGGTCTATACCTACAATGGAATATTATTCTGTCATCAAAAGCAAGGAAATTCTGACACATGCTGCAACATAGGTGCCCCTTGAGGACATTATGCTAAGTAAAATAAGCCAGACTCAAAAAAGTATGTATTGTGTGATTCCCCTACAGTAGTCAAATTCATGGAGACAGAAAGTAGAACAGTGGTTCCCAGGGCCTCGAGGGAAGAGGATTAGGGAGTTAATGGTACAGCGTTTCAGTCTGGGAAGACGAAAAAGTTCTGGAGGTGGGTGGTGGCAATGCTTGCACAACAATGTGAATGTATTTAATGTCACTGATTTGAACTTAAAAATGGTCAAAGTAGTAATTTTTATATTATGTATATTTTCCCACAATAAAAATTGAATTAAAAGAAAGAAACTATTGCTATTGGGACTGAGAGGAAGAAAGCCATTTTGCCCCACACCTTCTTGGCAATACACTTAACTCAGACTTTGCCTAGTGCAGTGTCCTGCAAATAGAATAAATAAATAAAAATTTCCTGGATATATCAATAAGGCAACTTGAGATGTTCTGGCCCCATCACAAAGCCAGCGATAATTTCTTTTCTTTTTTCTTTTTTCTTTTTTTTGAAAGGAAGTCTTGCTCTGTTGCCCAGGCTGGAGTGCAATGGCACAATCTCAGCTCACTGCAACCTCTGCCTCCTGGGTTCAAGCAATTCTCCTGTCTCAGCCTCCCAAGTAGCTGGGACTATAGGCGTGCGCCACCATGCCCAGCTAAGTTTTTGTATTTTTAGTAGAGACGGGGTTTCACCTTGTTGGCAGGCTGTTCTCAAACTCCTGACCTCAGCTGATCCACCCACCTCGGCCTCCCAAAGTGATGGGATTACAGGCGTGAGCCACCTTGCCAGGCTACCAGCAATAATTTCTGAGCAAATGTTAAGATCATCATCCTCTGGCCCAGCACTTTGGGAGGCTGAGGTGGGCAGATCACCTGAGGTCAGGAGTTCGAGACCAGCCTGGCCAACATGGTGAAACCCCATCTCTACAAAAAATGCGAAAATTAGCCAGTCATGGTGGTGTGCACCTATAGCCCCAGCTACTCGGGAGGCTGAGGCAGGAGGATCACTTGAATCTGGGAGGTGGAGGCTGTGGTGAGCCGAGATCACGCCACTGAACTCCAGCCTGGGCAACAGAGCAAGACTCTTGTCTCAAAAAAACAAAACCAAAAACAAAAATTATCCTCCACATGTCATATCATGGCCCTGAATGCTTGAGTCTTTGTGGGAACCTCAGCATTGTCTCACGCAGACCTGATCATCAGCATGTGGCTGTCAGCCTTCCCCAAATAGCCCAAATCCCCTTCAGTTCTCAACCCTTCTTGCCCATAGAGCACATCAGGCAATATCTAGAGACTTTTTTTTTTTTTTTTTTTAGATGGAGTCTTGCTCTGTTGCCCAGGCTGGAGCACAGCAGTGGCATCTCGGCTCACTGCCACCTCCACCTCCCAGGGTCAAGCAATTCTCCTGCCTCAGCCTCCTGAGTAGCTGGGATTACAATTTTTGGTTGTTATAACTGTGGGAGCAGGGAGATTTCATGGATAGAAGCCAGAGATGCTGCTAAACATGTCAGAATGCACAGGACAGATCCCAACAATAAAGTTATTCAGTCCTAAATGTCGATAGTTGCCAAGGCCAAGCCCGCCCGGGAAGTCCTCTTACCTGTCCAAAAGCTCAAACACGCACGTGCACACACACACACCCTCACCTATGTCCTCCTAGGTACCTTCCTGGTCTGTGTTAACTTTCAATGAATCACAAGAAGTTTACAGCATAAAAATACACTTCTAAAATTAACTTCTTGCTCAATATCCTTTACAGCAAAAGCAAAAGGCCATGCAATAAATTTGCCTTGGATTTAATTCCATGCTTGGGATTCTGCATGACAGGATACGGGCAGGAAGAGGAAGGGAAAGGGAGAGGCATTGAGATGCACCCATAGCGCAAACAATAAGGACCAATGCCCTCTCCGGCCCAGCTGGGCCCCACTGAACCATCCTGACCTCAACACACAGATGTAAATCACCAATCACCAATATAAGGTGCAACACACAGAACGGACTTTCTGGAGGTTGCAAGGAGGGTTAAGGGGTAAAGAAGGGAAATGTATGCTGTTCGAAAAAATATGTTTAATATAATCATACAGCCAGGTGTAGTGGCTTGTGCCTGTAATCCCAGCACTTTGGCAGGCCAAGGCGGGCAGATCACCTGAGGTCAGGAGTTTGAGACCAGCCTGGCCAACCTGGTGAAACACTGTCTCTACTAAATATACAAAAAATTAGCCAGGTGTGGTCCTAGCTACTCAGAAGGCTGAGGCAGGAGAATCGCTTGAACCCAGGAGGCAGGGGTTGCAGTGAGCTGAGATTGTGCCACTGCACTCCAGTTTGGGCAACAGAGCAATACCCTGTCTCAAAAAAAAAAAAATATATATATATATGTATATATATAAAATAAAACTGTATGATTTTATATATAATAAAACTATGATTTATATATATAAATATATATGTATATAAAATCATACAGTTTTATTTTTAAAAAATGAATGCATATTGGCCTGTGTTTCTCAAGAGGTGGTTTAACTTACAGAATGTTGCAGTTTGACACTTTTTATCAGGCCAGAAGTTAAACTTTCTACTTGACTGACAAAAATTCTTTTTGTGAAACAAAGTCAGAAAATAAAAACAAAAGCAAAACAATCCAATTACTCTACATATACCTCTCCCTGCTTTTTTTTTTTTTTTTTGAGACAGAGTTTCACTCTTGTTGCCCAGGCTGGAGTGCAATGGCACGATCTCAGCTCACTGCAACCTCCTCCTCCCAGGTTCAAGCCAGTCCCCTGCCTCAGCCTCCCGAGTAGCTGCGATTATAGGCATGAACCACCATGACAGACTAATTTTGTATTTTTAGTAGAGATGGTGTTTCTCCATGTTGGTCAGGCTAGTCTCGGACTCCCGACCTCAGGTGATCCGCCCTCCTCGGCCTCCCAAAGTGTTGGGATTTCAGGCATGAGCCACCGCGCTGGCCCCTCTCCCTGCTTTTAAATGTTTACTATCCAGATAGCTTCTGGGTGGATGAATTAGCCTTGACAAATTTTTTCCCCCTAGGTGTTTTGTTTTGTTTTGTTTTGAGACAGAGTCATGTTCTGTCACCCAGGCTGGAGTGCAGTGGCTCGATCTCAGCTCACTGCAACCTCCACCTACTGGTTCAAGCCATCTCATGCCTCAGCCTCTCCAGTAGCTGGGATTACAGGCACCCACCACCGCGCCCAGCTAGTTTCTGTATTTTTTTTTTTTTTTTTTTGAGACGGAGTCTCACTCTGTCGCCCAGGCTGGAGTGCAGTGGCACAATCTCGGCTCACTGCAAGCTCCGCCTCCTGGGTTCACGCCATTCTCCTGCCTCAGCCTCCCGAGTAGCTGGGACTGCAGGCACCCGCCATTACACCCGGCTAATTTTTTTTTTTTGTATTTTTAGTAGAGACAGGGTTTCACTGTGTTAGCCAGGGTAGTCTCGATCTCCTGACCTAGTGATCCACCCGCCTCGGCCTCCCAGAGTGCTGGGATTACAGGCGTGAGCCACCGTGTCCGGCTAGTTTCTGTATTTTTAGTAGAGATTGGGTTTCACCATGTTGGCCAGGCTGGTCTCGAACTCCTGGCCTCAAGTCATCCACACGCCTCAGCCTCCCAGTGATGGGATTACAGGCGTGAGCCACCATACCCAGCCAATACCCCTAGGTTTTAAATGTGTACTATTGCACTTACATTTTTTTCTGTTACATTAAATATAATAGAATTACACATTTAACTTATGGATGACTATATAACTTACGTTTGTAAAATCCCACTCCATTAGACCAATGACTAGAAGTATAAGAGTGATAGTTATTCAATAGGATTCCAACAAAAAATGCCAAATTGGCAAGTCTTTTCTACAATTTTTCAAAGAACAGAATACATGTGGCTCTGATTAAGCAAGATGTACATTCGAATTCAACAAATATGTATTGAACATATACTATAAAGAGTTATTAAAGTTCTATGCTAGGTGCTGTCATATGTATTTGGCTCAGTAATCAAAACAATAAAACATCTTATACAGAATATTTTAAAACCCATAGAAATAATCCTTGTAAACAACTAGGAGCACTGCATAATTTTCCACCCTTTCTTTTATACTTATTGAATGGTTTAGATGACTGGACAGGTTTTTCTTTTCTTTTTTTTTTTTCTGTCTTTAGTCTAGCTTAGAGGGTCTCAATTGTAATGTTCATAAGAATTGTGAACATTAGGGCCAGTGCAGTGGCTCATGCCTGTAATCCCAGCACTTTGGGAGGGCGAGATGGGCAGATCACTTGAGGTCAGGCATTCGAGACTAGCCTGGCCAGCATGGTGAAACCACATCTCTACTAACTACAAAAAATTAGCTAGGCGTGGTGGCACATGTCTGTAGTCCCAGCTACTCGGGAGGCTGAGGCAGGAGAATTGCTTGAACCCAGGACGCAGAGGTTGCAGTGAGCCATGACTGAACCACTGCATTCCAGCGTGGGCAACAGAGTGAGACTCCATCTCAAAAAATATTAAAAAATAGGCCAGGTGTGGTGGCTCACACCTGTAATCCCAGCACTTTGGGAGGCCAAGGCAGGTGGATTACTTGAGGTCAGGAGTTTGAGATCAGCCTGGCCAACATAGTGAAACCCCGTCTGTACTAAAAATACAAAAACTAGCCAGGCGTGGTGGTAGGTGCCTGTAATCCCAGCTACTCGGGAGGCTGAGGCAGGAGGTTTGCTTGAACCTGGAAGGTAGAGGTTGCAGTGAGCCGAGATTGCACCATTGCACTCCAGCCTGAGCAATACAATGAGACCCTGTCTCAAAAAGGAAAAATAAATAAATAAATAAAAGTCTGAATATTTTTCTCTAAGTTCTGAATAGAATTTCTAGGTCTTTATTCTATTATCTTTTTTTAAAGTCTTAATACTTAACAGTTAATTTTAAAAATTACTAATGTTTTCTTATCTCTAAGCTCACTATTCAATCTTTTTCTTCTATTACTGGAGTCAAATATGCCTCTGAGTTTTTGAGGAAAGCATATTTTTCTAATTAGACTACATTATTTGTTTTTTCTGAAGACATTAGAAATTCTTTCAGACTGGGCAACATGATGAGACGCCATCTCTACAAAAAATTAAAAAATAGCTGGGTGTAGTGGCATGTGCCTGTAGTCCCAGCTACACAGGAGGCAGAGGTGGGAGAATTACCTGAGCCCGGGAGGTGGAGGCTGCAGTGAACTGAGATCACATCACAGCACTCCAGCCTGGGCGACAGTGAGAATTCGTCTCCAAAAAAAGAAAGAAAAAGAAAAGAAAAAAAAAAAAGAAGACATTTTGGAGAATAAGAAGGAGAATGAAATAATTTTGGAGAAGATTCTTAATTCAGACCAACATCTGTTCCCAAACTCTGCCCAGGGTTTTTTCATCCAGAAGTCAATTTTCACAAGTGAAATAGAACCGAATGATTTGGTCAAAAGGTATTGCTTGTTCCTGTTTTCTGGTGGTTTCTCTCCTGTAGCGATATTTTACCTGTTAAAAGCAAAATTTTCAGAGTTTGCAAACTGATTCATATCCTAATTATATAATATATGACCTTTTGTGAGTCACCAGGTCTTTGAACTTTAGTTTCCTGCAAAATGGGAACAATACCTACGTTACAGGATTGTCACAAGGAGTAAGTAGGATGATGTTTGTTAAATGCCCTGTGCAAGGCCTGGGCTAGGACTTACTGCATGTTAACCTTTATTCTCCTTGATAACAGTTTCAATTGCTGTCATTATAAAGAGCATAGTAGAGGCTCCTGTTTTTTTTTTTTTTAGACGGAATCTCACTCTGTCGCCAGGCTGGAGTGCAGTGGCACAATCTCGGCTCACTGTAACCTCTGCCTCCAGGGTTCAAGAGATTCTCCTGCCTCAGCCTCCTGAGTAGCTGGAACTACAGGTGCGCACAATCACGCCCAGCTAATTTTTGTATTTTTAGTAGAGACGAGTTTCACCATGTTGGCTAGGATGGTCTCGATTTCTTGACCTTGTGATCTGCCCGCCTAGGCCTCTCAAAGTGCTAGGATTACAGGCGTGAGCCACCGCGCCCCACCTTCTGATTTTTTTCTTTTCTTCTCTTTTTTTTTTTTTTTTTGAAGAGGAGTCTTGCTCTGTGGCTCAGGCTGGAGTGCAGTGGCGACATCTCGATCTCCGCTCACTGCAACCTCTGCCTCCTGGGTTCCAGCGATTCTTGTGCCTCAGCCTCCCGAGTAGCTGGGATTACAGGCACCCATTACCACGCCAGGCTAATTTTTGTATTTTTAGTAGAGACAGGGTTTCACCATATTGGCCAGGCTGGTCTCAAACTCCTGACCTTAAGTGATCCGCCCTCCCCGGCCTCCCAAAGTGCTGGGATTACAGGCATGAGCCACCACACCCAGCCGAGGCTTCTGGTTTTTAGAGGCAATTTCCAAATGTGCTTATTTATTTGTTTAGACACAGGGTCTTACTCTGTCGCCCAGGCTGCGGTGCAGTGGTATGATCAGGGCTCTCTGCAGCCTCCAAGAGATCCTTCCACCTCAGGCCACCCCCAACCCCCAGCCCCAGTAGCTGGGGCTACAGGAGTCTGCCCCTAGGCCAGGCTAATTTAAAAAAAATTTTTTTTTTTTTAAGAGACAGGGTTTTGCCATGTTCATATTGCCCAGGCTGGTCCGCCCACCTCAGCCTCCCAAAATGCTGGGATTACAGGCATGAGCCACTACGACTGGTGTATATTTATATTTCATGGTGATAAAATGTTATAGCTGACAGCATGGAGTTTGAATTCAGTATTATCTTCAGCATTCTCTTCTTAGGTACCAAAGAGTCACCTACAGATTTCCTCTTATGTCCAGCAGGTATGTCTGAGAACAGTTTGGTTTTAACTTTTTATTCAAGTATACCATACACACAGAAAAGCACACATATTGTAACAGCTAGATGAATTTTCACGAAGTGAATTCACCCATGCAGCCAGCATCCACACCAAGAAATAGAGGTATCACCCCAAAACTCTCCATGTGCCCTGGGCAGTAACTAACTCCTAAAGCTAGTAATGTGGCCAGCTTTGCTTCTTTCTGGGTTTTAGAATCCACAGTATGTACTCCTTTGTGTCTGGTTTCTTTCACGTTATGTTTGTGAGATGCATCCAATTGCGAACCAATACACGTGATTTGCGTTTCCCATGATGCTTTCTCTCTTTCTCCTTTTCAAAACATTATCATTTCTCGGTCTGTAATCCCAGCACTTTGGGAGACCAAGGTGTGCAGATCTCCTGAGCTCAGGAGTTAGAGACCAGCCTGGCCAACATGGGGAAACCCCGTCTCTACTAAAAATACAAAAATTAGCTGGGTATGGTGGTGGGCACCTGTGGTCCCAGCTACTCGAGAGGCTGAGGCAGGAGAATCGTTTGAACCCAGGAGGCGGAGGCTGCAGTGAGCTGAGATTGCACCACTGCACTCCAGCCTGGGCGATATGGCGAGACTCTGCTTCAAAAAAAAAAAATTATCATCTTTTTATCCTTTTATCTTATGTATAGTATATCAATTATGTCTCAATAAAGTTATTAGAAAAAAACAAGAAAATCATATATATATATTTTGTTGTTGTTTTTTGTTCAGGACAGGCTCTCATTCTGTCACCCAAGCTGGAGTGTAGTGGCCCAGACATGGCTCACTTCAACCTTGGCCTCCTGCACTGAAATGATCCTCCTGCCTCAGCCTCCCATGTAGCTGGGAATACAGGCACATGCTACCAAGACTGACCAGCTTTTTAATTTTTAATCTGTAGAGATGGGGTCTCACTTTCTTGCCCAGCCCCCCAAAATTATTTTTTCTTAGTTGAGACTTGAAGGATGGGTAGGTTGTCATCAGCATTAAGGAGCAGTTTGGGTAAAAGAAGTAGACTGTCTGAAGACTTGAACAGTGAGAGAAACTATGGGATATTCAGGACACTGAAAGTAGACATTCATCTTTTTTTTTTTCCTATGATGAACAGTGATGAAGTTGGCCAGGCATAGTGGCTCACGCCTGTAATCCTAGCACTTTGGGAGGCCCAGTCTGGTGGATTGCTTGAGCTCAGGAGTTCAAGACCAGCCTGGGCAACATAGTGAGACCCTGTCTGTACAAAAAATACAGAAACAAAATTAACCGGGCCTGGTGGCATGTACCTGTGGTCCCAACTACTCGGGAGGCTGAGGTGGGAGGAACGCTTGAGCCTGGGCGGCGGAGGTTGCAGGGACCCGAGATCGCACCACTCCACTCCAGCCAGAGTGATGGAAGTGAAACCCTATCTCAAAAAAAATAAAATAAATAAACAAACAAATAAATAAAAAGATGAAGTCAATGTCCCTGTAATTATATTCTCACCTACTGGAGCTTTTATTTCTGTAGTCTAGAATTCCCCATTTTAGGTTTGTTGGGTCAAGGGTGCATATATCTAAGTATTTAACAATAAATATTTCAAGATGGTGTTACAAAATATTGTAACAATTCCCACTTCTACCAGCAATGTGTAAGTTTGTCTGTTTCTCCATCTTTTTTTCTTTTTTCTTTTCATTTTTTTTTTTTTTTTGAGACGGAGTCTCGCTCTGTCGCCCAGGCTGGAGTGCAGTGGCGCGATCTCAACTCACTGCAACCTCCACCTCCTGAGTTCATGCAATTCTCCCGCCTCAGCCTCCCAAGTAGCTGGGACTACAGGCATGAGCTACCACGCCCAGCTGATTTTTGTATTTTTTATAGAGATAGGGTTTCACCATGTTGGCCAGGATGGTCTTGAGCTCCTGACCTCAGGCGATCTGCTTGCCTTGGCCTCCCAAAGTGCTGGGATTATAGGCGTGAGCCACTGCGCCCGGCCTGTTTTCCCCTTCTTTGTCAGCACCATATGTTAATCAGTTAAAAAAATCTTTCTACCAATCTAATGGTGAAAATGTTATTTCTCTTGCTTTAATTTGAATTTGTTTCTGGCTATTGCAGAGATTAAGGGTTTTTTTTGTCTGTTTATTGATCATTTGGGTTTTTTCTTCTGTAGAGTTAATTTGGATGTAGATAAGAAGGATAAAAGAGAGAGAAAAAGAAGACAGAGTGCCAAGCTCTCAGTAGGTTCTCAGAAAATGGTAGTCATTTTTATTGTTCAAAACATGCAGATGAAGAGAAGCTGGACCCTTGCTGATGAGACTTAGTGGACTTCTTCCTTCGTTCAAGGACTTTTTGGCTGTAAAGCATTCTGAAATAGCCAATATAACTGGTTACTTGTGACTCAAAAGACATTCAACACCTTGACCTTGACACTGCAAGGGAGAATAGAAAGAACTGGTGACTTCTATGAGGAAGGAAGTTGCTCAGGTGCAAACTAATCTTGCAGTTTGAGAAGACAGAAAGGTGAAAACTAGACTTACTTCCAATGGCTAGTTGCCCTGAGCTCCAAGTGGTAATACATTGAATACAATTGCAAATCTACTGAGATGGAAAGGAAGCAGTTTCAGAAGAGAATGAGAGGTTCTGCTTTAAGTTTCTTTGGTTGCCCACGGAGCACAGCCTAAATTGTCAAGTCTCTGCATTATAAATGGTGTCTAGCTTTGAGAAGAAGTTATTAACCTGGAACCCAGTATCTCTGGAATTTGGGGATGATGTATCTGCAAGAACTGTTCTCTTCTGCAAGTACTTGAAATACAAGAACATACATTCTTTAATTCAGAGGACCCCAAACTTTCTTGGTTCACTCTGTGCGGAGGCCCCCCCCACAAAAATACCTAATAGCTCTATTTATTAAGGAATTAGGTTCAAAACACTTAAAAAGTTCTTATGTTATAACAACTTAGTAGCCATTTGAAAAAAACCCCACATGTACACAAAAAATTCACATATATTGTACATACAGACAATAATACACATACACTGAATAAGACATGTTCATTAAAAACATATTTTATTTATATTTGTATTTCATTCTTAAATAATTACATAACCTCCCAACACGTTCACCTTGCCCGCTGCCTAGACAGCCAATTTATCAAGATAGGGAAATTGCCATAGAGAAAGAGTAATTGACGCAGAGCTGGCTGTGCAGAAGACCAGTTTATTATTACTCAAATCAGTCTCCCCAAGCATTCAGGGATCAGAGTTTTGAAGGACAACTTGGTGGTGGGTGGGAGTAAGTCGGTGAGTCAGGAGTGCTGATTGGTCAGAGATGAAATTGTAGGGAGTTGAAGCTGTCTTCTTGTGCTGAGTCAGTTCCTGGGGGGGCCCACAAGATCACATGAGCCAGTTTATCCATCTAGGTGGTGCTAGCTGATCCATCAAGTACAGGGTCTGCAAAATATCTCAAGTACTGCTCTTAGGTTTTACAATCATATATATATATATATATATATATATATATTTATATTTTTTTTTTTAAGATAGAGTCTTGCTCTGTTGCCCAGGCTGGAGTGCAATGATATGATCTTGGCTCACTGCAATTGCTGCTTCCCAGGTCCAAGTGATTCTCTTGCCTCAGCCTCCTGAGTAGTTGGGACTACAGGTGTGTGCCACAACGCCCCACTAATGTCTGTATTTTTAATAGAGACGGGGTTTCACTATATGGCCAGGCTGGTCTCGAACTCCTGACCTTGGGTGATTCATCTGCCTCGGCCTCCCAAAGTGGTGGGATTACAAGCGTGAGCCACTACATCTGGCCTATATATATGGTCCA
Source organism: Hylobates moloch (assembly GCF_009828535.3). Taxonomy (NCBI): domain Eukaryota; kingdom Metazoa; phylum Chordata; class Mammalia; order Primates; family Hylobatidae; genus Hylobates; species Hylobates moloch. The sequence continues at coordinate 76,966,459 of NW_026652281.1, forward strand.
AGATGGCTGCCACAGCACCAGCATCACATCTGGCACAACAGTGCAGCCATCAAGGCAAGAAAGAAGGGAAAGGTGAGATGCCAGGGTAAAATGTGACCTGCTTCTACACTCCATCTGGACCTGGTGGGGGATGGCAGACAGGTATAGATGCAGGGAAGTCTTGCCAACCAAACAGGGATAAAAATTAGAAGCCTTGGTCATGTTAACCAGACCTGGATTTGGAAAACTAGGAAGTTTGCCAGCCAAAGAATTTCTTAGGAAGACAGTATCTCCTTAGCCCACTAGGTTTTTCAGTGGTTTTGAGAGACCAGTATATTGTGTATGAGGACATGAGGACATACTCTAAAACTCTCATGTAGTGGAAATATGTTGTTTTTTCTGAATGGCATTCAGGTTTTCACTGGAAGCCCCTAGTTTTCTTTTTCTTTCTTTTTTCTTTTTTTTTTTAATTGAGACAGAGTCTTGCTCTTTCGCCAAGGCTGGAGTGCAGTGGTGCAATCCTGGCTCACTGCAACTTCTCCCTCCCATGTTCAAGCAATTCTCCTGCCTTAGCCTCCCAAGTAGCTGGGACTACAGGTGCATGCCACCATGCCCGGCTAATTTTTTGTATTTTTAGTAGAGAAGGGATTTTACCGTGTTAGCTAGGATGGTCTTGATCTCCTGACCTTGTGATCCGCCCACCTCGGCCTCCCAAAGTGCTGGGATTATAGGCATGAGCTGCCACGCTAGCCTAGTTTTGGAGTTATGGAATCCAACCTTGCCTTGAGCAAGGGAAGGGTGTTTTTAGAGGACTAATAGGTAGTTTGCCCAGGCATCAGAGAGGACATAATATCTGATCTGAGATCTGAATGAGGAATAGAAGTTGGCCAAGAGGGCAAACAAAGACTCCAAACAGAGGGACCGGCATGGACAAGGCCGGGTGAAGGCACATAGCTTATCTGATAAATTGTTTAAGGTTCATGTGGCAAGAGATGATTCAGGGGCTAGAAACTGAAGCCTCTGTGGCTAGCTAAGGGAGTCTGGGTTTGTCTTGGAACCATGGGAGACACTGAATGATTTAATTCAGGGAAAAACTTGACTAGAACCATGGTCTCCAGGAAAGCAACAATTTCTAGTATGTGGCAGAAATTGCTCGATATTCATAAAATGCCTTTCTTTTTCCTCCTGGGCACAGAGCTAGACTACAATTCCCAGGCTCGATTGCAGTCAGGTGAAGCCATGTGACTGAGTTTGAGCCCATCAAATATAGATGGGCGGGATATATAGTATTTCTAGGCCCAGCCCATTATAATTTCCTGCACAGCCCTCCACGTTCTCTTTTTCCCATTTTGCTGGAGAAGATCTGAGGACCTAGATGGGGCAGCTCCAAGATGGAAGTGGCCTGGATCCCTGAGTCACCATTTGGAGACGAGCCTTCCATGGACTATTATGTGAGCAAAGAATCCATTTTTTGGGGGGTGTGGGGGTGGGATGGAGTGTCACTCTGTGGCCCAGGCTGGAGTGCAGTGGTGCGATCTCGGCTCACTGCAACCTCCATCTTCCAGGTTCAAGCGATTCTCCTGCCTCAGCCTCCTGAGTAGTTGGGATTACAGGCATGTGCCACCATGCCCGGCTAATTTTTGTATTTTTAGTAGAGATAGGGTTTCACCGTGTTGGTCAGGCTGGTCTTGAACTCCTGATCTTGTGATCTGCCTGCCTTGGCCTCCCAAAGTGCTGGGATTACAGGTGCGAGCCAGTGCACCCAGCCTAGTTTTTCTTTGTTCAAGGGACTAAGCAAGAACAGATGAAGGCATGGGTGAAAACAAGAGAGAACGATTCTGGAAGCAATGCTGGCAGGATTTGAGCAAATAATGAGGGGGATGGGGAAGCCTTGGGTCAGACTATCTTATGTTGCTATTTATAGGATGTGGAAGGAAGGGTCTAAGAAACATCTTGTATGATGTGCTGTGGGATTTGTGGGATATGGAGGAGGTAGAGAACAGGGCTAAAGATCACCTTCCTAGAGGTGCAGATATCCGGCAGAGACCCTGTATTCCGGGCCTCTCGCTGACATGGGCTGTCAACAAACTGTCATGCTCTTCTCTAGATATGTCCAGTTCTGTCCTGAAGCGGATATTTTTATGTACACAGCCATGGGTGAGTTTTTTAACTTCTTTGTGCCTCGTTTTTATCATCTGAAGATGGTGGTAATAAGTGATAGGACTTATCTCAAAGGGGGGTTAGGAATATATACCGAGTGTTTAGCATGGTGTTGGAGATGTAGTGAGTAGTTGAGAAATGTCAGAAATGATCATTAAAATTCCTTTAGCTCTAGCATGACTTCTCCATCAGTGCATACAAACACTCAGAGATAAAGCTATCAGACAGAGCAGGATTTTGCCTGTCTTGTTCGCTGCTACATCTCCAGCCAGCTTAGAACAGTGAATGGCTTGCAGCAGCTATTTAAATGTTTGGTGAGTGAATGAATGAATAAGGAACTCATCTCATTTTCTTTCCTTCCTCCTTCCTTTCTCCCTTCCTTCCTCCCTCCTTTCCTTTCTTTCTTCCCTTCTTTCCAACCATCCATCAATCCATCCATTCATCCATCCATCCATCCATCCACCCATCCATCCATCCATCCACCCATCCATCCATCCATCCATCCATCCATCCATCCATCCATCCATCCAACCGTCCGTCCGTCCGTCCGTCCATCCACCCACCCACCCACCTATCTATCTATCTATCTATCTATCTATCTATCTATCTATCTATCTACTATCTATCTATCTATCTATCTATCTATCTATCTATCTATCTATCTATCATCTATCCATCCATCCATCCCTCTTATAAAGGCAGTAGAGTGTAGTGGGTTAGCTCACAAGTATTTTTTTTTTCAACTGTGGCAAAATACACATAAAATAAAATATGCCATTTTAACGATTTTTTTTTTTTGAGATGGAGTCTCGTCATGTCACCCAGGCTGGAGGGTAGTGGTGTGATCTCAGCTCACTACAACCTCTGCCTCCCAGGTTCAAGCGATTCTCCTGCCTCAGCTTCCCAACTAGCTGGGATTACAGGCGTGCACCACCACAACCAGCTAATTTTTGTATTTTTAGTAGAGACAGGGTTTCACCATGTTGGCCAGACTGGTGTCGAACTCCTGAAATCAAGTGATCCGCCTGCCTTGTCTCCCAAAGTGCTGAGATTACAGGTGTGAGCCAAACACACCCAGCAATTTGAACCATTTTTAAGTGTACATTTCAGTGACATTAAGTACTTCACATTGTTGTGCCACTATATCATCCATCCCAAAACTTTCCTCCCAAACAGGAAATCTGTACCCGCTAAACACAAACTCTTCATTCTTCCTTCCCATCGGGCCATGGAAACCACCATTCTACTTCTGTCTCTATGAATTTGACTAGTCTAGGTACTTCATACAAGTGGAATCATATACAGTATTTATCCTTTTGTGACAGCCCACAAGTTCTGTGATCATATAAGCTGTATAATCCTGGGAAACTCAATCTTCCTGACACTCCACTTCCTCGTCTATGAAATGGTTATAATAATAGTACCTGCTTCACAGGGTGGCAGTGAGGTTTAAATGAGATAATAGAAGGCACTTAGCCCCAGTGCCTGGCATGTAGAACATGCTCACTATTAGCTTTTAGTTACAGCTAAGCATGTATTGTAAATTAGTGGACACTGGTATTGTGTGTCTAGCAATGTCCTGAGCACTTTACCCATATTATCTCATTTAAACTTCCCAACGACCCTATGACATGGTGCAACCACTAACATCCACACCTAACAGATGAGAAAACAAAGGCCCAGAGAGGCCAAGTTGTGTGCCCAAGGGTTACATAGCTAGTTTACAGCAGAGCTGGGATTGAATGCCAGGTAGCCTGTTTCCAAAGTCCATGGGTCTTGCCGCTGCATTGCATTACCTCTTGCCAGTCTCTGCTGCCTCTGTCTGTGAAGGATCGTCATCTATACACTCAGTCCTGGCTCAGGCTGTCACGATGACTGCAGGTGTTTGAAGCTGTGGGACTCAGTGGAAAAATAATTGAAAGTGGGTTTGCTGTTTCTTTCTTTTCTTCTTTCTTTCTTTCTTTCTTTCTTTCTTTCTTTCTTTCTTTCTTTCTTTCTTTCCTTCTTTCTTTCCTTTCTTTTTTTTTTTGACAGGGTCTCACTCTGTTGCCCAGGCTGGAGTGCAGTGGCATGATCTTGGCTCACTGCAACCTCTGGGTCCTGGGTTCAAGTGATTCTCATGCCTCATCCTCCTGAGTAGCTGGGATTACAGGCAAGCGCCAACACGCCCTCTCTTTCTCCTTCCTTCCTTCCTTCCTTCCTTCCTTCCTTCCTTCCTTCCTTCCTTCCTTCCTTCCTTCCTTCCTTCCTTCCTTCCTTCCTTCCTTCCTTCTTCTTCTTTTCTTTCCCTTTCTTTCTTTCTTTCTTTCTTTCTTTCTTTCTTTCTTTCTTTCTTTCTTTCTTTCTTTCTTTCTTTCTTCTCTTTCTTTCTTTCTTTCTCTTTCCTTTTTCTTTTTTTTTTCAGAGGCTTGCTCTGTTGCCCAGGCTGGAGTGCAGTTGCATGATCTTGGCTCAGTGCAATCTTCGCCTCCCAGGTTCAAATGATTTTCCTGCCTTAGCCACCCAAGTAGCTGGGATTACAGGTGTGCACCACCACGCCCGGCTGATTTTTGTATTTTTAGTGGAGACGGGGTTTCGCCATGTTGGCCAGGCTAGTCTTGAACTCCTGACCTCAAGTGATCCACCCGCCTCGGCCTCCCAAAGTGCTGGGATTACAGGCATGAGCCACTGCACCTGGCTGTCTGCTGTTTCTTAACATGTGAAGTTCCAACCCAGTGGGGCCCACTTACATGTGCTGTTCTGCTTTGGACCGTGGGGAGCTGGGGTGCTGGACCCATCTCCCACCTTCTACAGCCTGGAGTGTACTCCCAGATGACACAGCCAGGCTGGCGTGTTTGTCCCTCATTGGTGGAAAGTTCAGCAATCCCTGACTCCCTCACCCTGCCCTGTTGAGATTTTTAAAAATTTCCTCTTCTGGGCCTCAGAGCCGCCTCCTACCTGAGGTTTATTGCTTTCTCTGCACTTGCATTGAGCCTCTGCAGCCCTTTAAAAGGGGCAGAGCCCATAGTGTGATCAGCAGGTCCTGTCCCTGGGAGATAAGAGTGTCTTGCACGGCAGGTGCAGGTTTCCCAGCAGCTCAGGCAAGAGCCCGATGTTTGTGCTGTCTGATCCTGATGTCTGGAGAGGTGAGCCCTCTGTCGGCATCTTCCTTTCCAGGCTGGCAGAGCAAGAGGGGCTGTGAATTAATTCATGGTTGGGGGTCGGGACCTTCTATATCTGGACTTGCCTCCCACCCGTGTCCTCTGTCCCTTTTTCCCTACGGCAGATAGCCATGTGTGAGCCTGAATTTGGCAATGACAAGGCCAGGGAGCCGAGCGTGGGTGGCAGGTGGCGAGTGTCCTGGTACGAACGGTTTGTGCAGCCATGCCTGGTCGAACTGCTGGGCTCTGCTCTCTTCATCTTCATCGGGTGCCTGTCGGTCATTGAGAATGGGACGGACACTGGGCTGCTGCAGCCGGCCCTGGCCCACGGGCTGGCTTTGGGGCTCATGATTGCCACGCTGGGGAATATCAGGTGAGACCAGCTCTGAGGATTCAGCCTGGTGCTGACTTGGGGTGCTGGGGGTGGAAAGCAAAGCCGTTGTGAAGGACCCCTGGGTGCATACGTATTCAGGATTTCAAGGAGTGCTCTGGATAACTATGGGGTTGGGAGTCAGACTGTCTGGGGTCAACTCCGGACCCTGCAGCCTGTGAGCTTGCGACTTTGGGCAAGTCATTCTCTTTTTGAGTAGCTGGATCACAGGCATGTGCCACAGCACCCAACTAATTTTTAAATTTTGTTGTAGAGATGGGGTCTCACTATGTTGCCCAGGCTAGTCTTGAACTCCTGGTCTCAAGCGATCCTTCTGCCTTGGCTTCCCAAAGTTTTGGGATTACAGGCAGGCAAGTCACTCTCTAAACCCAAAGTTCCCCACCTATAAAATGGGAATAGTAGCTTTTAAATGGTTTTTTTTCAAGCCAACACATCTATATTGCTAACCATGTACCAGGCACTAGTCTAATTACTTTACAGATATCAGTTATTTAATCCTCACAAAAGCCTTGTGGGGTAGGTCCTGTTATTAGCCCCATTTTACAGCTGCAAAAGTGAAAGGCTGTGTAATCTGTCCAAGCTTAGAGGGCCAGAAAGTGGCAGAGCCGGGAGTCAAGAACAAGCTGTCTGGCTCCAGTGCTCAAATCCAAGTGCCTCATGGGGGAGGCATGAGAATTAAATGAAGTAGAGCGCCTGGCACACACCAAACATACAATAGGCATTGGTTGCTGTGTTATTGTTATCACTAGAAGTGGGTTTTAGGGAAAGCAGAAATGCGTAGAAGGCCTGAGCCAGGTTTTCCCACCTGGATATCCAGGGATCTGCAGTGGTCCTGGCTGGTCAAGAGGTGATCAAGAAGGAGGGGCAGGGAAAGGGACAGGCTTCTGTGGCTTAGCTCTCGTCTGGGTAGAGGCTCAGTGGGGAGGTCTGTGGACATGGCTGCTGGTTCCCAGGAGAGCCAGCTGTCACGACGAAGATCTTGAATGGGGTGCCTGGCAGGGTGATCTGGGACATGGTTGGTCTGTATTAAATCTCACTCAAAAAATATATCTGAATGAGGAAACAGAAATACTGTTTCTGAGAAAACCAGAATGGAAAAGAGCTTTAACATCTCTTTAGGCTGGGTGCAGTGGCTCACGCCTGTAATCCCAGCACTTTGGGAGGCTGAGGCGGGTGGATCACCTGAGGTCAGGAGTTGGAGAGCAGCCTGGCCAACATGGTGAAATCCTGTCTCTACTAAAGATACAAAAATTAGCTGGGCGTGGTGGCAGGCACCTGTAGTCCCAGCTACTTGGGAGGCTGACGCAGGAGAATTGCTTGAACCAGGAGGGAGAGCTTGCAGTGAGCTGAGATTGCGCCACTGCACTCCAGCCTGGGCAACAGAGTAAGACTCAATCTCCAAAAAACAAACAAACAAAAAACAAAAAAACCACATGTCTTTAGACGTCCAAGGGAGGCTGCAAGTGAAACAAAAAGTACATGATCTTCCCTTTGGGTGGATCTGAGATTGAAGGCAACGTTTATCACTTCTTAGCAGGGTGACCACAGCAAGTTGCTGAAGCCTCTGTGTGCAGTGGTATAAATGTGAGTGATAATAATAGCTGACGTTTATTGAATGCTAACTACATAGATAGTACTATGGGCTGTACATATATTAATTCTTTATATCTTTGCAATAGCTTTATCAGGCAGAGATCATTGAGGCACAGAGAGGTTATGTAACTTGGCCAATGTCACACAGCTCTTTAGTGGCAGAGTTGGGCTTTGAACCCAGGCCAGCTGGCTGGAAAGACCATCTCTTTGGCACTGCAAATACTGCCTCTCTGTTTGGGTTTTTTGACAAATATTTATTCAGCACCTACTGCGTGCCAGACACTGACTTTGAGGTTGTTCACTGGATCCAGGGTAAGTTATGTATGTAAGTTATAAGCACCCAGCACAGCACCTGGCACATAGTAAGTGTTAGAGAAATATTTGCTGAGTGAACAATGAATGACTGAATGAATGTGTCTTGATTGTTTTATTGCTAATGAGTGTAAACCAGGAAATATGTGGTTCTCGTCACCTGGACCTCCTGGTAGAGCCGTGCTCTGAGTGACAGTTTCTCTCCCCTTTGGGGCTCCCGTGGGAAGCTGCCTCACCCTGACTCCATCTGGGTATCTCAGCAGAGCCCAGGCTAAGCTACTCGAGGCCAAGTAGGCCTGGATGCCCCTCTTCCCAACCTGTGGAGTCTGAGCACTGACTGGTGCTTTCAAACTATGCATGGACGTCAAGCACAGTGGCTCACTGTAATCCCAGCACTTTGGGAGGCCGAAGCAGGTGAATCACCTGAGGTCAGGAGTTCGAGACCAACCTGCCAACATGGTGAAACCCCGTCTCTACCAAAAATACAAAAATTAGCCGGGCTTGGTGGCATGCATGCTCCTGTTATCCCAGCTACCTGGGAGGCTGAAGCAGGAGAATCGCTTGAACCCAGGAGGCGGAAGTTGCAGTGAGCCGAGATTGCACCATTGCACTCCAGCCTGGGTGACAAAGGGAGACCCTGTCTCAAAAAAAAAAAAAAAAAATCAAATCAAATCAAACCATGCATGGAGCTTATCTGAGGGCTTGGGTCCAGAGCTGAGCCAGACAAGTTGGGGCAGCTGGTCTCGAGGTATCAGGGTCTTGGACAAAGTCCTTTTGTGCAGAGCTGAGGTCCTCTGTCCAGTCTCAAATGAATGTCCTATGACCTTTGGAAGATGGGTAAACTCATTGGTGGGCTCTTTACTTGGGGGGCACTTTGGTTCTTGCATGACATGGGGAGTCTTGGGGTCCCTTTCTCTCTCATTGGGGAGTAACCATTCCTGGAAACCAGATGGATTCAGGAGGCCAAACTGTGACAATATTTCCTCCATCAGAGTGGGACTGGTTGGGACACCGATGTGAGTGCAGCCACCCTGGCTCTGGAGCCTGGGCTGGTTGAACATCTTGGTGAACGTGAAGGCTCTTTACCCATGAGCTGGGGAGTGGCTGATCAACTGAAACCTGCCCTTTGACCTCAGGTTCTGACTTGTCTAATTCCCTTCCACACCCCAGACTCCCAATCCCAATCCCTAACCTGGTCATGAACCTCCAACTCCACCCCATGATTCTCAATGCCATTTCCGGCCTGAACTCCAAATCTGCATTTTACACCCATCACACTTTGAGACCACAAGTAGGGTTTTCATTGGATGAGCAGTTCAACCAATCAGGAGGTCTTATTCAGGGCCTAGCTACTCATAAGGGGAGATCCGGGCTGGGCACGGTAGCTCATGCCTGTAACCCCAGCACTTTGGGAGGCTGACACGGGTGGATCGCTTGAGGTCAGGAGTTCGAGACCAGCCTGACCAACATGGTGAAACCTCATCTCTACTAAAAATACAAAAATAAGCCGGGTGTGGTGGCACACGCCTGTAGTCCCAGCTACTTGGGAGGCTGAGTCAGGAGAATTGCTTGAACTCAAAAGGTGGAAGTTGCAGTGAGCTGAGATCACACCACTGCACTGCAGCCTGCGCGACAGAACAAGACTCCGTCTCATAAAATCAAACAAATCATAAGGGGAGGCCTGGATATGGCTCTTGGGCTACTAACTTGGAGCCTTGGTGTCTCAATATGACCTGTGGCCACATCTCTGAAGGGCTGGAGGGAGGCTTGGAGGGAGTCAGGGAGGAGTTAAGGGATGGTCTCCCTACACGCTCTTCCTCCAGGGCCATCCTGGGGGCTGGGCTTAGGACTTGGAGGGCCCTTTATCTCTTACCCTCTGCCTGGCACCTCAGGGAAAATGGAAGCAATTTGGTGCTTGAGTTGGGCCTTGGACTGACTCTCGCCCTGAGAGGCCAGCCTGGTGGGTTGGCTGGGACGTCCTGTCTCAATTGCCAGCCATGTGGTCAGCCCTGGGCTCATGACTTCCTCTGCTTTTGTGGGTTACAGTGGTGGACACTTCAACCCTGCAGTGTCCCTGGCAGCCATGCTGATCGGAGGCCTCAACCTGGTGATGCTCCTTCCATACTGGGTCTCACAGCTGCTCGGGGGGCTGCTCGGGGCTGCCTTGGCCAAGGTGGGTAAACTCCAGGGGCTGGACTAGTCTTCCTCTCTGATGGGGCTGCTGGAGGTGCATGATGTGTGTGTGTGTATGTTGGAGGGACAGTGGGGAGTGGGGAAATGTCCAATCTTTTGCTTGTTTCTGCCAGTGGAATTGGTGGACGTTTTTCTTCTCTCTTTCTTTCTTATTGCATTTTATTGTATTTTTTATTTATTTGTTTTTTTGAGATGGAATCTCGCTCTGTCACCCAGGCTGGAGTGCAGTGGCGTGATCTTGGCTCACTGCAACCTCTGCCTCTTGGGCTCAAGCAATTCTCCTGCCTCAGCCTCTTGAGTAACTGGGATTACAGGTGCATGCCAGCACACCCGGCTAATTTTTGTATTTTTAGTAGAGCCGAGGTTTCACCGTGTTGGCCAGGCTGGTCTTGAACTCCTGAGCTCAAGTGATCTGCCTGCCTCAGCCTCCCAAAGTGCTGAGGTTACAGGCGTGAGCCACTGTGCCCGGCCTCTCTTTTTTATTTTAGAGATGGGGTTTCACTTTGTTGTCCAGGCTGGAGTGCGGTGGTGCAATCATAGCTCACTGCAAGCTGGACCTCCTGGGCTCAAGTGATCCTCCTGCCTCAGCCTCTTGAGTAGCTGGGACTATACATGTGTGTCACCACACCCAACTAATTTTTAAAAATTTTTTGTAGAGGGGGGCTCTCACTGTGTTGACCACATTGGTCTCCAACTCCTGGCCTCAAGTGATCTTCCTGCCTTGGCCTCCCAAAGTGCTGGGATTGCAGGCATGAGCCACTGAGCCTGGCCAGCCACAGAGTTTTCATAGCTTTATGCATAAATCCATGGATAGACTTTCTCCCTCCGTCCCTCTTTTTCTCTTATTTTCTCTCTTTCTTTCTTTTCTTTTGCCCTTAAGTCTCGGTTCAGCCAGGGACCCTTCAAGCCCTTCAAGATGTGGGCCTTGCGTGGCATGTGTGTGGGGAGTGGTGGATGGGGGAGCTCTGTTAGCTTGGCTGTGATAGGGTCTGAAGCTGTAAGTGCTGACTCACTGCAGACTTTGTTCTCAAGCCTCACTTTACTGTCATCCCCTGCCCTGGTCTCTCCATGCCCCAATTTGAGAGCCACAGCCTGTTACCCTGTCTGTGGAACATGCCCGGGACCTTCTTGCCTGCTTCTGCTCTGAAAAGCAGTGGCCAGACTCGAGCTCAAGCCCTGCCACTTAAAACCTGTCAAACATGGTTCTGACAGTTGCGGGGCAGCAGGGTTCCCCAAGCACATTCTTCCTGCTAAATGTTTTACACATATTCTCTTATTTCATCTCCCAGCAACTTTACGAAAAACCATAGTCAGTTCATAGAGAGCGCTTACCTTGTGCCAGGCACACCAACGGCCTTGTCTGTGAGCTGGGAGCTGTCAGTATCATCCCTATTTTATAGATGAGAAAACAGAGGTGCAGAGAAGCAGGTAACTTGCTCAAGTTCAGACGTGCCTGTAAGCAGCACAGCCCCGACTGGGTCCAGAGTCCAGAAGCTTGTGCACTGCACTGTCTTTCCCCTTCAGGGCTGTGATAGCCCCGAGGCCGATTGCCCGTAAAAATAATTGAGCTCAGGCTTCAGGGCTCTCCTGCACATGCCCCTTCTACGGTCCTATGGGGCTTAGCAATGAGTTCACCTGATCATATGTGTTTGTAGAGTTTCTAAGAGTAAGGTATTTTTAGCCACGCACGGTGGCTGATGCCTGTAATCCCAGCATTTTGGGAGGCAGAGGCGGGAGGATCACTGGAGCCTAGGAGTTCCAGACCAGCCTGGGCAACATAGTTAAGACCTTCCATCTCTACAAAAAATTTTAAAAAAAACATTAGGTGGGCATGGTTGGTATGCACCTGTGGTCCCAGCTACGTGAAAAGCTGAGGTAGGAGGGACACTGGAGCCCAGGAGGTCGAGGCTGCAGTGAGCTATGATCGTGTCACTGGGCGACAGAGCTAGACTCTGTCTCAAAGAAAAAAAAAGATAGTTTATGTTCTTTTTCTCAAAGAGGATCATCTAAGTTACATAAGCTTTAGGCCTGTAACCTGGAGCCATGACTGGGTTATCCCCATTTTTCTTTTTCTTTTTTGAGATGGAGTCTCGCTCTGTTGTTCAAGCTGGAGAGCAGTGGTGTGATCTCAGCTCACTGCAACCTCCGCTTCCAGAGTTCAAGTGATTCTTGTGCCTCAGCCTCCTGAGCAGCTGGGATTACAGCTGCCCGCCACTTCACCCCGCTATTTTTTGTATTTTTAGTGGAGATGGGGTTTCACCATGTTGGCAGGGCTGGTCTTGAACTCCCGGGCTCTAGTGACCCACCCATCTCAGCCTCCCAAAGTGCTGGGGTTGCTGGCGTGAGCCACCACGCCTAGCCCCATTCCTATTTTTCGGCTGAACAAAGTGAGGCTCAGAGAGGTTCAGTAGTTCACGCAGGGTCACACAATAAAATCTGGCAGAGCTGGGATGTGGATGCAGGTATATCTAACTGAAATTGGACATAACCCTTCACTGGCCCTTAAGGTGGGCAGGCATGCGTTTTTTAGGCCTCAGTTTCCAGCTGTCTCTCTGCCCCACTGTAACGCTGAACATCTTCTCTGTGCAGGCGGTGAGTCCCGAGGAGAGGTTCTGGAATGCATCTGGGGCAGCCTTTGTGACAGTCCAGGAGCAGGGGCAGGTGGCAGGGGCGTTGGTGGCAGAGATCATCCTGACGATGCTGCTGGCCCTGGTCGTATGCATGGGTGCCATCAATGAGAAGACAAAGGGCCCTCTGGCCCCGTTCTCCATCGGCTTTGCAGTCGCTGTGGATATCCTGGCCGGGTGAGTGTCCCTTGGCAGTGGGGTGACCATGCCCAGATCTGTGCTGTTCAGCTCTGGGGGATTTCAGGCCTGAGGGCCACAGATTCAGTTGCTATTAGGGGCCAGGAAGGTGCTGCAAATGGGGAGGTGGGCTGGCATCAGGCAGACAACAGAGAGTGGGGGCGACTGCGGTGTCAGAGGTGCTGCAGTCAGTTCAGCTCTGTCAATTATTGCTGGGTACATGGGTCTGGGGTGATGCTTTCATTCAAAGGAAGTCAGAAATTTAAATCTGTATGTGATGTTTTCCAATTTTGGTAGCGTAAATACAACATTTCTGTGAACTGTGTTCATTCAGTCGGCGGGCAGCCAGGTTTTAGCCTCAGGCTTACAAAGAACATGTGTAACTGTTGTCTCATTTATTTTGAGACTCCCAGCAGGCTTTGGAAGGGATTAAGGCAACAAGATTGGGGATGATGTCTCCCATTTTATAGATAAGGAAACTGAGGCTTAGAGAGGACAGAAGTGACTTATTTAAGGTTAGTGGGCAGTGGCAAATTAAGTGACAGATCTGGGACAAGAGGCTGAGTGAACCCTTTTTATTTTTCTTGTAGAGATGGGGGTCACGCTATGTTGCCCAGGCTGGTCTTGAACTCCTGGCTTCAAGCCATCCTCCTGTGTTGGCCTCTCAAAGTACTGGAATTACAGGCATGAGCCACAGTGCCCAGCCCAGGGAGCCCCTCCCTAATGTCTGACTCTTTCCTTTCTTTTGGACACAGAACCAAGTCTAACCTTTCTCCTGGGTCAGCTCTCCCTCAACTTTGGGAGGTGGAGCCTGGGGCAGGCTGAGGAATGTGTGTGTAAAGCTGTGGCCATGCTTTGCTGCCCCCTAGTGGCCTTTGATTCACTTACAAGCCTTTTTTTTTTTTTTTTGCTCTGTCGCCCAGGCTGGAGTGCAGTGGCGTGATCTCGGCTCACTGCAAGCTCCGCTTCCCGGGTTCTGGCCATTCTCCTGCCTCAGCTTCACGAGTATCTGGGACTACAGGCGTCCGCCACCATGCCCGGCTAATTTTTTTTTGTATTTTTAGTAGAGACGGGGTTTCACCGTATTAGGCAGGGGATGGTCTCAATCTCCTGATCTCGTGATCCACCCGCCTCGGCCTCCCGAAGTGCTGGGATTACAGGCGTGAGCCACCGCGCCCGGCCTACTTACAAGTTTTTTGACTTCGAAGCTGACACAGGGTGGGGATGAGGTCTACAGGCCCCTAGCTGGAGAGAACGGGGTAAAGACAGAGCCCCAGAACGAGAGAGGTGCACCTGGGGAAGAGTCTCCCTGTAGGAGATTCTGGGCCTTTAGCTTGTGGTGCAACAACGGCCTCATCTGGACCAGCTAGAATAGTCAATGCTTTTTGTACATTAACTATATTCGAGGTGTGGGCTCCATTTACATTTTCTCATTCACTCCTGATGACAACCTATGCGATTGTCACTTTCACCTCATCTGAACACAGAGAGGTTCATGGAGGTTCCCACACCTAGAACTATCTGGGCTGGGGTTTTTCTTTCTTTACATATATATTTTTAAATTTTTGTGGGTGAACCTAGTAGGTGTATACATTTCTGGGTTACATGAGGTGTTTTGATACAGGCATGCCATGCATAATTATCATGTCGGGGTAAATGGGGTATTCATTCCCTCAAGCATTTATTCTTTATGTCACAAAAAATCCACTTATACTGTTCATTATTTTTAGTTTTGGTTTTTGAGACAGAGTCTTGCTCTGTCACCCAGGCTGGAGTGCAGTGGCATGATCATGGCTCACTGCAACTTCCAACCCCCAGGTTCAAGTGATTCTCCTGCTTCAGCCTCCCCAATAGCTGGGATTACAGGCATGTGCCACCACACATGGCTAATTTTTGTATTTTTAGTAGGAATGGGGTTTCACCATGTTGGCCAGGCTGGTCTCGAACTCCTGACCTCAAGTGATCTGCCTGCCTTGGCCTCCTAAACTGCTGAGATTACAGGCATGAGCTACTGTGTCTGGCTGTGGTTACATGAGATGTTTTGATACAGGTATGCAACGGGTAATAATCACATCAAAGTAAACGGGGTATTCATCCCCTCAAGCATTTATTCTTTGGGTCACAAACAATCCTATGATACACTTTTTGTTATTTTATAATGTGTGGGCTGGGTTTTGAATCTAGGTCAGCTTGACACCAAAAAGATTGAAACTGACTGACTTTCCTTTGTAGACTTTGGAGCAGATGTAGCTCCAGCTTCTCTTCCTGCCATCGCCCAGCAGGCATTTTTGCTGGGCATTCTAGAGGAGTTTGTGGGGAGTGCCAGACTGCACGCCCAGCGGCAAGCCATGGCTTCTGCTTCCTAGTGCTAATAGCCTCTCTACCTTCTTTGGGATCTACCCAGGAGCTCATGATGTGGGAGTTTAGAGAGGGTTTCTGGGTGGTGTGTGACTAGGACTAGTTGGGGACGTAAGTGTGAGGTGAGGTGGGGTCTGGCTGGGATCCTGGTGACCGGGGTGCCTGGGTGTTTGCAGGGGCACTGTGTCTGGAGGCTGCATGAATCCCGCCCGTGCTTTTGGACCTGCGGTTGTGGCCAACCACTGGGACTTCCACTGGATCTACTGGCTGGGCCCACTCCTGGCTGGCCTGCTTGTTGGACTGCTCATTAGGTAGGATTGTGACACAGGGTCACTGGCCCATTGGATGGGCACTTGGCAACATCTCCCAGAGAGTCCGGGGCTAGAGGGCTAGGCTCTCACTTGGGTTTGGAAGAGAAAAGAGGGAGCCTCTTTAGAGGCAAAGAAAATGGCTCCATCTAGGAGCTTTGGTTGCAAGTGATGGAGATCTATTTCAAAACAGCTTATGTCATAAAGAGGAATTCATTGGCTCACATCATCAAAAACCTCACAGGTAGCAGTGGTTTCAGGTGGCGCTCACACAATATCTTTAGGACTTGGTCTTTCTCTTTTTTTTTTTTTTTTGACAGAGTCTCCCTCTGTTGCCCAGGCTGGAGTGTAGTGGTGTGATTCTGGCTCATTGCAACCTCTGCCCCCGGGTTCAAGAGGTTCTTCTGCCTCAGCCTGCCAAGCAGCTGGGACTACAGGCGCTGCCACCATGCCCAGCTAATTCTTATATTTTTAGTAGAGTCAGGGTTTCACTGTGTTGATCAGGCTGGTCTCGAACTCCTGACCTCATGTGATCCACCTGTCTGAGCCACCACGCCTAGTCAGTTTTTGTAATTTTTTTTGGTAGAGATGGGGCTTCACCATGTTGGCCAGGCTGGTCTCCAACTCCTGACCTCAAGTGATCTGCCTCCCAAAGCGCTGGGTTACAGGTGTGAGCCACTGCACCTGGCTTCATTTATTTCTGGGCTTTCAGAGTGGCAGCAATGAGCATCTTCAGGAAAAGGGTTAGAAACCAAGCAGGACCCAGGCATGTGGCTCATGCCTGTAATCCCAGCACTTTGGGAGGCCAAGGTGGGTGGACCACTTGAAGTCAGGAGTTGGAGACCAGCATGGTCAACATGGTAAAACCCTGTCTCTATAAAAATACAAAAATCAGCCGGGTGTGGTGGTGCTTGTCTGTAGTCCCAGCTACTCGGGAGGCTGAGGTATGAGAATTGCTTGAACCCAGGAGGTAGAAGCTGCAGTGAGCTGAGATCATGCTACTGTACTCCAGCCTGGGTGAGTGAGACTCCGTCTCAATTAAAAAAAAAAAAAAAAAAAAAGAAACCAAGCAGGAAACTGTCTCCCTCTTTGCAAGGGGATCTGGCTATTAAGGCTGGGGAGGCTCAGGAAGTCATCTCTCTGGAGATTCTGAGCCCGGAGACATGGCGAAGGGCCGGGTCTCTCCTCCAGGGCAGAGACCTTACTGGGTCATCTTCCTTGCAGGTGCTTCATTGGAGATGGGAAGACCCGCCTCATCCTGAAGGCTCGGTGAAGCCGAGCTGGTGGGATTCCCGCTGCTCCAGGTGTCCTCAGCTCACCTGTCCCAGACTGAGGACAGGAGAATTCCTGCATTTCCTGCCAGAGCAGAGGCCGGAGGAGCCACCCCCTGCTTCCACTGCCTGGGCCTGCTTTCTCAGACAGACTGACTGCTGAGGCGGCTCTGGGTTCTTGGAATTCCTTTGTGCTCATCAGAGACCCCAGCCTGGGGGACACGCTGCCCGTGCTGCCCAGAGAGCAGTGCAAACACCACAACACGAGGGTGTTTCTTGAGAGGAAGGTCCCCGAGTTGGACAAGGAGGCTGTTTCTGCACATCAGCTCATTTCCTGCACCCCATTTCTTTCTTGATTGCTTTGTTGTAGAAGGGCCTTCTGGGGCCCGACCACTTCCTTGCTTCTCAAGCTGACAATTCTCACTTTGCAATAAATAGTCCAGTATTTCCTTCCATGTGCTCACTGGCTTGCCTTTCATTTGAGAAATGGGCACTGCTGAGGAGAAAGCAAGCAAAAAAAAGTCTGGGGTTAGGCCTTGGCTGTCCAGAGCAGCTGATCCTACAGCCCAGCTCAGAGTCCTGGGCCACGGCAGGCACTTGAAGTTGAGGCCAGACCAGAGCCTGTCTCCACTTGGACAGGCCCATCCTGGAGCTCTGTCTGGAGCTCAGAGTGCATAGTGAGTCCAATTTGGAGTCTAGTCGGAGTCAGTTCCAGATCACAGACCTCAGGACCCTGCTGAGAAGCCCCAGGCAGAGTCCAAGGTCTGGCTGAGTGCCCAGTGCCGTCCCTACTCGAGTGCTTGGTGCTGTCCAGGACATGGGTCAGCCCATTCATTCACCATTCACTCTAGGTGGGGAGGTGGGGGGTGGGTGGGCTTGGGATGGGCTGCAAGAATTCCCTGAGGAAATATTAGGTTGGTGCAAAATATTTTTTTTTTTGAGACAGAGTCTTGCTCCGTCACCCAGGCTGGAGTGCAGTGGCATGATCTCAGCTCACTTCAACCTCTGCCTCCCGGGTTCAAGCACTTTTCCTGCCTCAGCCTCCCAAGTAGCTGGGATTACAGGCGTATGCCACCATGCCCAGTTAACTTTTGTATTTTTACTAGAGATGGGGTTTCACCATGTTGGTCAGGCTGGTCTTGAACTCCTGACCTCAAGTGATCCACCCTCCTCGGCCTCCCAAAGTGCTGGGATTACAGGCGTGAGCCACTGTGCCCAGCCAGTTGCCAAGCCAGCCCATTACTTTCAATGGCAAAAACTGCAATTACTTTTGCGCTAACATAATAGAATCCTGAACAAGTGACACAGTACAGGCCTGAAGAGCCAGTGGCACTTGGGTGGAAGATAGGAGTATAACAAATAAGGAAGGACGGAAAGACGCACCCTGGAAGTCACCCCTTCGAAGTCGAGTGTGTGTCTTCTCCATAAGAATCGATGGGGCATTTATGGAAGATGATCATTATAACACCAGAAAGAAGGGCCAGGGAGAAACCACTCTCAACAACAAGCGAAAACTCACCCACTTCAACGAGATGAGCAAAATGCTCACTTAAGCAAAAATGAAGAAAATCACCACTACAATAAGAGACTGCCCATGGAGGAAACAGATTCACGATATAGCCACACATCCAAACCATTCTCAGAGAGAAGGAGAATAACAAACAAGAATAACGATGACAACCCGACAGAATAGAAAAGGGGAGGAAAAAATATGATACAATCAGAAACAAGCAAATTAGGACATTTACACAGAGTTAAAAATGGGTCAGGCATGGTGTTTCATGCCTGTAATCCCAGTACTTTGAAAGGCTGAGGCGGAGGATTGCTTGAGGCCAGGAGTTCGAGACCATCCAGGCAACATGGCAAGACCCTGTAACTACAAAAAATAAAAAAATCAGCTGGGCAGGTGGCACATGCTTGTAGTCTCCTCTCCTTGGGAGGCTGAGGTGGGAGGATGGCTTGAGCCTGGGAGGTTGGGGCTGCAGTGAGCTATGACAGCACCAAAGCACTCCAGCCTGGGCAACAGAGTGATATCCTGTCTCAATTAAAAAAAAAAAAAAAATGCCAGGCGCTCTGGCTCATGCCTGTAATCCCAGCACCTTGGGAGGCTAAGGTGGGTGGATCACTTGAGGTCAGGAGTTCAAGACTAGCATGACCAACATGGTGAAATGCCTTCTCTACTAAAAATACAAAAATTAGCCAGGCATAGTGGTGGGTGCCTGTAATCCCAGCTACTTGGTAGGCTGAGGCAGGAGAATTGCTTGAAACAGGGAGGTAGAGGTTGCAGTGAGCCAAGACCGTGCCGCTGCACTCCAGCCTGGGCAACAGAGTGAGACCCTGCCACAAAATAAAATAGAAGAGTAAAAAATATTAAAAGTTACTATTTTGTTTGGTGAAATAATGAAATAAATCTTTGACAAATCTAGTAAATAACAAAAGTTATATATCCATATATATATATACTTATATGTATACAGCTAACATTTATGGAGAGTTTGTTACATGTTAGGCACTGTGCTGAATGCTTTACATGTATTATGTCATTTACACCCTACGACAATCCTATGAGATAGTACAGTGGGTTGAATAGTGTCTTCCCGAAATCTGTGTCAGTCTACAGTCTTAGAGTGTGACGTTATTCGGAAATAGGGTCTTTGAAGATGCAATTAAGGTACAGGTCAAGACGCAATCCCACTGGATTAGGGTGCCCCTTTCTTGTAAGAGATAATAAAAGAGGTGCAGAGACACAAAGGAGAAGGCCATGTGAAGATGGAGGCAGAGGTTAGGGTTATACTGCCAAAACACCCCACCAGGAGCTGCCAGGAGTGGGGGGCAGGGAGGGAAGGTTCTCCTCTAGAACCTTCGTGGGAAGCCTGGCTCTGCTGACATTCTAATTTCAGACTTTCTGGCCTCCAGAACAGAGAGAGAATAGTTTCTGTCATCTTAAGCCACAAGTTTGCAGTGTTTGAGCAGTTCCAGGAAACGAATATGGATAGATTCTCTCATTATTCTCATTTTACAGAGAAGCCAATGGAGGTTCAAAAGGATGGTGTTAATGCTAAGCTACATGGTTAGTGCACTGGTGGAGCAACTGTTGAAGGTCAGGTATATCTGGCTGCAGGGTCCATGATTTTTGTCATCATACGTTTCTGTTTCTGAATAAGGGACAATATTATGTCCTCTGTCTAGTCTCCTACTTGCCTATTAGATCCTCATTAAAAAGGGGACAGAGCCATGGTGGCATGTGCCTGTAGTCCCAGCTACTCAGGAGGCTGACATGAGAGGATCGCTTGAGCTCAGGAGATCGAGGCTGCAGCGAGCTGTGATTATATCATTGCACTCTGGCCTGGGTGACAGAGCAAGACTCTGTCTGAAAGAAAAAAAAAAAAGGACAGAAAGACATTCAGTGTTAACTCCTCATTTCAAACTTGCAACTGGATTTTAAGTTGTGGCTTTCATTTCAATTTCTAGACTATAAGCTCTCAAGAGCAAGATGGATATAAATTCATCTTTGTATTAAATAACTGCACATTGTATGTTTGGCATTTGCTGAATAGAAGGGACTCAGTTCTTTTCTTTCTTTTTTTTTTTAAAACCGAGTCTGGCTCTGCCGCGCAGGCTGGAGTGCAGTGGTGTGATCTCGGTTCACTGCAACCTCCGCCTCCCGGGTTCAAGCGATTCTCCTGCCTCATGTTGGCCAGGCTGGTCTTGAACTACTGACCTCAAGTGATTGGCCCGCCTCGGCCTCCCAAAGTGCTGGGATTACAGGCGTGAGCCACCGTGCCTGGCCAGAAGAGACTCAGTACTCACTGTCTGGAAGAACGGCCTAGGCTGATCCCAGTGACTCTCAAATTCATTCTGACCCTACAGAGTGGAATCCAAAACTGATCCAGATCACCAGGTTCATCTCTATCCCAGCTCCTTTTTTCTCAGTAACAAGGAAGTCACAGAATTTTGGGGTGTTAGATCTAGAAACTCTACTACGGTAGTAAAATATGGTGGCTGTAAGTTTACATCCTGAGGAAGATCCAAGTTTAAATTTCAAAACTATCACCTTTTTGCTGTATGTGCTTGAAGAAGCTATTGAAATTCTTTAGCCTCAGCTTTCTCATCTATAAAATGCAACTACTACATCAGAATGCTTATGACAATGTTTATAAAGCATTAGCACAATGCCCAGTACATAGTAAGTACACAATGTGTTAGCTCTTATATTTATTATCAAAATTTTTGCAATTTGCAGGTATCAGAATCATGACAAGGGGTGGGATTTGGCAAGAAATTTCTTCTTCTTTTTTTTTTTTTTTAGAGATAGCATCTCGTTCTGTCACCCAGGATGGAGTGCAGTGGTGCAATCACAGCGTGCTGCAGCCTCGACCTCCTGAGCTCAAGCGATCCTCGAGCCTTAGACTCCTGAATAGCTGGCACTACAGGTGTACATCACCACAGTGGCTAATTAAAAAAAATTTTTTTTGGTAGAGATGGGGTCTCACTGTGTTGCCCAGGCTGGTCTTGAACTCCTGTCTTCAAGCATCCTCCCACCTTGGCCTCCCAAAATGTTGGGATTACAGGCGTGATTACCAGCCTTGGCAAGAAACTTCTAAATGAACTTGGGACATACGTATTTTCTCAGTCAAGTATTCTCACATAGGGACCATTAGGGCCTCCCAAGGGAAAAAGTTGGAACCCCTTCATCCTGTCCAACATCAGATTTCAAAACCCAGAGAAGCTAAATAATTTGACTGTAATTACAGAGTTGCCTAGCAGCAGAGCTCAATTAGAATCCAGGATCTTGGACACACAGTCTAGTGCCCTTTCTACCGCAACAGGTGTGTACTTGATTCTCCAGACCCTTAGGGTACAAGTACCGAGCCATTTCCTTTTGCCAGAACTGTGTTGAGGTCCTCACATGCCATGTTGCTGGGAATCCTAGTATCCCTACTAGGATTATATTTTCCAAGAACTCTGGGGGTTTAAGCAAGCCAAAAGGGAAGTGTACCAATCTTTTATTAATACTTGCATGGGCTGGGCGCAGTGGCTCACGCCTGTAATCCCAGCACTTTGGGAGGCCGGGGTGGGTGGATCACCTGAGGTTAGGAGTTCAAGACCAGCCTGGCCAACATGGTGAAACCCCCTTCTGTACTAAAAATACAAAAGTTAGCCAGGCGAGGTGGCGCACGCCTGTAATTCCAGCTACTTGGGAGGCTGAGGCGGGAGAATCTCTTGAACCTGGAAGGCGGAGGTTGCAGTGAGTCAAGATGGCGCCATTGCACTCCAGCCTAGGTGACAGAGTGAGACTCCATCTCAGACAACAAAACAAAACAAAACGAAACATAACACCTTGCATGTTGTCGTAGGGAAAATTTTATTTCGTGCCGGCAGCTGCTGTTCTCTCTGCTGCCACATGGTACCGCTGTTGGAAGAGGGTCTCAGAGATGCTGTATGCTATAGCAAAGTCACACTGGTGTCTTCAAAGAGGGCTCCTTTACTGATAATTCCACAACTTCCATGCCAAGCACACTTGCATGCGCCATGGACTCTGCACATGTATCCAAGCAAGGCTTATGACCTTTCAGGTCCCTCCTCTCCCCATGGCCTCCCTAGAGCCCTATACACACCACTACCACCACCACCATCATTTTCCCTCGAGTCCGACCACCTCAGAGTTAGATATTTACTTGTCTTGGAACCCAAAGCCACTGTTCCCCCTCCAAGTCCCTGCTCCTTTTAGTGCTTAGAACACAAAGCATTCATTCTCCTCCCTTAATGTCTACTTGCCTCAACTGATTTTTAGGAATTGAAAATTTGTAATCCTTAGAGATTTTTTTCCCCCTCAGAGACTTAAAGTCTCTCATCCAATTCCTAGACCTCAGTGAGTTCATAGACTTAAGTCTCTATGAAGGAATGGGAGGTCCGGTAACCCTGTGGAAGAACCCTGATGGAACATGGCCTGCGAAGATAATGAGCTTTTATCTTGGCTTTTGCCAAAAAGGTTTGTGGCCATTTACTCAAGGAAAATACAGGGAGACTCATCTAGTTATGGACACTCTGCAGACACTGGCTCTGAGCAGCTACACCTCCTGAGGTCTCTGGGTCCCGTTGCAGCACGCTGCATACAGCATAGGCTTATCAAGTCCACGTGACAGATACTTTGTCTGGAATCGACCTCATGTTTAGGTGAACTGGCTCTCGGAACGCATCCTATAGTTCCACAGTTCTATGGTGTAGTTGGAAATAGAGCCTCAGCAAGTGCTAAAATCTCTACTCTGCCTTTACAACCCATGGAGCTGGAGTTGTTATGGTAGGAAGAGCTAAGTGGAAGCTACTGGAACATTTCCTGTATGCCAAAATTTTCAATCAAAAGCAACGCTCAAGGATGACAGAAGATGCCACCCCCATATGTGCCACTTTTGGGAATAAGGATTATCTTGAGTTAAAGGCACTTGAGAAACAGCAGGTGCCACAGGGCACTCTCACTCCTCTTTTACTTCCTGAAAGCAGGAGATGAACCCCCAACTGAAAGACGCCCTCCCTGTCCTGGGAAGAAAGAAACATTATCACAAGGTGGGGAGGCAAGGCCGAGCGAAATCTGTACAGACCTTGTTAAAATAATCCTTATCTTCCTTTGATCCTCCCATATATTTTAGGTACTTTTCCACAACTGACTGTTCAATCCATAATACAGTTAGATTTTGCTACTTCTTTGGGTCTTCATTCCTTTCCTTTTTTTTTTTTTTGAGACAGAGTCTCGCTCTGTCGCCCAGGCTGGAGCACAGTGGCGTGATCTCGGCTCACTGCAAGCTCCGCCTCCTGGGTTCACGCCATTCTCCTGCCTCAGCCTCCCGAGTAGCTGGGACTACAGGTGCCTGCCACTACGCCCGGCTAATTTTTTTGTATTTTTAGTAGAGACGGGGTTTCATCCTGTTAGCCAGGATGGTCTCAGTCTCCTGACCCTATGATCCCTCTGTCTCGGCCTCCAAAAATGCTGGGATTACAAGAGTGAGCCACGGCGCCTGGCCGGGTCTTCATTTCTTGAGGAGACTCCTGTGTATGCTTTTCTCTTATCTGTTTTGTGCTACTTTAATCCTCAGGCCTAGCCTGAGACCCTAAAAGAGTACAGTTTTGTCTCTCCTGTTACTCTATCTTCGAAGAAACTTTCAAGACTTCCTCCACCATTAGGCTATGGGGGAGTGCCTCAGAAACACAGGCAGCATGTGTATCCAAGGCTAATTCCCTCCTAGCACTGGAGATGACCGTTACTGGGACAATGGCAGGGACAACCATCAGAGGGCTGCTGCAGACAGACAGCTGTGGACTTATAAAAGACCCCTGCTACTTGTGGGAGACAGCAGTGAACTAGAATGAGACTTGAATTCTTTTCACTGGCTACTAAGATCAGCTTTTATCAACTTCTTGGTACATTATATTTTCCCTTAATAGAATGACGTCCTTCAAATTATGGCAGAAATCAATGGGAGCCATTTATTTTAGACATTTATTCCACAAACAAGTTTTCAAGAAGACATCTAAGTGAACACTGATACAATGAATCGACATCCATTTGCCCCGGGTCTTGGAATGCATTCAGAGGCAGAGGCTTCCAGTTTCACAAGTTACTCAGACGCTCCTTTAGCTAGGGCTGCCCCAGCTCCCTCACAGCTGAGTCTTGTCTGTCACCGGGCACCAGACCTCCTGACAGAGGCTTCCTTCACTTCAGCCTGCCACTGGTTATCGAGGTGCTTGGGGGGCTGCCTGCTGTGGACGACGAGGGACTTGCCCTTTCTCCTTCCCGAACAAACTCCTGGGCTGACTTTGCTGTCACAGCATCCCTTCCCTTTCCTGAAGCACGTGATGGATTTGGTATGGCCAGATGTGGCAGGCACAGGAGAGCTGGGCCGGCAGCCTGGTCTTCTAACCTCTTCCACATCTATATCACGCTTCACAGCCTCAGGAAACATTAGAGGCAGAGCAACTTAGCAATCAAGTTCAACTTCTCTTCAGATGAGGAGCCGAGGCCCAGAGAGGCTATGATGTGTCAAACAACACTCATTAAGTAGTGACAAGACTAAAATTTGCCTCTTTCAGCTTCTGGTCTCATGCTTATTCCACCAAGGCCAGGCTGCCCTGAGCCGTTTATGTGTGAGGTTTCCCTCTTTAAAAAACTGTTTATTTCCAGATGAATGAATTACGTTGAATGCATAATAACATCACTGGTAAGAACTGGAGGTATCTGTGGCAGTAACAAAGCAAGCCTAGGTGGGACATACGAGCCCAGTTTCCAAAATGCCTTCGATAAGATGATAGTGAAAAGTTGTCAGTCTATGCTGCTTTTCCAAAACAAGATTTGACAGAATTCACAAGGAAATAAGACAAAATTAAATAAATATAGGTTGGGGTAGTTGGTTGAGGTGGGCTGTAAGTTTTGTTGAGCTTTCCAGCAGCCAGAACAGAGAGAGAAAAAGCAGCTTAAGTTACAAAAATCACAGTGTTTGTAATACATACATACAGATCTACACACACATGTAGATGTGTGTGTGTATATATACTGCGCTTAGGATCAGAGCTTTCCTTGGTACTGAGATCTAGATAAAAAAAACCTTTTTCTATGAATCTTCATAAAGGCAATGTTATGTGATCTAGAAGACACATTGGTCAGAACATGATTATTCATTTTGACTTATATGTACCAGGTGAAAACAAATAAAATGCAGGGAGACAAGTAGTGTTGGTTTAAAATGGGGGGGGGAGACCTTCCATTTCTTCAGAACAAAGTTCATCAAATTAATGTAACACATATCTAGACAGCCCATTTACAATTAGGAGTAGAAGTAGGGGAACTCAAATTCCACCTCAGCTTGCTCCCAGGCATATGAGAGTTAAACAGAATCAGTTTGCCCCACTAGAGAGGGAATGGGTCTTGACCCTTTCCTGCCACTGGGGAAGGTTGAGAGATGAAGGTACAGAATATGATTCTGGGCAACTTAGCGAAACTCTTCTGCAAGTGAAGATGATGTTCTCATGACTGAGCTCCTGGCCTTCTGTAACTGCCATGGTGTAAGCGGCCCCACCTTTTGCTGTGATGCTTCCTCTACCAAACTGTGAGTTCCTTGAGCCCAGGCACCATGCTCCTTTCTTCCTTTTTGTATCCTTCACTGTGGCTAGGACATGGCCTTACATATAACAGTGCTTCATATTTATGAATAAGTCATCTACTTTCCTGAATCATGCTTCCATATAATATCAATCCTGTGTACACATTACTAAGTGGTAATTTCTATTAATGCGCATCTTCTCTAGAGCTGGAATTCCAGAACATCTACACAATATAAACACAAGCCCACTGGCACCACAAACATCTTACTGTGCTACGCACACTACCAGCACAGAACTGTACTTAGCATTAGAAATCTATAACTTGGACAACACAGAAAAATCAACCTATTGAGATGTGAACAGTCATAACATTTTCAACAAACATAAATCAGAAACATTTATCAATGTTTACCTGAGTCACCTGCCTTCCAACAGGCCACACCCTATTCTGGCACCATAAATTAGATTTCTTTCTACAGTGCCTACCCTCCTAGGTACTTTGCTGAAGAAGTTTCAAAAGATTGAAACATACCAAAAGGAAAAATATCATTTCCAGATGGCTTCAGATAACAGCATTTGACAAAGAGAGGGAGAGATAAGAGCAAAATAATCACCTACAAACAGCCCTGACTCCGGTTCCCTTCCCATTAAACTTGTGACTTCTCCTTTGCCAAAGCAAAGCCACCCTGGGTCACCTACATACTAAGGGAATAAATGCCACTGGCTCCATCCTGAAGCAACTGGCCATGGAAAATCAAATTTCTGGGTTTCATCTGTAACTTCAAAAGTGAATTAACCATCCCCCATCAGAACTTTTCCTTCAGTGTTTATTGGGTTACTGCCGGGGGTTCTCAACGAGATTTTTCAGACAAAACAGGTAAATGAGGAAAACAAAAACGGTGTTCTGGATTTCTGGATTGAAGTTTTTACAAATGTTCCCACTTTTCACCCAGTGAGCTCTAGAGTTGTGTTAAATTACTTGGGGCACTACAGTTAGGTTTCTGATGCGGTAAACAGGGACTAGAAGCCTCAGGAACAGAGACTGGGAGATTTAACAGCCAGACCTCAGAGCGCTGGTCTAAGCTGAGGTGCTATCTGATCTACAGCAGGCCAAAGGAGTCCAACTGGTCTTAGAAATGTTTCAGGTGTCTATTACCTCTTCCCTATCCCCTTAAAGTTTTAGAAACACTTTTATAATATTATACTGCAGTGTGGGGGTGGGAGGTACGACATATGCCAACATACCAGTCGTGTTCTAGATAAGAGCCAGAGAAGTTAGAGGACAGAACTAGAATGCGTCTGAAATCCTGCTTTGTTTTAGTGAGACACACCATGAACAGGCCTCCTATTCCATCTGAGGAGGGCATGGTAGTTCAGAAGAGGCTGGCAGAAGCACCCAGAGCAACTGAGAGGTAAGTGCAGGGCTATGAGAAACAGTACAAAGACCTGGGATTACTTATAGGCCAGAGAAGCAGCAGCCAGGGGATTTAAGTCTTCAGGTACAGAAAAGGATGAGGGGTGATCAATTGCTTCTCACCTCCATGGAGGGCAAGGCATTAGTAACAGGATTTCAGTGACAACACAGGGATTCTGCCGTAGCTATTTGGATCAACTTCTTGACAAAAAAAAAAGGTACACTGTAACAGACTTCTGAGGAAAGCTATAAAATCTTCACTCTTCTTTTGTGGATCTCTTCAAAACTAAGATGGATTTGATGTAGTTCTGATCAGACTCCTCAAAGTTCTATCTAAATGTGAAAATCTGTTATCAAGTTGCATCCAGGATCTCATGGAGTAGGTAACAACAACAAAAAAACTTTTGGCATTTTTTATGTCCTTGAAAACAACTCTCACCCACATGGAAGATCTTGAATGCTGCTGAACTTAGCAATCCAGTTGCAGTGGCCTCAAAGTACTGAAGAGTATTTCATTCTGAACTTGGACAATATATCTTCTCCACATTCTTAAAGGAGAAGCTGAGACACACAGAAGAAGAGGAACAGACTGATGAAGTTAGAGGCAGAGGTGAGAACAGGATGAAAGTGTCTAGTTTATTTATATTCTCAAGTTTATCTTGGGAGTTACACTTCATAGCTAAGAAAAGATTGCTTCCAAGAATGAGATTAGGGTAAAATGGCTAGGGGGCATTTAGGAAGAGAAGATCATCATCAAAAAGTTTTCCGAAATTCATCAGTCTTTCCCTTATGTGGGTTCTCAGGGCAATACAGAGATGGAGGGTGTGGCAGAGGCTTTTCTCTCACATGAACTTCCCGATGTTTGGTAAGAACAGAACTTTTACTGAAACGTTTGCCACACTGGGCACATCCATAGGGCTTCTCTCCAGTGTGTATTCTCCGATGTTCTCGAAATCTCGTACAGTTATTGAAACTTTTTTCACAGTCCACACATTTGTAGGGATTCTCCCCAGTGTGAACTCTCCGGTGGGTGCTGAAATGAGAACTGTTGGTGAAGCTTTTCCCACACTCTCCACACTGATAGGGCTTCTCACCGGTGTGGGTTCTCTGATGTATAATAAGACTAGAGCTCTGACTAAAGCATTTTCCACACTCTCCGCATCTGTAGGGTTTCTCTCCTGTGTGGATTCTCTGGTGGGCACCAAAATTTGAGGAGTCATTAAAGCTTTTTCCACAGTCAAGACATTTAAAAGGTTTTTCGCCTGTGTGGATTCTTTGGTGTCTGATCAGGCTCCTGCTTCTACCAAAGCACTTCCCACAGACACCACACTTGTAAGGATTCTCCTTGTGGTGGGTCATCCGGCACATCAGACGAGTGCTCCTTCCAAAGCTTTCTCCATATTTGAGAAGTCTGTAGGGTCTCTTCCCCACAAAAGGCCTCTGATGCACAACGGCTTTCCCTAAATCTCTAGGCTGAGACATCGGCTTTCCCTGTCTAATTCCTTGAAGATTTTCCCATTGTCTTCCTGAGATGCATTCCCTTTTGCGATATTTGCTGGGGTCGGTACTCTGGGAAACAACTCTTTTAGACTTTTCTATTAATGCCCTATGCTGTTCCATGTCCTTATATACTATCTGTGTTGGATCCTCCTTGATGCTACTTCCAATTTCAAAATCTGAAAAAACAAAAGACAATACAAATTTCATACAAGTCTGATATTAATCATAAACAACCTGGCTTGCAAGGCTTGATCCGCTTGCTCTCCATACACTTCTCTAACCTCAGATACTGTGACTCTTCCCTGATTCATTCTGCTGTATTTCTTTCCATTCATAAACAGGCCAATAACAGCCAGTACAGAGTAGGCCTTCAGAAATGTTTCCTGCATTATAATCCAAGCCATCATTCCCCATCCATAACCCGATTAACATGGGGGCAACCTGGCTTATCTCCCTGAGGTTCCACTCTAATTCATCCTATTTTCATAATTTCACCTCTATACTAAAGCACACTATACCACACTGATCTTTAGATTAGATTCTGACCAAGTCCAAGTTCCTCGAGGGACTTGAGGAATTAAATTCCTCTACATATCTAATCATATCCCATCCAAGGGTACCCATTTCTTCTCAAGTGTTCTTCTCACTTTGTTTTTCAGGCTGTCCCATAAACCACATTAAATGAAATCTTAATTCTCACTGTTCCCCAAATTGGAATTATTTTCTCACTCTTTTCATCTACATCCCACGTTCACTACATCTTGGATCCATATTTTCTGTGAAGTTTTCTGGACAGACAGCATGACATGGTGAACAGAGACAAGTTTTGGAATTATACGGCTCTGGGTCTGGTCCCATCTTGGTCAGTTATTAACTGTGTGATTTCTGTATTAACTTATTATGGAAAATTCAAACACAGAAAAGTCTGGAGAACAGTATGTATAATGAACTCCCACAAACCACTTACCTACATTTAACTATGACCTATTCATGGCCAATCCCATTTCATTTCCACTCCCACACAGTCCCTGCTCCCTCCATCCAGACTACTTTGAAGCCAATTCCAGACATCACGTTATTTCATTCATAAACATTTCACAAGCTGTGCAACTTAGGCCCAATTCAGGTTAATCCTTGTTCTTAAGCATCTGCTCTCCTGCCTTGTTTCTACTGCCAGTTTCAACATTACTTTCCTTCCACACATTCAGTGGAAACCACAGATAACTCTCAATCCCAAGTGTGGAGGCTGTGGCATGGGATAGGGAGAGGAGGGCAGCCATCAATCAATCTAGTGACTTAAGTAAAAAGCCTTAACAGTTCCATCTTTCACTTATTAGTAATTTTTTTGTCACCCAGGCTGGAGTGCAGTGGCATGATCATAGCTCACTGCAGCCTTGACCTCCCAGGCTCAAGTGATCCTCCCACCTCAACCCCCCAAGTTGGTAGGATTACAAGTGCACACCACCACTCCCAGCTAATTTTTTATTTTTTGTAGAGATGGGGTCTATGTTGCCCAGGCTGGTCTCGAACTCCTGTGCTCAAGCGATCCTCCCACCTTGGCCTCCCAAAGTGTTAGGATTACAGGTGTGGGCCACCACACCTTGCCTGTCAGTACTTCTTTTGAAGTTTTCTGATTGAGTCCAACATTGTCCTGGGATTTGGAGAAAGTCACAGCCTAGCAGTTGGCTCAGAGAAAGCTTGACAGGTCTGGAGCTCACTTTAAAAACAAGATTCACAAGGAATTTGTTTCCAGAGTTATCAAAGCCAGGGTTCTACAGGACTTAATTCAAGCCTTCATACTATTTGGGAACAATTACTCCATAATTTCCCATATATATATATACACACACTAAGCTAGAGTCACTTGCTTCAATAAACTAGTCCTGAATTACCCCGCATATTCAACTGATTGCCGGGGGCTTAAACTAGTGTTATGGGAAGACGGAGCTCCTGTCCTTCAGGAGCTCACCATGTCTGGGAGGTCTTACATATAAAGTGTTCAGTGCCGTAAGACAGAGACAGACAAAGTATGGGAGCTGAGGGAGAATTTGGACATGGAGGTATGTAGAGCCAAGGACATTCAAGGTGGAAGGAACATCGCAAGCTAAAGTTTGGATGTGAAAGGGCTTGAGGTGTGTGTAGGAAATAGCCCGTAGTTCCACTCTGACTAAGCACAGAGTTGAGGAAGGAAAATACTAACATGTAGACTAGAAGAGTAAGATGAGCTCAGATCAAAAATGGTTGTGAAACCTTAATAGTGTGGGTGGGGAAAACTGGTTTGGAGGCTTTTACAACAGTCTAGGCAAGAGAGAGAGAAGACTGAACTAGACAGTGGCTAATGGTAACTGAAAAGGGGACAGATAGACGTGATAGTCTGGATGAGGGTGGGAGCCCACGGGGAAGAGCCATGGTGTGGTAAGGAAGATGGTGATGTTAGTTTTGAACATCTTAAGCCTGAGTTACTAGTGACAGGCCCACGAGGGCATAAGTCCGTGGAAAACATGCAGATGGAGCTCAGGACCAGAATAAAGTCTTTCATTTAGTCTCTGCCTATCTTTTTTGTCTTGCACACCACATATAACTATAAGATGTTCTTCTTTTGTGCTTACTGACACACTTCCTTCATCCAAGTTTTTTCTCATGTGTGATTCCAAGTTTTTCTTCCCCACGGTACTTCCAGGAGATACAAAACACTGTCTGACCCAAACCAACAAAAACCAAGGCTGAGAACCCAAGGACTGAGTCACTCTAACGTGAGTTCCTCCTTTGAATAGAAGCACCATGAGAACAGGAACTTTGTTTGTTTGTTTTTAGATGGAGTCTCTCTATCACCCAGGCTGGAGTGCAATGGGATGATCTCAGCTCACTGCAACCTGCACCTCCCAGGTTTCAAGTGATTCTCCTGCCTCAGCCTCCTGAGTAGCTGGGATTACAGGTGCCCGCCACCACACCCAGCTAATTTTTGTATTTTCAGCAGAGACAGGGTTTCGCCATGTTGGCCAGGCTGGTCTCGAACTCCTGGTGATCCACCTGCCTCAATCTCCCAAACTGCTAGGGTTACAGGTGTGAGCCACCATGCCTGGCCAGGAACTGTTTTATTCACTGCTATATCCCCTGTTCTTCAAGTAGCACAGGCACTCAAATATTTGTTGAATGAAGGAATATTCATGAGCTATGTGCAAGATCTACCGATTTTTCAGTAAATCACACTTAACTCCTCTTTGGACTAAAACTCCTTGGTTTTGCATCTTACCATTTGGGTTCTGCAGTAGACCTGGAGGTCCCTGGAATTCTGGCTCTTGCACAATTTCCTCCTCGCTCATTCTCTCACTGCAAGAGTCTTCTATTACTGCCTCCTGTGAGGTCTCTTCAGGTTCCCAGCCTGTAGGTTCCTGGGGTTCAACCTCAATATCCCCTCTTTCTTGCCTTGAAGGTGATGGGACTTCTTCCGGGGTGCTGGGGGAAGGAGCAGGTGCCCGAGAGTTAATCAGGGCATCCATCTCCTTGTAGAACGTGCAGGACTCTAGCACGTGGCCATTTTTCACCTTGCGGTAACTCTTCTGAAGGCTTTTGAACTTGGTTCGGCACTGTTCTGGTGTCCGGAGGAAGCCGCACTCTCGAAGTTGTTCAGCTACAGCCCCATACAATTTGCTCTTCCGATGACAGGCTTGAAGCGCTTCATAAAACCGAGTCTCACGGAGGATATCAAGAAAAGTCTTGGTTTCTTCATAGCCCCAGTGCACACCTGCCATTCGAGGATAAAGTTCACAATGTAAGAAAGAAAAGGAGTCTGTATCCTCTACACTATATACATTAAGAAATGCAGAGGTAAAAAAAAATCCCATTCACAGTGGCAACAAGAACTACGATATGCCTAGGAATAAGCTTTGCAAGAAATGAGGTCTATATAAAAATGTGTAATATCATAAAACTAGAAAAAATGACAAGACACTGTTTATGAATAGGAAGACTCAAGTTGTACAGATATCATTTCTCATATGAATCTATAGTCAAAATCCCAATCAGATTTTTAAAACTGAAATCAGTAAACTAATCTCAAAGCTTATTTGGAAGAATAAAAATGCAGTCTCCCAAATCTGCCATTGCTACGGTGATTAACTAAATGATTTAGTTCTCTAGAAGTCTCTTTCCAAAGTGGTTAAGAATAATGACTAGGCCGGGCACGGTGGCTCACGCTTGTAATCCCAGCACTTTGGGAGGCCGAGGCAGGTGGATCACGAGGTCAGGAGATCGAGACCATGGTGAAACCCTGTCTCTACTAAAATACAAAAAATTAGCCGGGCGTGGTGGCGGGTGCCTGTAGTCCCAGCTACTTGGAGAGGCTGAGGCAGGAGAATGGCGTGAACCCGGGAGGTGGAGCTTGCAGTGAGCTGAGATTGCACCACAGCGAGATTGCGCCAGAGCCTGGGCGACAGAGCGAGACTCCGTCTCAAAAAAAAAAAAAAGAATAATGACTAGAATTTCCGATAGGAAATATTCCCCTCAAATTTCCTACCACTTCTGTAACCAGTCTTCCTTGAGGAGCAGAACTATGTTCAGAGTAGTTTTTGGAATGTCATCGAATCCTCTACTTTGAGATGAAATGATCTGCAAGACAAGACTATGTTCTGCATTTATAGCGGAATAAAACTTTTCAGGGCATATCTAAATATAATTTGTAAAACATACTTTTTGTATGTTTTGTAATCTATAGTAGGAAAAATCTCTATCCTCTATCTTACTAGGTGGTCTCTTCCAGGCCTATGACTGGATTCCCATATTTGAGACCACACCAAGAGTCCCAGCCTCATGTTGATGGATTTTCAGATTGGTGAGACCTGTCTAGGCATAATGCATCTTCCTACCTTAGCAGATGCTTATTTTTTATTTTTTGAGACAGAATCTCAGTCTGTTGCCCAGGCTGGACTGCAGTGGCACAATCATGGCTCACTGAAGCCTTGAACTCCTGGGCTCAAGAGATCCTCTTCGCTTCAGCCTCCTGAGTAGCTGGGACTACAGGAGTGTGCCACCATGCCTGGCTAATTGTTTTATTTTTTGTAGAGACGGAATCTCATTGTGTTGCCCAGCTGCTCGCAAACTCCCGGCCTCAAGAGATCCTCCCAGCTCAGTCTCCTAAAGTGCTAGAATTACAGGTATGAACCACTGCATCCAGCCAGATATTTCTTTTGAATGGGTTTAGTCATGAATACTTTCCCTAGCCGGAGTTAGTTTTCCATTCTATGTAAGAATTTATAGGCTGGGTGCGGTGGCTCACGCTTGTAATCCCAGCACTTTGGGAGGCCGAGGTGGGTGGATCATTTGAGGTTGGGAGTTTGAGACCGGCTTGACCAACATGGTGAAATCCCATCTCTACTAAAAACACAAAAATTAGCCAGGCATGGTGGTGGGTGCCTGTAATCCCAGCTACTTAGGAGGCTGAGGCAGGAGAATTGCTTGAACTCACCCAGGAGGAGGAGGCTGTAGTGAGCCAAGATTGTGCCACTGCACTCCAGCCTGGGTGACAGAGTGAGACACCATCTCGAAAAAAAAAAAAAAAAAAAAAAGAATTTATCTCTAGCTGGAGTAAAGAAACGTTACTAATAACAATGATACCAGGCAATGCTGTATTATATTTTAGCATTTTCACAGTGCCTTCATTTATATTATCCTATTTAACAC
The DNA here is from genome assembly GCF_009828535.3 of Hylobates moloch. Classification (NCBI taxonomy): domain Eukaryota; kingdom Metazoa; phylum Chordata; class Mammalia; order Primates; family Hylobatidae; genus Hylobates; species Hylobates moloch. The sequence goes on from NW_026652281.1 coordinate 77,000,654, forward strand.
TAGTAACAACCCCATGAGGTATTCTTAGTCATATTTTACAGATGAGAAAATTGAAGCTCAAAGTAGTTACGTGATCTGTCTACTGTCACACAGTTATTAATTGGCGATTTAATTCTGCATGTCTCAGTCACGAAATATTTAACACCAGCTCTCTTTTGCATGGTGTATCTGTCTGCCTTTTAAATTTTAATGTCTCTGTATTATATTTAAGGTGGATCTCTTATAAGCAATTAATGTCTGATAATCTTAAACCTTTAAGTTTGTAATTAATTATATATTTGGATTTATATCTTATTTTTTCCATCTGACTCATCTATTTTGTACTTTTTCTCTCCTTTCTTGTCTTCTTTTAGATTACACAAAAAAGGTTTATTTCATTTTTAATGAAAACCTGTTGAAACTGTTACATAATTTTGTACTGGTTATTTTAGATAATGTAATAATGCGTGCTTGACTTATAATCCAATACAATTGATTGCTTTATGCCAATTATCAGATAATACTAGATTAGAACCCTTTAACTCCATTTGTCTTCCTTCCACAAGGACCCAAACACTCAAAATCCATGCTATGCTATAAAGTGAAAACGACTCCTCCATGGCCACTTGGAGCTGTTACTCCAACTGCAATGGGGGCAGCAGCAAGCACCTGAGGGTACTTCAGTAATGTGGCCACACCACAGTGAAAGTGGTGAGGTGTGTGTGACAGCACCCCCCGGGTTTGGTCACTTCTGGTCTACTGCTTTTTCCACAAGATCACACATCTGTCTTCTTACCAGAGAAACAAAGCACAATTCTTACCACTGAGGTTCTGAAACAAGACAGGGGCACCATGGATTTCAGACTTGCGGATAAATTCGACGCCTATTTCATCACCATCAGAATCTTCTGCAGCTTCCTCCTCCTCCACCAAGCTGATGTGTTCTTTAGCACTGATGGCAATTCTCTTCAGTCTGGGGACAGGTATCATCTCCTTTGGTTTATCAGTCGACGGAGCATGGGCTGCAGGGTTCAACAAAGCATCCATGTCCTCAAAGAAGGCGCAGGGTTCTAGCATGTGGCCATTTCTCACCTTTCGATAGCTTTTCTGGAGACTTTTGAACTTGGTTCGACACTGTTCTGGGGTTCGAAGGAAGCCACATTCTCGCAACCATTCAGCCACAGCACCATACACCTGGCTATTTCGGGGACAGGCCTGAAGTGTTTCGTAAAAGCGAGACTCTTTGAGAATTGCCAGGAAAGTCTTTGTTTCTTCATAGCTCCAATGCACACCTGCTATCTTTTCATCTTCTAAACCCCACTGCTGCTGCTCTCTCCATGTTTTTCCTGCACTCCTTGCAGGGACCTGAATAGCATGAACTGACTTTTCCTTGACGTAGTTGCTTCGTAGGATACTTCTCTTGTTAGAGGAATGCAGACCTAGAGTCCATGGCTCCTTTCTCTGTTCCAACCGGGTTATCTTGGTAGATGTAGACACTGTACTTCCTACAGTAAAAGAAACATATTTCATGGTAGACACAGAAGTCATTACTGCATGCCTCAATCTTCTGCTGTCACATGCTCTCCTGGGCCACTTGTTCACACCCAAACCTTCCTCAGCTGTGACACTGCACATTTATTTTTACATGACTTCCTTGGTACAAACATCTACTAACTTACACGATCATTTTACTTTTCATGTATGTACCATTTCTTTTCCTAGCTAGTTCTTACAGGGAAACCTTTAAGGGTAAGAATATATATTTTTAACCTTTGATTCCCTCTCAGTAGCCAATGTTGTGTTAGGTTCAGGGTATGCCCCTACTCAGTATTTGTTACTTGTAAAATAAAGTGTATCTTTTCCCCACATTCCTCTCCATGCCTACCCCAACATACATACATATATAGGCACTGGGACTATAAGAGATGAGAAGTCAAGAATTTTTTGTTAAACTATATTACAAAGCTATAGTAATCAAAACAGTATGGTACTGGCATGAAAACAGACACAAAGACCAGTGGAACAGAATAGAGAGCCTAGAAAGAAATTCATGCATGTATGGCTAAATAATCTTTGACACAGTGCCAAGAACACATCACTGGGAAAAGGTCATCTTTTCAACAAATGGTGCTGGGAAAACTGGATATCCAGATGCAAAAGAATGAAACTGGACCCCTGTCTTATACGACTCACAAAAATGAACTCAAAATGGATTAAGCCTTAAATGTAAGATCTGAAACCATAAATCTCCTAGAAGAAAACACAGGGGACAAAGTTCCTTGACACTGGTCTTGGCAATAATTTTTTTGAATATGACATCAAAGCACAGGCAACGAAAGCAAAAATAAATGAGTGGGACTACATCAAACTACAAAGCTTCTATACAGCAAAAAAAAAGTCTAATCCAAAACAACAACAACAACAAAAACAGTCAACAAAGTGATGAAAAAATCTATGGAATAGAAGAAAAGATTTGCAAACCACTCATCTGCTAAGGGGGTCAATATCTAAAATATACAAGTAACTCCTACAATTCAATAGCAAAATAACAACAACAAACCAAACAATCTCATTAAAAAATAAGCCCGGGACACAAATAGACATCTTCCCAAGAAGACATACAAATGGCAAATAGGTACATGAAAAGGTGCTCAACATCGCTAATCATTAGGGAAATGCAAATCAAAGCCACAATGAGATATCACTTCATACCTTTCAGAATGGCTATCATCAAGGAGACAAAAATAAGAAGTGTTGGTGAGAAGAAAATGAAACCTCTGAATACTGCTGGCAGAGCTGTGAATTGGGAAGAGTCATTATGGAAAACAGTACAGAGGTTCCATAGAGAACTAAAAATAGAATTACCATATGATCCAGCAATCCTGCTACTAGGTATATATGCAAAAATATTAAAATCAGTAGGCCAAAGAGGCACTACCATGTTCACTGCAGCATTATTCACATATAGCTAAGATACAGAAGCAACCAGGAGGCTGAATGGATAAAGAAAATGTGGTCTATATACACAAAGGAATATTATTCTGCCTTAAAAAAGAAGAAAATTCTGCCTTTTGCAACAACATGGATGAACATGGAGGACATTATGTTAACTAAGGTAAGCCAGGCACAGAAAAGACATATATCACATGATGTCACTTTTTTGGCAGAATCTAAAAAAGTCCAACTCACAGAAGTAGAGAGTAGAAGATGGTTACCAGAAGCTGGGGGAGGAGGAGGGAGGATGGGGAAAGTGGAGATTTGATCAAGGGGTACAAAATTTCAGTTAGATGGGAGGAAGAAACTTTAGTAATCTATTATATAAATTTAGTAATCTATTATATAGTGACTATAATATGTAGTAATGCTTTGTCTATTTCAAAATTGCTAAAAGCATAGATTTTCTTTTATTTTTGAGACAGAGTCTCACTCTGTTACCCAGGCTGGAATGCAGTGGTGCGATCTCGACTTGCCTCTGCCTCCTGGGTTCAACTGATTCTCCTGCCTCAGACTCCCAAGTAGCTGGGATTACAGGCACCCCCCACCACACCTGGCTAATTTTTGTATTTTTAGTAGAGATGGTGTTTCGCCACATTGGCTAGGCTGGTCTCAAACTCCTGACCTCAGGTGATCCGCCTGCCTTGGCCTCCAAAAGTGGTGAGATGACAGGCATGAGCCACTGTGACTTGCCTAAAAGAGTAGATTTTAGATATTTTCACCATAGGAAAATAAGTATGTGAGGTGATGAATTTTTTTTTTTTTTGAGACAAATTCTTGCTCTGTTGCTCAGGCTGGAGTGCAGTGGCATGATCTCAGCTCACTGCAACCTCCGCCTCCTGGGTTCAAGCAATTCTCCTGCCTCAGCCTCCCGAGTAGCTGAGACTACAGGTGCACGCTGCCACGCCCGGCTAATTTTTGTATTTTTAGTAGAGACGGGGTTTCACTATATTGGCCAGGCTTGTCTTGAACCCCTGACCTTGTGATCCACCCACCTCAGCTCCCAAAGTGCTGGGATTACAGGCATGAGCCACCACGCCCTGCCGTGGTGATGGATTTGTTAATTAGCTTGATTTAATCATTCCCCAAAGAAAACATGTATCAAAACATCACATTGTACCCCATATACACAATTATTATCTGTCAATTAAAAAAAGACAAATGATAATAACAAGGTGTGGAGAAAAGGGAATGGTCATGCACTATTGGTGGGAAGGTAAACGGGTACAGCCATTATGGAAAACATTAGGGAGGCTCCTCAAAAAATCGGAACTACAATATGATCCAGCAATCCCACTTATGGTATATATCCCAAGGAGACAAAATCGGCATCTTGAAGAGATAGCTCTACTCCCATGCTCACTGAAGCATTATTCGCAATAGTCCAGACATGGAAACAACCCAAGTATCTGCTGACAAATGAATATTGAAAATGTGAAAATATAGGAAAAAAATATATAATGGAGTACTAGTCAGTCATAAAAAAGGAGCCTGGGTGCAGTGGCTCAATCTGTAATCCCAGCACTTTGGGAGGCAGAGGTAGGTGGATCACAAGGTCAGGAGTTCGAGACCAACCTGGCCAATATGGTGAAACCCCGTCTCTACTAAAAATACAAAAATTAGCTGGGCATGGTGGCATGCACCTGTAGTCCCAGCTACTCAGGAGGCTGAGGCAGGAGAATCGCTTGAACCTGGGAGGCAGAGGTTGCAGTGAGCTGAGATTGCGCCACTGCACTCCAGCCTGGGTGAGAGCAAAACTCTGTCTCAGAAAAAAAGAAAAAAAAAGAAGGAAATCCTGCCATTTGTGACAACACTCGGAGGGCACTGTGCTAAGTGAAATAAACCAGACAGAGGAAGACAAATATGATCTCACTTACATGTGGAATCTAAAATGCTGAACTTACAGAAAGTGAGAAGAGAATGGTGGTTGCCAGGGGCTTGGGTAAGGGGAGATGTTGGTCAAAGGGTATAAGCTTTCAGTTATAAGATTAATAAATTCTAATGTATACAGCATGATGGTTACAGTCAATATTATACTGCATACTTGAAATTTACTGAGAGCGTAGACCTTAAGTGTTCTCAACACACACGTACATAACTATGCAAGGTGATGGATGTGTTAATTCAAATGTGGTAATTATTTTACAATGTATATGTACATAAAATCATCAAGTTGCAATATGACATTCTTAAATATACACAATTTTATTTGCACATATACACACACATATATATATATATTTTGAGATGGAGTTTCGCTCTTGTTGCCCATGCTGGAGTAAAATGGTGTGATCTCGGCTCATTGCAATCTCCGTCTCCTGGGTTCAAGCTATTCTCCTGCCTCAGCCTCCCAAGTAGCTGGGATTACAGGCATGTTCCACCATGTCCAGCTAATTTTGTATTTTTAGTAGAGATGGGGTTTCACCATGTTGGTCATGCTGGTGTTGAACTCCTGACCTCAGGTGATCCGTCTGCTTCGACTTCCCAAAGTGCTGGGATTACAGGCATGAGCCACTGTGCTTGGCCTTATTTGCATATATTTAATAAATAAATATTAAATTTATTTGTACCCCAATAAAGCCAAAAAAAATTTGGTAGAAGAACCTAATTTTCAAACAAAAACTTACAGGAACCCACAAATACATATATCAAAGAAATAAAATTGAGTTGTTTTGCTTAAGGAGGTTGAGGGTGGGTGGGCAAAAAAAGCCTTATATCTTATTATAGCTTTGTGGTCCTGAGACACGTCAAAGATGTCTTTCTCCTCAAAAGAGACTGAAATCTACTTTTCTACTACATGAAGGGGAAAAATAATCTGTGACTTCACATTTGAAAATTATTGGTATAGATATATTTTCATAAGTATTTACTGAAAACAAAATACTTCACTAATAAAATATTTCATTAATTAAAAAAAGAACTTCTGAAGACATTTTGGTGAGGTTAATAGGAAAGAGCTGTTAAGAACAGAAAGCAAATTGAGAATTTGCCAGCTTACAATACGAAAGAGAAGAACATGTCGTAATTTGAATCCTAGCTACATTGCTTACTTTATTTTTTGACCAGGGGAAGTTTCTTAAGCTCTCTAAGCCTCAGTTTCCTAAGGAATAATACCATTTACTGTACTACACCATTTTATATAATACAAATGATAGTCATAAGTAACTCCTCTCCAATGTTTTAATCACTAAATTATTATCTTTTTTTTTTACTGGAAGGAGGAGTGGGTGAGGGAAGAGAATCTGGCTAAGTGATTACACTAGACAACCCTCAGAGATCCTTTAAGTGTTAACATTTACATCTGCCTATCTTTTCATCAGTAGAAATGAATACATTAGAGAGCTCCAAGTCTTATATTTGGAAAGGGAAGGAATCCTTACCCAGGGAGACCACGTTCCCAATATTCTCCTTTCTGAAATCCCGGTAGAGGTCCCTGTGGGCAGGAATCTGATGCACATTCTTTTTGTAGGAAAAGCCTCTGGCCACGTGGATATCTTTCACTGGTTCCTGTAATGACACTAACACCAATGACTACCAAGATAACTGCACAGGTCTTCAAAGGATGAACAATCATAGATGAGGCAGAGAAGGACCCTAAAGAAGAACTGAAATCAAGGAACAAGTGGATAGTTTGTGCCAAATGAAGCAGAAGAAAAAGAATCATAAGATGACAAGATAAGCAAGATGATCCAGCAAGGAGTCTCATTACTCAGGAAGACTGGGTCCCATCTTTTCCGGAAAAGGAATAAGGGGGAAATACACTTATATGCTTGTGAGGAATATAAGTATATTTAAAGTAAGTAAAGTAAGTATATTTAAAGTAAGTGTAAGTAAAGGAATAAGGGGGAAACATACTTATACTCTTGTGGGGAGTATAAGTATATTAAAAGTAAGTAAGTATATTTAAAGTAAGTACAAGTAAAGGAATAAGGGGGAAATATACTTTTATACTCTTGTGGGGAGTATAAAAATTTGAGGACAGTGAAGGCACAGAAAAGCATTGTGCCTAAACACCCTAGTAAGGAAGGCCAGAGAAGATGATTACGGCAGGGCATGGTGGCTCACACCTGTAATCCCAGCACTTTGGGAGGCCGAGGTGGGCGGGTCACTTGAAGTCAGGAGTTTGAGACCAGCCTGGGCAACATGGTGAAACCCCATCTCTACTAAAAATACTAAAACTTAGCCAGGTGTGGTGGCATGCATCTGCGGTCCCAGCTACTCAAAAGGCTGAGGCAGGAGAATCGCTTGAACCCAGGAGGCAGAGGTGGTTGCAGTGAGCTGAGATTGTGCCACAGTACTCCAGCATGGGTGACAGAGTTAGACTCCATCTCAAAGAAAAAAAAGACAATTACAATGTACCTGGGACCCAGCAGGAAGCCGTGTGGTTGTCACTTCCTGGTCTAGGGTATTCCATTCATCAGCAAGGGCAGGAACCCAGGGAGAAGGCCGAGCTGTAAGAATAGAAAGAAACAATTAGTAATCTGGGCTTTGACCCTTTAATTCATGCTGTCTCTCTTTTTAAGAGATGAGTACGTACTGAAACACTAGCAAATATAAATTCCCCATTTTGTCTATGAGTTCAGAACAATGCCCAAAACCACAGTACCCTAAAGCTGGGATCACAACCTCAAATGCTTTCCAGGGGTTAGCAAGTGAAGTACAAGATGAAGGGGGCCAGGTAAGGACTGTGGGAACTGGAGATCACACATCGGATTGAAAGGGCACCGCCAATGCCAATGCTCAGGTCCCGCTCATGTCTCAGTGTGAGACTATGGCTGTGGTACCTTCCCTCCTTCCCTTCCCCCGCCTTCCTTTTCCCTTCCCCTCCCTTCCCTTCCTCCTTTCCTCTCTCTCTCTCTCTCAAACACAGACATTTGCAATGCATTCCATCATAATATAAATTTGGGGAGGCATAAAAAAGTATAGTAGTACCGAATCTTGCCTCTCTGTGAAGGGCTGGGTAAGTCAGACAGACTTGAGGTTTAAAAATAATTGTGCCACTCTGGGGGAAAGGAAACTAACATTTATTGAGCACTATTATGCACTGGCTCCTTTATGCTGCCTCATTTAATCTACACTAATGGCCTTGTTATTTCCCTTTTAAAGATGAGAGGACTGGGCGCGGTGGCTCACACCTGTAATCCCAGCACTTTGGGAGGCCAAGGCGGGCAGATCTCCTAATGTGAGGAGTTCAAGACCGGCCTGGCCAACATGGTGAAACCCTGTCTCTACTAAAAATACAAAAATCAGCCAGGCATGATGGCACATGCCTGTAATACCAGCTACTCGGGAGACTGAGGCACAAGAATTGCTTGAACCTGGGAGGCGGAGGTTGCTGTAAGCTGAGATTGTGCCACTGCACTCTAACCGGGAACAAGACTCCACCTTAAAGAAAAAATAAAATAAAATAAAGATGAGAGAATGGAAAGTTTCAGAAGTTAAGTATCCTGACCAAGGCCACATAGATAAAAAAATGGCAGAGCTAGGTTTTGAATCTAGGTCTGTCTGCCTCTAAAGCCTAAGCTCTTAGCCTCTGTGCATTCATGCTTCTTTTCATATTATTTGTCCAAGATCACAGAGAGAGGGTGGCAGAGACGAGATATAAACAGAAGACTTCTGACGGCAGGTTCAGTGATGTTTCCATTCCTCTCTTTAAGACTGAGATGAAGCCACACTTCAGGAGATGGAGAGATCACTGTGGACTGGGAAGGACAAGGTATTCATTTCCTAGTATTTGACCTGATTCATTAATGTGCAGGGCAGCTACGAATGTCAGTGGTCCCTTCTCTGTGAAATCTTAACTGTTTATCTCTCTTATATGCCACTTCTGTGATGGCTTGTGAATCAAACTTTGAACACAAATGTCTTGTTCCCTTTCAAACAGCTTTTTGACTTGTTTATAGTCAGCCAAGAGCACATACACATGGCAGGACTGAAAAACACAAGATGATTGTAGAATGTAGATCTTATTTATTTTTTTTGTAGAGAAAATGTGTTTGTCTCGCTATCTTGCCCAGGCTGGTCCTGAACTCCTGGCTTCAGAAGATCCTCCTGCCTCGGCCTCCCAAAGTGTGGGGATTACGACGTGAGTCACTGTGTCCAGCTGTGGAGAGTTTAAATAACACCATAGGATCTCATAGCTGGCCCAGGCAATCTAAGTTTCCCCAGTTTGCATCTTTTTTTTTTTTTTTTTTGAGACAGGGTCTCGCTCTGTCACCCAGACTGGAATACAGTGGTGTGATATCACGGCTCACTCCTGGGGTCAAGCAATCCTCCTGACTCGGCCTCCTGAGTAGCTGAGACCACAGGTGCATGCCATCACACCCGGCTAATTTTTTTTTTTTTTTTTTGCGATTTTGTAGAGACTGGGTTTTCCCATGTTGCCCAGACTCAATTTCCATCTTTATGATATCTTTTTACTTATATTGCATATGTTCCTAACTCTTGAAGTGAATGAAACCTTTCTCCTATTCTGAATATGTATCTAGGAGGCCCTCCACTGAGCATTCACAGCGTTGGAGTACTGTGGAAATCTGCCCTAGCCTCTGCACTGGGCATGCTCCAAGTCTTCCCTCTTACCATTCTTGGGTAAGGGGCGATGTTCTCGCTTTCGGTTCAGCTGTTCCTGGTGTCCTGAGTGGAGGCTTCCAGCTTCCTCCCGAGACACCACCCTGGGTTGGGTTTCCACCTGCTCTGGCTGGAAGTCTGCCACCTCCCACGCTGCTCCAAGTCGGGCGTGCTTCTCCGGGTGCATGGGACTGCTGACCTGAGAAATGAAGTCAATACCATAAGAGGGAGTAAAACAGGCCCATATCAGGGTGAAATTCTCCCAGGAAAGATATCAAAGAAGGACAGAGATATGGGAAGGAATGAAAATTCCACTCCATTCCCAATGGAGTCTCTGAGAGCGCTGGGCTGAGAGTACTGTCCAGGAGTCTGGGTATAAGGTAACAGAAACAATATTCTTTTTTTCTGAGATGGAGTTTCGCTCCTGTTACCCAGGCTGGAGTGCAATGGCACGATCTTGGCTCACTGCAACCTCCACCTCCCAGGTTCAAGCGATTCTCCTGCCTCAGCCTCCCAAGCAGCTGGGATTACAGGCATGCACCAACACGACCGGCTAATTTTATATATTTTTTAGTAGAGTTGGGGTTTCACTATGTTGGTCAGGCTGGTCTCGAATTCCTGACCTCAGGTGATCAACACACCTCGGCCTCCCAAAGTGCTGGGAATTACAGATGTGAGCCACCACAACTGGCCAGAGTAATCTTTATTACTAAACAGAGGGGGATAACTGTCAGGAGTGAAAGAGTCTCCTTGTTGCTAGAATATGTATTATTTGACTCTTTATATCTGTTAAGTTCACAGAGAAGTTACCAGGACATGAATATATTCGCTAGTGAAATGAAAACTTACAAAATTAATATCCATATCTGTCTATCCCTGACCAACACAGCAACCTGCTGATAGATCTCTACACAATGCAAGTCCAGTGCAAGGTGAAACTGCAAATCTTGCAAATGCTGCAGAATTTCACGAGGTTCATGAAAGGGAGGTTGAAGAACAACTAGAAGAGCACGCAAGCCACTGAGAAATGAAGATGTGGCAGTTAGACTGGAGGAGAGTGACAGAAATGACGGCATGAGAGCACTTCAGAAGACACTGAGTGGACTAGTAAACACTTGGAGACGGCTCTGGGATGACGGATGAAGTCTTTTTTTTTTTTTTTTAAAGGGGGAACAGCATAGCCTTTTTTGATGAAAATGTGTAAGTGAACCTCTGTGACACAAAATCATACTGTTCTCTTATATTGTTTTGTTGCAAACATTATGCCAAAGGTGACGATAAATGCTTAGGTGAATAATGTCTGGTTTGCATTGCAAGATAACATTTCAACCAAAGCTTTTATTTTTGTATTTCACGTGAAATTCTGATCCCCTTTTAAGTGGATTCGCTTAAAGTGAAAAGACTCCCTTATAGGGTCTTTTATTAGTACCATTTATCTTTCTCTGAAGAGCACTTCTTTCTGCAATACATCCCTGCCCACATGCCTTTCCCATTCCCTTTTTTCTAAGTACAAAAATTTGGAAAATCCTCTCTCACCTGCTGCCTTAGTCTTCCAGCCTCTTTCTCCAAATGCACTACCAGGGCCACCGCTTCCTCTCCACTTTGCGGACACTGCTTCTGTGCCCAAGCCTGAATCTTCTCGGGTAAAATGGTGAGAAACTGCTCAATCACCAGCAGCTCAAGTATTTGCTCCTTGGAACGCATTTCTGGCTTCAGCCACCGGCAGCAAAGTTCCCAGAGTTTACTGAAAGCTTCATGGGGTCCGGTCACATCCTCATAACAGAATTGCCTGAAGCATTTGCGGAAGGTCTCAGAGCTATCCGATCCTTCCAGAATGGGCTCTGATGCCCACTCGGGGTCCTTTTCCACCTTCATTATTAGGCATCCCTCAACCTCCAGGGGCGCGTCGATCTGAGAGTCGAGGGCTACAGCCATGCTGCAGCCCAGGGGTCAACTTCACGTCTAGCTCAAGGTGGGGACCCAAAGAAGACTCCAAGCGCTCCCTGCTTAATGTTCCTGGGAGTGTGATAAGGTAGGGAGGTAAAAACGGCCAGGTCGGCAGGAACAGGGTATTCCAGGCTGATTAATCAAATCTATGCCAGGCCCTTGAAAAGGTGAACGTATACCCTAAGATGCAGAAGCCCGGCCTCTTCTCCAAACAAGATGTGACCCCGCAATGTGGTTTTCCAGGGTGCATCCCTCTTAGTGCAAAGTCGGAAACAGGGAGGCTGGACGACTGGGAGAAAAATGAAGCAGGCTGAGGAAAGGCTGGGCGGAGGCGGACAGCCGGGCCGGGAGGGGGTGTGCCCGCTACTCCGGGGTCGGGCTCCGAGAGGCGAGGCCCCGAGTGGGTGGGGCCGGATGTGCAGGGCCCGCCCGGCGCCAGGTTCCGGGCTCGGGTCACGGTAGCACGTCCAGGCCGCTGCGGGTCCCACTGGGGGCAGGCGTATTCCGAGAGCGGCGCCGGGCTCTTTCGGGCCCACGACGGCCCCGACCGGCTGCAGGAAACCTCTGCTTGCCGAGGAAGGGCCGCAAAAACCGTTCCGCCCGGAGCGGAGAAGAGCTGCGGGCTGAAGCCAGGCCTCGCAGGGGGCAGCGGCCGGCCCCTCACGTTCGGCCTCGTCCACTCGGCCCGCGGAGAGCGCGGGGGGCGCTGGGAGCCGCAGCCACGCATGCGCCGCCTGCCACCGAGCGCCGCGGGGCCCGCGCGAGGCGTCCTCGCGGGCGAGGGCCTCGGGGAGGGGGGGGACCGTGTGGTGGACTCTCGCGAGAGCGCGCGGCGCGGCAACTCGTCGCTGAGGGACTTTAGGACTGTAGAGGGGCGCGGAGGGTCTTCCCCAGGGCGGAGGGACACGGAGGGATTCTAGGCCACCTGCCGTCGCGAGTCCGCTTCAGGCGGAGTATCCAGGAGGCGGCGGGGCCTCCCTGAGGCGGAGGAGTCGGCACCGGGGCCTGGCTGCCGGGGAAGGAGAGCACAGAAGCGGGGACTGGTGTGTCTGGCGGAGGGACACAGCGTTCCGGCGGAGGGATCGTTTCGTGTTCCTGGTCCAGGGCCGCGGTCAGGGATGGAGCGGACACCCAGACCATGGGGGAGCTTCCCCTGGTGGAGGTGCACGGCGCAGCGTAGTCCTTTTCTGGCGGAAGGATCTGTGCGTGGCCCCAGGCCCTTCCCGGCGCGGTCTCATCTGGGGCCACTTGTTGGCCCTGGCGTTGGGGAGGTTCATGTGGTCGATCCTGACGAGAAGGCGGTCACAGGGGTCTCACCGCCAGGGTTCAGCGAGCCAGGCCCCAGCTTGCTCTCTTCTGGTGCTGCCCCTGTCCCCGAATTCATAGACCGGCTTTCCCTCTCTTGAGCACCTGCTATGTGCCAAGCTGCGCTTTGCGCACTTGGCAGAGGCAACAGTGTCACCTGGGAAGCTGGTTTCCCCCAAGGGGACTCTTGTCTGTCCGTTGTTGCAGAGCCAGCGCATGAGACCAAGTGTGAGTGTCAGGCAGTGCAGCCTTCATTCAGTGGCCATGGAATTGGAGAAGTGGGAGCATAGCTCACAAGCATAGCTCTCAGCTCTTGAAAACTGAGAAGTTACAGGTAATAGGGAGTGTTGACGAAAAGTAAAACTGTGCAAAATATTTGAAGAGATTTATTCTGAGCCAAATACGAGTAACCATGGCCTGTGATACAGCCCTCCGGAGTCCCTGAGAACATGTGCCCAAGGTGGTCGAGGTGCAGCTTCGTTTTATACGTTTTAGGTTGGCATGAGACATCAATCAAATACATTAAAGAAATACATTGTTTTGGTCCAGGAAGGCGGGACAATGCAAAGGGGTGGGGGTGGGGGCTTCCAGGCTATAGGTAAATTTAAACATTTTCTAGTTGTGAATTGGTTGAGTTTGTTTAAAGACCTGGGATTGATAGAAAGGAAATGTTCAGGTTAAGATAAAAGATAGTGGAGACCAAGGTTCTTTTGAAGTCTTATGGTGGCTGCTCTTAGAGATAATAGATGACAAATGTTTCCTATTCAGATCTTCAAAAGGTGTTAGACTTTTAGTTAATCTGTTTAGGATTGGGAGGGCCTGGAAGAAAAACATCTAGCTATGTTAATAGATGTTCTTTACAGATGCACATTTTACCCCACAAAGGATACCTTTTTGGGGGAAAACGCTGTCCTTTATGGAAGAAATTGCAAAATAGGGCAAAGAAACATGTTTTGGGGTAAAATATTTTGACTTTCTTTTTGTCACATAATGTTATGCCAGAGTCAGATTGGAAAGTAAGTCATCATATATAGGGTTAAATAAAACTCATCTAATGAGAATTTATGGTTTGTAGGTCATGACTCCCCAGATCCCTTAGATAGGAATTTGGGATCAAGAGTTTAGGCTGGGTGTGGTGGCTCATGCCTATAATCCCCAGCATTTTAGGAGGCCAACGCAGGTGGATCACTTGAGGTCAGAAGTTCAAGACCAGCCTGGCCAACGTGGTGAAACCCCGTCTCTACTAAAAATACAAAAATTAGCTGGGCATGGTGGCACACGCCTGTGAGTCCAGTTGCTCGGGAGGCTGAGGTATGAGACTCACTTGAACCCGTGAGGCGGAGGTTGCAATGAGCTGAGATTGTGCCACTGCATTCCAGCTTGGGTGACAAAGCGAGACTCTGTGTCCAAAACAAAACAAGAAAACGACAAAAGAATCAGAGCTTAGTCCTCAGGTGTCCTTAATGAAGGGGCTGGGCATTTAGAGCAAGGCGAGGAGGCAGAAGGAAAGCTTGAGCCTAGGAATTGGAGACCAGCTTGGGCAACATGGCAAGACCCTGTCTCTAAAAAAAATAAAAATTAAGAACAAGAGGAATATTCATGTTTTTTCTTGGGAAGGGAGGTAGGTTTTCCTGGAATCAAGGAGCTGCCTCTTTTTTTGTCCTTTTTTGGTCTCTTCGGGTCATCATGGTGATTGTCAACTGTCATGGCACCGGTGGGAATGTCATTTAGTACTGAAGTTGGATTAGAATGAAGCTAGAGGTTCTTCAGAGGTCGAGTAAGCTGAGAAGGAACCTATGACCACAGACAACCTGTTTTCTAAAAATAGGCAGAGTTAAATCTGAGTAGGAATTTAGCTATGTCATGGAGGCATTGCATTGGGTAACAAAAGCCAGGTAGGTGTCCAGCTAAGTCCCCTAGGCCCTGCAACGGGTAACAGCAGTACTGACTCTATGTTAGGGAAAAGCTTGCTTGCTTGAGTATAATTTATTGTTTTGCCTGAGTTTGTAAATTATTCACTAAAAACAGCCGCAGAAAAAACCTTCTTCAACAGATAAAACACACAGACCCGCAGCTCTGGGAACAGGCTGATGGCCCCTGCACAATCTAGTCACAAGGCATTGACCAAGAAAGTAATGATTAACTGCCCATCTGAGACTGTGCATGATTCACAAGAATGTTTCTTTGTTTTGTTTTGTTTTTTGAGACAGTCTTGGTCTGTCTCCCAGGCTGGAGTGCAGTGATGTTGGTTTGCTGCAGCCTCTCCTCCTGAGTAGCTGGGACTACAGGTGTGTGCCACTGCACCTGGCTAATTTTTGTATTTTTAGTAGAGATGACGTTTCACTATGTTGGCCAGGATAGTCTCGAACTCCTGACCTCAAGTGATCCACCTGCCTCGGCCTCGCAAATTGCTGGGATTACAGGCATGAGCCACCGCTCCTGGCCCACAAGAATGTTTTGACCATTATTTCTCCTAATTTTCCTTAAAATCCCTGGATCTAGAGGCACAACTGAGAAAGGTGGTGTTTGAACACTAGTGCACTGCCTTTTGCAGGTTGCTGGTTTCTCGAATAAAGCTAACTTTGCTTTCACTAAAGCTTGTCTTTTTGGCTTTCAGGCGATGGGTGGCCTGGACACTAGTTCGGCTACATGTATGTCAGTGGGCAAAACAAAAATCCTTATTCTGGGAGGTAGATAGCTTATTAGAAAACACAACCTAATCACTTCTTTCCCAAATGTTAAAAATTGAGCCAGGTTTAGCCCCAGAAGCTTAGGGTACCATGTACATAACAGGCATTACCTGAGGGTGGGGCAGAGAGAATCAGTGGGGTACCTCGTATATGCCAGGGGTTGTATCAGCATCCTCACACAGCTCATTTTTCTTTTTAAATAATATTTATTGAGGACCTATTTAATGCCAGATATGGTGGTAGGTAGCAAAAGCAGGATTCCCCTCCCATTATTTAGTTTTCAAACTGGTGGGAGAGGCAGGAATTAAGCAAGTAATCCACAAACTCAAGTACAATTCTAAGGGAGATGGGTGCCACCAAGAAGAGACATGGTGCTGAGAACCTATGTCAGAGGGATTTGATCTATTTGGGAGGTCTGGAAAGGTTTTTTTGAAGAAGCAGTGCTAGGGGTGAGATCCAAAGGAGAAGAGCTAATTAGGCAAAGTCTAGTCCTCATAAAAATCCTATAAACCAGATATGATTACCTCCATTTTAGAGTTTAGGGCATTGAGACTTGAGCAAGGTGATGTCACTGCCCAAGGTTACATCAGATTAAATGGCAACCCAGGATTCAGATTCAAATAAGAGTAGGGTCCTTTATATTCTCCTTGGGCTATCTGGTGGTTTTAGGAGAGGCAAGTATCACAAATAGCTTGGGGACATGAGGGAGCAGGAGTCACAAACTTGAAAGCCTGCAGAGCTCAGGCAGGTAGCATAGAGTGAAGTAAGGCGGAGTATAAGACAATAGGGAATGGTGGGGAGTGTGGTGAGCTGCAGGCCACATTTCCTGTATAAAGGAAGCAGCCACTAGTCCCAG
This sequence comes from Hylobates moloch, assembly GCF_009828535.3. Lineage (NCBI taxonomy): Eukaryota > Metazoa > Chordata > Mammalia > Primates > Hylobatidae > Hylobates > Hylobates moloch. The sequence goes on from NW_026652281.1 coordinate 77,016,992, forward strand.
CCTCTTGTTGCCAAGCAGGAATACAGATCAAGCCTTGCCGGATCTTCTGATGATATTATTTTGAGGGCCAGGCGCAGTGGCTCACGCCTGTAATCCCAGCACCTAGGGAGGCCGAGGCGGGCGGATCACAAGGTCAGGAGATCGAGACCATCCTGGCTAACATGGTGAAACCCTGTCTCTACTAAAAATACAAAAAATTAGCTGGGCGTGGTGGTGGGCACCTGTAGTCCCAGCTACGCGGGAGGCTGAGGCAGGAGAATAGCGTGAACCCTGGAGGTGGAGCTTGCAGTGAGTATAGCCTGGGGACAGAGAGTCCTCAAAAAAAAAAAAAAAAAAAAAATATATATATATATATATATATATATATATTAATTTTGAGAAGAATCTCGTCTGTGGTGCAATCATAGCTCACTGCAGCTGGGACTGCAGACACATGCCACTACCCGGCTAATTTTTATATTTTTTTTTTGCAGAGACAGGGTCTCACTATGTTGCCCAGGCTGGTCTGAAACTCCTGAGCTCAAGCGATCAGCCTGCCTTGACCTCCTGAAGTGCTGGGATTACAGGCGTGAGCCCCTGCGCCCGGCCTAGATCTTCTGATTTCTAAAAAGAAGCTGGCAGTATTTTTAGGTAAAGTTATCACACTTTTAAATAATTGGCAGTTACATCAGTTTGCCTCACTATAATGTTAGCTCAGTGAAGCAGGACATTTTATGTTTTTAACCACTGTGTACTGGGAGCTTATAAAGTGCCTTACGCATAGTAAGCACTCAACCTCATCTGTGGTATGTAGCCTCTGAGCAATTCCTCCCTTGTGCGCATGGTTTCACAGTTTTTGAAGCAGTTTTATAGTCATTATTTTATCCACCAGTCTTTCTGCTGGCACCTCATTTGTCCTGATGCGGCTGCTGCATGAAAAGTCCCCCGAAAGGCTCCCTAGGGAAATATTTAGTGGTGCCTTCCTTTTGTACCTTTCCGCCCTCTTTGTATTTTACATTTTCACCATCCTAATGTGCTTGGCATTATATCTTGGCTCCCTCTAGTTATCCAGCCCATTTTATATTTAATATTTTGTTGTTGCTTTGGTTCTCACCTAGACTTTATGTATTGACCTGGGGCCCATGACCACACTTAGGTATGCTTTCACTTACGCTTGGCCCAGCCCCTGCTCCCAGCTGCTTGTCAGGGAAAAGCGCATGAAAAGGTTTCATTTCTTAGAAATTGCTGTCCTGAGACATCTTGCGAAAGTGATCATCCCTGGGCATCTGAACTTCCTACTCCATCACATGGACTTGAGCAAGAGAAAAGTCTCAGGTCTGCATGGGGCATTTAGAACCTTGCCTCCTGAAAGCTGCTCAGGGAGCAGAGGGAATCAGGCTTGCTCTTTATTATTTCTTAGGTGCAGGATCATAAGTTGTTCAGGAGTTGTTACAATTTTTTGGTAGCCTCTCAGTAACACACACAAGTGTGCACACACAGACTCATATATATATGCATATGTGTGTGTGTATACATATATATATATATATTTGCATATATATATATTTAATGGAAAGTTTCGAACGTAAAATAGAATCCTCACGTTTCTGTCCTCCAGCTTTAACAATGAGCAATTCATGGCCAATCTTGTCTCACCTGCTCTGATCCTGGATTATTTTGAAGCAAATTCTGGACATGATATTTTCTATTTGAAACTGTCAGAATGTATTGCGTAAAGACAGGAACTCTTTTTTTTTTTTTTTTTTTTTTTTTTTTGAGACAGAGTCTTGCTCTATCGCCCAGGCTGGAGTGCAGTGATGTGATCTCGGCTCACTGCAACCTCCACCTCCCAGTTTCAAGTGATTCTCCTGCTTCAGCCTCCCGAGTAACTGGGAGTATGAGCGTGCACCACCACTCCAAGGTAACTTTTTGTCTCTTTAGTAGAGGCGGGTTTCGCCTTTTTGGCCAGGCTAGTCCTGAACTCCTGGCCCGAAGTGATCCAACTGCCTCAGCCTCCCAAAGTGCTGGGATTACAGGCGTGAGCCACTGTACCCAGCCAGGAACTCTTATTTTAAACATAGCTTCAATATCATCATAAGCTCTTCTCAATTGTATCAATAATTCCTTAATACCATTTAAAGAAACAGCTAATTTGGGCCAGGCATGGTGGCTCATTCCTGTAATCTCAGCACTTTGAGAGGCTAAGGGGGGATGATTGCTTGAGGCCAGAAGGTCAAGACCAGCCTGGGCAATATAATGAGATCCTCATCTCTACAAAGATAAAAGTTAAGCAGGTGTGGTGGCATACACCTGTAGTCCTAGCTACTCAAGAGGCTGAGGTGGAAGAATTGCTTGAGCCCGGGAGGTTGAGGCTGCAGTGAGCCATGAGGGAACCACTACACTCCAGTTTGGGTGATAGAGTGAGACCGTTTCTTCAAAACGAAACAACACAACAACAACAAAAAGAGCAAACTCAGGACAGCTAATTTGTTTGCGAAAGAAAAAAGGGTTATAGATACTGGACATGTAAAAAGAACAGATGTCCTCCACATTTGCTAACTAGGTGTTTACATTTAGTTCAGCATGAAAATGGTGTCTTGGGAACAGAAGAGCAGATTGTTGAAGAAGTAGTGGATCAATATGTAGGTCAGTAAATGAAGCAGGTCATGGTACTCTGAGGTGTCTTTAAGGAGTGGTTGTTTTCTCAAGACCCCAATCCTCTGAGTTGATCCAAACCCAGAGCCACTCTCTTCCTTTGATGCCAAGAAGAACATTCACACTAATCTTTTTTTGGTAGAACATCATATATCACAGCTGTTATTTTCTAAGTAGGCGCAGATCCAACTTTGGCACCAGATTCCTCTGTCCATGGTGCTGAGCCACCAGCCTTTTGGCCGGCAGGCTGATGAACTATAACTTGGTGTTGGCCAGTGGGATCTAATGTAGGGTCACCGTAAATATGAATATTAAATACGCATTAAAGTCCTAAGAAATTATATCTGTGCCTATGTTAGGTAAAAAGTAAAAAATAAAAACTCCAAGATAGAGAATTTTTTAGTAATGCCTGTTATTTCTCATTTTTTTTCATTTTTTCTTTTTTCTTTTCTTTCTTTTTTTTTTTTTTTGAGACAGTGTTTCACTCTGTTGCCCAGGCTGGAGTGCATGGCACAGTCTTGGCTCACTGCAACCTCTGTCTCCCGTGAGGTAATTCTGCGTCGCCTCCCAAGTAGCAGGGATTACAGGCACATTTCACCACGCCCAACTAATTTTTGTACTTTTAGTAGAGATGAGGTTTCATCATGTTGGCCAGGCTGGTCTCGAACTCCTGACCTCAAGTGATCCGCCCACCTCAGCCTCCCAAACTGCTGGAGTTACAGGCATGAGCCACCGTGCCAGGTTATTTCTCATTTCTTTCTTTTATTTTCTTTTCCTTTCTTTCGCTTTCCCTCCCTCCCTCCCTCCCTCCCTCCCTCCCTTCCTTCCTTCGTTCCTTCCTTCGTTCCTTCCTTCCTTCCATCACCCAAGCTGGGGTGCAGTCTTGACTCACTGCAGCCTCCACATCTCAGGTTCAAGAGAGTCTCATGCCCCAGCCTCCCAAGTAGCTGGGATTATAGGTGTGTATCACCACACCTGGCTAATTTTTGTTTTTTTTTTGTTTTTTTTAGTAGAGACAGGGTTTCACCATGTTGGCCAAGCTGGTCTCAAACTTCTGGCCTCAGGTGATTCACCCACCTTGGCCTCCCTAAGTGCTAGGATTACAGGTGTGAGCCACCGTGCCTAACCTTCTCATTTCTTTTATGCCAAATCTGATCTACTTCTTAAAAATTGAAAAGTAGAAATGAGAAGATTGGGTATGTGTGCACTGGTGTCTACTTCAGACATAGTATTAATATTTTCAAATATGATTCCTTAACTAAGCTACATGCCTCTTTATAAGGCATCATGCCAGGCAGTAATGGGATAGGCAGATACATAAGACATGACCCTTTTACTTAAACTGTTACAGTAAAGTGGAAAAAATTTGAGACAGTGTCTTGCTCTGTCCTCAGATGATATCCTCAGGCAATTGATTCCCCTCTATTTTCAGCTCTGCTTTTTCCTGAATCGACCTTATTTTCAGTAGGTTCTCCCATGTTGTAGCTGCTGGTCTTCTGAAAGAGAGTACACTCCCCTGAACCCCAAGTAGTTTCAGCAAATGTCCTGGGGTTGACCCTCATAGGGTTGACTTGGGTCATGTGCCCATCCTGAACAAATCACTGTGACCAGGGAGAGGGAATTCCTGATTGGTGAGGCCTGGGTCACATGTCCATTCTGGAGCTGTGGTGTGTTGTCAGCTCTTTCTGAGCCACCTGGTCCAAGAGTTTGGAAGGGTTTTTTTTTCTTTTCCCTAAAGAAAAATTGAGTGGATGCTACTACCAGAAGAAGGGATAAAGGATGCTATACAGGTAAAACCAAGGGATGTTCACTTTCCCTCAAGGCCCTAGTAGAAGAGGTGTCATAAAACCATACATAATTCCATATGATTATATCGGGCAATTAGAGCTGTCAGTTCAGATGTTTTGGAAGTGATCAAAACAAACTTCATGGATGAGACTGAAATTTAGTTAAGCTTGAGGAATGGGCAGGAATTGATAAGAGGAGTTCTAGAGGTGGGCAGTACTAGAGTACATTCAATGGACCAGGGTGAACTGAGTGGGTAGTTGGTGAAGGGAGAGAGGTCACAAATGCCAGAACTTTGATTACCTTGATAGGATAACCTTGGCCAAGAGAGCTGCAAGCAAACCTTTTGACAAAATTTGCTTGAGCCAGCCTGTGGTCTAATCCCTATTCTTGTCTGTGATGCATGGATAGCCCCTTGGGTTCTAGCTGGCCTTTGTCTCTGGAGTTCTGGGAACACCTCTTACTGACCCCATTGCCTACTTTGTGATGAGGCTTCTAGTTATTGGAAAAGTCTGATGTTCATGTATGCCCTCCTGTGACCAATCCGGTTCACCCCTTGTAGTTGATTGTGCCAAGTCATTTTAGCCTGGGACACGAAAAATATGCTGGAGGCCTTTCGCTATTTTCAGAGTAAAGCCTTGGGAGAGCTTGCTGCAACACTGTCAAACAGAAGAAATATCTCTCTTAATCAGAAGAGCAAATGCAGCTGTTTTCAATGGCTAAGTCATGGAACCAAACTAAGTGTTTGCCAGTGGTTGACAGGCAGAGAATGTGGTGGGCTGGACAGGGTGGCCCATGCCTGTAATCCCAACACTTTGAGAGGCTGAGTCAGGAGGATTGCTTGAGGCCAATACCAGCCTGGGCAACATAATGACAAAAATAAAAATAAAAAATCAGCCACGTGTGGTGGCATGCACCTGTAGTCCCATCTACTAGGGAGGCTGAGGTGGGAGGAGCACTTGAACCTAGGAAGTGGAGGCTGCAGTGAGCTATGATGGTGCTATGATGGCTGGTGGAGTGGGACCCTGTCTCAAAAAAAAAAAAAAAGTGGCAGATCTATAACATGGAATATTACACAGCCATAAAAAGGATGAAATCACGTCCTTTGCAGCAACATGGATGGAGCCGGAGGCAATTATCCTCGATGAACTAAACAGAAAATCAAATACTGCATGTTCTCTCTTATAAGTGGGATCTGAACAGAGGTTACACATGAACATAAACGTGGAGAGAATAGATTTTGGGGATTCCTAAAGTGGGGAGGGTGGGATGGGGGTGAAGTTTGAAAAATTACCTATTGGGTACAATGTCTGATATTTAGGTGATAGGTCCACTAGAAACCCAACCCACACCATTGTGCATGTAATACCCTTGTAACAAACATGCACATGTACCCCCAAATCTAAAAAAAAAATCAAGTGAAGCTCAAGCAAGGAACAGCTGCAAGGAAATCAATGTTCCTTATGTGCAAGCCACGCTCTTATTAGGTGCTCCCAATTTGCCTCTGTGAGTCCCTAGAGAGGTCCAATGTTCCTCTTGGGGGATTCACCCAATCAACCATGTGCGTGTAGACGAGGGAATTTCCCTGGAGGCAGGGAAGTCCAGGTTGCTGCTTGTCTAATAGCTAAAATGTATTGAATTTTTATTATGAGCCAGGTGTGGTTTTGACTATTTTATATACAGTAACTAATTTCTTTCTCATGCCAATACTGGGAGGTAGATGCTATCAATATTCCCATTTACTAACAAGAAAATTAAAGCAAAGGGAGGTAACATGCCCGAGTTCTTCTAGCTGCTGAGTAGAGAATCCTGGATTCAAATCCAGGTGACCTGACTCCAGAGTTTGTGCTTTTAACCATTACTTTATGCTGCATCTAACCCTGTTATTTTAACTTACAATGACTGAAAAAGAAGGCAAATAAGCTCATTTAATTATCAGAAAGGACTTAATGTTCATCATTGCTAGTCAGGAATAGACTGAGAATGCAGAGGCTGCTGCCAACATCTCTTTGTTCTGTGCATTACCTGTCAGGCTGTTTGCCTTTGTAGACACAAGGAAATTCCCTTTATCTTGATTTCCATCCCTCCGTTATTTTCTAACAAGGGCTCCAGCCTTTATCTGCACCTGCTCCTTTTTATCTGTCTTGATAAGACCCATTTTCCCTGAGTTCTCACATTTTTCAGAGCAGGGTACCCAAAGACCATGAAACCTCTATAGCTAATATTGGTCAACTCTCATAGGATAACTTTCATGTATTATGCTAATGATCCTCTTCCCATGAGGAAAGAAGTTAAAGAGGAGGAACAATGGAAATGAAGGGGTTAGGGGATAGGATCTTGCCCCAATAGGATGGGATAAAGGGGCTGTGTGATTAGGTAGAGCAATGGGTTCTATACTTCAAGACCAGAATCTCAGGCTGGGATTCTGTGAGTATTTCCTATAAGAAATGCTATAGAGGCCAGGCGCAGTGGCTCATGCCTGTAATCCCAGCACTTTGGGAGGCCGAGGCAAGTGTATCACCTGAGGTCAGGAGTTTGAAACCAGCCTGGCCAACATGATGAAACCTCGTCTCTATGAAAAATACAAAAATTAGCTGGGTGTGGCAGCGCTTGCCTGTAATCCCAGCTACTCGGGAGGCTGAGGCAGGAGAATCGCTTAAACCCAGGAGGCAGAGGTTGCAGTGAGCCGAAATCACGCCATTGCACTCCAGCCTGGGCAACAGAGCAAGATTCCGTCAAAAAAAAAAAAAAAAAAAAAA
>NW_026652281.1:77024351-77028365 GCF_009828535.3 Hylobates moloch
TTTTTTTTTTTTTTTTTGAGACAGAGTCTCACTCTGTCACCCAAGCTGGAGTACAGTGGCGTGATCTCGGCTCACTGCAGCATCTGCCTCCCAGGTTCAAGTGATTCTCATGCCTCAGCCTCCCAAGTAGCTGGAATTACAGGCATGCGCCACCACACTTGGCTAATTTTTGTATTTTTTAGTAGAGACGGGCTTTCACCATGAAGCCAGGCTGTTCTCGAACTCCTGACCTCAAGTGATCCGCCTGCCTTGGCTTCCCAAAGTGCTTGGATTACAGGCGTGAGACACCGTGCCTGGCCTTGTTTTCTTTTTTTTTTTTTTTTTTTTTGAGATGAGGTCTTACTCTGTGGCCTAGGGTGGAGGGCAGTGGTATACTCACAGCTTACTACAGCCTTGACCTCCCTGGGCTCAGGTGATCCTCCCACCTCAGTGTCCCGAGTAGCTGGGACCGTAGGAATGCGTCACCAGGCCTGGCTGATTTTTGTATTTTTTTTTTTTTGTAGAGACGGGGTTTTGCCATGTTGCCTAGACTGGTCTCAAACTCCTGGGCCTCAAGCAATCCTCCCACCTTGGCCTCCCAAAGTGCTAGGATTATAGGCATGAGCCAACACACTTGGCCTTGTTTTCATTTTTTTAAGGAGCAGATTAAATTTTGGGATGTGTTTGCCGAAGTTGATGATTTTTACATCAAGAATATCAATTTTGGCCAGGCGTGGTGGCTTACGCCTGTAATCCCAACACTTTGGGAGGCTGAGGCAGGCAGATCACGAGGTCAGGAGATTGAGACCATCCTGGCCAACATGGTGAAACCCCGTCTCTACTAAAAATACAAAAATTAGCTGGGGGTGGTGGTGGGAGCCTGTAATCCCAGCTACTTGGGAGGCTGAGTCAGGAGAATTGCTTGAACCCGGCAGTCAGAGGTTGCAGTGAGCCGAGATCACGCCACTGCACCCCAGCCTGGTGACAGAGTGTGAGACTCCATCTCAAAAAAAAAAAGAAAAAGAAAAATATATCAATTTCAAATTATTTTTTTCTCTTAAAAGGTTAATTTTTTAATGACAGAAGAGTGAGTTCTTTTTTCTCCCCTTAATGGCTGTATTAGTTTGTTCTCATACTGCTATGAAGAAATACCTGAGACTGAGTAATTTATAAAGGAAAAAGATTTAATTGACTCAGTTCCCATTGCTAGGCCTCAGGAAACTTACAGTCATGGCGGAAGGCAAAGGAGACACAGGTACCTTCTTCAGAGGGTGGCAGGGCAGAGTGAGTGCTAGCAGGGGAAATGCCAATTGTTTGTAAAACCATCAGATCTCATGACATGAGAACAGCATGGGGGAAACAGCCCCCATGATCCAGTTACCTCCACTTGGTCCTGCCCTTGACATGTAGGGATTATGGGGATTACAATTCAAGGTGAGATTTTGGGTGAGGACACAGCCAAACCATATCAGTGGCTTAATAGGAGCATATTGTCCATGTCATTTCACAGAGATCTGCCTCATTGTTTTTAATGGCTGCACAGTGTTCTGCAGGTTCGTACTTTGGCCACTCTTCGGTTGTTCATCATTTAGGGGGCTCTGGTTTTGCTCTGAAAATAGTGTTGTGATCAGCATTTTTGCACGTGTGTGTGAATTTTCTTGTGAAATAGATTTCCAGGGAGAAGTTTCTGCAAAATGCTTCTTGAAAGAGGTTATATCAGTTGTACCTACCCGTGGTGAATGCCATGCTAATTATTGAATAGTCTCAGTCTCTTTTGTTGTTTACCAGCTACTGGGTAGAAAATAGGCTGTCTCTTTAATTTCTATCCTAGAATCACTCATGAGGCTGAGCATTTAAAATCTGCTCACTGTCATTGATATTTCTTATGTGAACCTTCTCTCCTGATTATTATTATTATTATTGTTTGAGACAGTCTTACTCTGTCGCCCAGGCTGGAGAGCAGTGGCACAATCTTGGGTCACTGCAGTCTTGACCTCCCTGGTTCCTCAAGCGATCCTCCCACCTCACCCTCCCGAGTAGCTGGGATCACAGGTATGCACTACCTTGCCTGACTATGTTGTTTTATTTATTTTTATGTTTTTATTTTTTATAGAGGTGGGGTCTCACTTTGTTGCCCAGGCTGGTCTTGAACTCCTGGGCTCAAGTGATCTGCCCTCCTTGACCTCCAAAGTGTTGGGATTACAGGTGCGAGCCACTGCTTCCAGCCCATGTTATTTCCTGTTGGACTGTTTGTTGTGTCTTGTTTAGTTGTATTTTTCTTGCTGATTTGTAAGAACTTTTTATTTCAGGCATAGTTATCCTTTACCTCTGCTTTGGTTGCAGTATTTTCTGTCAAGCTGATGCTTGTCTCTTGGTTCACATTTCATAATTCAGAAATTGTAAATCTTTTTTTCTTTATTTTGAGACAGGATCTTGCTGTGTTGCCCAGGCTGGTCTCGAACTCCTGGGCTCAAGTGATCCTCCTGCCTCAGTCTCCTACATAGCTGGGATATAGGCACTTGCCACTGTGCCCAGCTTCAGAAGTTTTAAATCTTTATGAGGTGAAATCTGACAATCTTTACCTTTATAGGTTGTGAGTTTTGTGCAATGCTTAGGCTATTTCCAATTATTACAACTTATCTTTTATCATTTTTCTGGCTTTGGTTTTATGGTTGGCTTGTTCATCTGTCTTTTTTAGTGTTTGCAGTGTTAATTTTATTCCACATCATTAGCCATTTGTCCCCATACCAACTATTGAATGGTCTGTATTTCCCCATTGATTTGAGACAACATTTGTATTACATATAAATTCTTTTTTTTTTTTTTTTTTTTTTTTCATGACAGAGTCTCGCTCTGTTGCCCAGGCTGGAGTGCAGTGGTGCAATCTTGGCTCACTGCAACCTCCACCTCCCGGGTTCAAGTGATTATCCTGCCTTAGCCTCTTGAGAAGCTGGGATTACAGACGTGCACCACCATGCCCAGCTAATTTCTGTATTTTTAGTAGAGATGGGGTTTTGCCATGTTGGCCAGGCTGGTCTCGAACTCCTGACCTTGGGATCACAGGCGTGAGCCACCACACCCAGCCTTATACACTAAATTCTTATTTACACTTTAACATTGCAATGTGTTTCATCCTTGACTTCCCGTTAAATTGCTTTCTTTTTTTTTTTTTTTTTTTTTTTTTTTTTGAGACCGAGTCTTGCTCTGTCACCCAGGCTGGAGTGCAGTGGTGCAATCTCGGCTCACCACAACCTCTGCCTCCCAGGTTCAAGCGATTCTCCTGCCTCAGCCTTCCTTGTAGCTGGGATTACAGGCATGAGCCACCATGTGTGGCTAATTTTTTGTATTTTTAGTAGAGACGGGGTTTCACCATATTGACCAGGCTGGTCTTGAACTCCTGACCTCAGGTGATCCGCCCACCTCAGCCTCCCAAAATGCTGGGATTACAAGTGTGAGCCACTACGCCCGACCTAAATTGCTTTCTTTCTTTCTTTCAATCTGATAGCTCAAAATGTTGACTTCCAAAGGTTTTTAGTTGTAAATTGAGTCAGAGTTCCCACAGCTTGTTTCGCAGGGGTAAGGATAGGTTTTTACCAGCGAATTGCTGAGTATTCTTAGTCCATTTGAGCAGCTTTGCTCCAGGAGGGAAGAAGAAAGAGAAAGAATCCTAGGAAAGGACATCTGTCTCTCGAGAGTCCATTTCCTTTCATCAGGAAAGCAGTATCTTTTCAGGAAACTCTACACAGTAGACCTGTTATTATAAAAGAGTAAAAAGTTGAAAAAGTTTAAATTTAAGTTAAAAAAATTACAATAAGCTAAGATAAACTTATTATTAGAGAAAGAAAAATTGTGTAAGTTTAGTGTAGCCTGAGTGTACATTGTTTTGAAAGCTTATAATATTGTATAGCAATGTCCTAGGCCTTCACATTCACTCACCAGTCAGTCACTCACTCATCCACAGCAACTTCCAGCCTTGCAAGCTCCATTCATGGCAAGTGCCCTGTATAGGGGGGACCATTTTTTTATATATATATA
>NW_026652281.1:77028436-77038985 GCF_009828535.3 Hylobates moloch
TTTTTGAGTCGGAGTCTCGCTCTGTCACCCAGGCTGGAGTGCAGTGGCGCAATCTCGGCTCACTGCAAGCTCCGTCTCCCGGGTTCACACCATTCTCCTGCTTCAGCCTCTTGAGTAGCTGGGACTACAGGCGCCCGCCACTATGCCCGGCTAATTTTGTTTTTTGTATTTTTAGTAGAGACGGGGTTTCACCGTGTTAGCCAGGATGGTCTCGATCTCCTGACCTCATGATCCACCCACGTCGGCCTCCCAAAGTGCTGGGATTATAGGCATGAGCCACCGCGCCCGGCCAAGTACTAAACTTTTAAAAATATAAATGTAGCTTTATAATGTGCTTCAATACCTAGGAGGGTTAATTCTTTTTTATTACTTTCCTTTTTCAAAATTTTCCTGGCAAGCCTCACTTGTTTATTTTTCCATTTGAACTTTAGACTCAATGAGACTACTTCCAAAAAAACCTCATAATGTATTTTTATTGATATAAAATTAAAGGTTAAGTTTAATTTAGGGAGAATATGCATCTTTACATCATGAAATCTTCTAATTGATGAACAAAGTGTGTATTTTCGTTTATTTCTTCTTTCATTTTCCTACATTTTTGTTGTTGCTGATGTTTTAAGTGTGAGCGTTGGTGCTATTTTAAGTACAAGGTTTTCTTCCATTTTGTTTCCTAGCTTTTTTCCTGAAACATAGAAGTGCTGTTGATTGTGTAACCAACTATGTTACTGACTTAACTCATTGTTTATGGGAGACCTTCCAGGAGTACTCTTGGACTGGCTAGATATGCAATCATATTACCTGCAAATAGTCATTATGTTGTCTCCACTTTGTAATTCTTAAAATTCATATTTTTTATCTTTAGATACCTAGAATAATATTAAATAAGTGGAAATATTATTTCTCTTACCCTGTTTCTGACTTTAATGGAAAATCCTTCTAGTGTGCAACATTAAACAAGATGCTATTTTTAAACTTAAATATGTTTTTATCATATCAATACTGGATATTGAATTTTATTAAATATTCTTGTAGTCTCTAAGAAAGGTCATGTAGTTATTCTCATTTAACTAGTATTAAGAATTCACCTAAGGCTGGACGCGGTGACTCATGCCTGTAATCCCAGCACTTTGGGAGGCCAAGGCAGGTGGATCACCAGAGGTCAGGAGTTCGAGACCAGCCTGGCCAACGTGGTGAAACACCATCTCTACTAAAGATACAAAAATTAGTTGAGCATGGTGGCATGTGCCTGTAATCCCAGCTACTTGGGAGGCTGAGGCAGGAGAATCACTGGAACCCAGGAGTTGGAGGCTGCAGTGAGCTGAGATTGTACCACTGCACTCCAGCCTGGGTGACAGAGTGAGATTCTGTCTAAAAAAAAAAAAAAAAAGTTAATCTAATATCAATAGATAGTCTGTATAAGATAGAGTTTGAGAGGCCATCCTGGCTGGTTCTAGACTCTAGAAATTCTAGATGTGCCATGCATTAACTATGTGATCTGGGCAAGTTTCTTAGCCTCTCTGTGCCTTGGTTGCCTCCTCTGTAAAACAAAATTAATAATAGCATCTAGCTCAAAGGGTTGTTGCTGGATTTAAGTGAATAAATATAAATAAGATGTTTTGAACAGTGATTGGTTCATAGTAAATACTATATAGGTACTAATCATTAGCATCACCTTTCTAGAAAGACTCCACTTGTGCTAAGCTTTTTAAAAATTAAAAAAATTTAAGTTCATTTTAAATTTTTTCGTAGAGACAGGGTCTCATCATGTTGCCCATGCTCGTCTTAAACTCCTGGCCTCAAGTGATCCCCTTGCCTCAGCCTCCCAAAGTGCTGGGACAGGTGTGAACCATCGTGCCTTAGTGTGCTGAGATTTTCTGTTATTATTGTTTTAAATAAAGATATTTATTTACTTGTGAAAGTATTACATGCACCCAGAAAAGTGCACAGCTGGGGGATTTGCTACAAAAGTGAGTACATAAATAATACACCCCCTTATACTCACTTAATGTCATAAATTTTTTCTTTCTTTCTTTCTTTTGTTTTTTGAGACCGAGTCTTGTTCTGTCACCCAGGCTGGAGTGCTGTGGTGTGATCTTGGCTCACTGCACCCTCCACCTCCCAGGTTCAAGCGATTATCCTGCATCAGCCTCCTGAGTAGCTGGGATTATAGGTGTGCGCCACCACGCCCAGCTACTTTTTGTATTTTTAACAGAGATGGGATTTCACCATGTTGGCCAGGCTGACATCAGGTGATCTGTCCGCCTTGGCCTCCCAAAGTGCTGGATTACAGGCGTGAGCCACCATGCCGGGCCTTAATGTTATAATTTTCAAAAGCATTTTATATCACTGCATTTGTTCCACAGAATCATGTCACAATTTATGTTAAAAAATATGAATACACACATGCAATGCCCTCCCGGCCCCAACAGTCTCTACCAAATACAAAAATCAGCCAGGCGCGGTGGTGCACACCTGTAATCCCAGCTACTTGGAGACTGAGTCAGGAGAATTGCTTGAACCCAGGAGGCAAAGGTTGCAGTGAGCTGAGATCGTGCCACTACACTCTAGCCTGGGCAACAGAAGGAGACTCTGTCTCCAAAAAAAAATTTTTTTTTTTTGGAGATACGAGGTCTCATTCCGTCACCCAGGCTGGGTGCAGTGGTGTAAACACATTTCACTGCAGGTTTGACCTCCTGGGCTCAAGTGATCCTCCTGCCTCAGCCTCCCAAGTAGCTGGGACTACCAGTACACATCACCACACCCAGTTGATCTTTCTATCTTTTGTAGAGGTGGGGTTTTGCCATGTTGCCTGGGCTGGTCTTGAACTCCTGACCTCAGGTGATCTGCCCACCTTGGCCTCCCAGAGTGCTGGGATTACAGGCGTGAGCCACCATGCCTAGCCAAAAAAATATTTTAAACATAGAGTTTACCATATGACCCACCAACTATAATTCTAGGTGTATACTCAAGAGAAATGAAAGCATATAGCCACACAAAAACTTGTATTTAAATGTTTATAACAGTTTTATTCATAATAGTGAAAAAGTAGAAGTAACTCAAATGTCCATCAATGAATGAAAGTATAAATAAAATTTATTTTTTCATTGGAATTTTCTCTTCAGAGATGATGTTTGTTTTTATATATTAATTTATTTTTTGAGATGGGATCTTACTATGTTGCCCAGGCTGGCCTCAATCTCCTGGGCTCAAGTGATCCTCTTACCTCAGCCTCCTGAGTAACGGACTACAGATGTGCACTACCACATCTAGCTAACAAAATTTAGCACATCCATTCAATGGACTAATGTTTGGCATAAAAAGGAGTTGGATACTGATACGTGCTATGACATGGTTGGCCCTTGAAAACATTATGGTAAGTGAAATAAACCAGACACAAAGAACAACATATAATGTCATTCCATTTATATGAAATGTCTAGAACAGGTAAATCCATAGAGAAAGGAAGTAGATTAGTGGTTGCTGGGGGCCAGGAGTGAGTGATCGGGAGATGGGAGTGATAGTTAAAGAATGTGGGTTTTTTAGGGGGTGAATAAAATATTCTAAAATTGATTGTGGTTATGGTTGCACAACTCTGTGAATGTATTAAACACCATTGAATTGTATGCTTTATTTTATTTTATTTTATTTTTTGACACGGAGTCTCCGACTGTCGCCCAGGCTGGAGTGCAGTGGCGTGACCTTGGCTCACTGCAAGCTCCGCCTCCTGGGTTCATGCCATTCTCCTGCCTCAGCCTCCCGAGTAGCTGGGACTACAGGTGCCTACCACTACGACCGGCTAATTTTTTGCATTTTTAGTAGGCAGGGGGTTTCACCATGTTAACCAGGATGGTCTCGATCTTCTGACCTCGTGATCCACCCGCCTTGGCCTCCCAAAGTGCTGGGATTACAGGCGTGAGCCACTGCGCCTGGCTATATGCTTTATGTTTTTAGAATTAGCATCTCGCTCTGTCACCCAGGCTAAAGTGCGGTGGGATGATCATCGCTCACTGCAGCCTCGAACCCCTGGTTTCAAGAGGTGCCACCGTGCCCAGCCAAATTGTATCTTTTAAGTGTGTGAATTGTAGGGTATGTGAATTATTTCTCAAAAAAGCTGTTACTGAAAAAATGACAATTTCATGTGGTCCAATCTAATCTGCAATAGCTTAAATAGCAATGGTATACTATGATAAGGTTTGAAGATTTGATAGAGCCAGGCATGGTGGCTCACGCCTAGAATCCTAGCACTTTGGGAGGCTGAGGTGGGTGGCTTGCTTTAGCCCAGGAGTTCAAGACAAGCCTAGGCAACATGGCAAGATCTTATCTCTACAAAAAATACAAAAATTAGCTGGGCATGGTGGCACGTGCCTGAAGTTCCAGCTACTTGGGAGGCTGAGCTGGGAAGATCACTTGAGCTCCAGAGGCAGAGGCTGCAGTGAGGAGAGATTGTGCCACTGCACTCCAGCCTGGGTGACAGAGTGAGATCCTGCCTCAAAAAAAAAAAAAAAAAAAGAAAAAGAAAAGAAAAGAAGAAAATAGAAAATAGAGTTTACATGTGAAATGTGGACCTCGCCTCAAAAAAAAAAAAAAAAGAAAGAAAGAAAACAAAAGAAAAAAATAGAGTTTACATGTGAAATGTGAAAGAGAAGACACATGGTCCCTGCATATAGAAGAGGAGGCAATCAGTGGGGTTATTGAGAGGCTTGTTTTTGTTTTTGTTTTTTTTTTAGTATAGGAAAGACTTGGGCTTCTTTATAGGAGTGTGAGACATGGAAGAAATAGGAACAAAGTTGATGGATGGACTCCAAAGTCCATGTGGAAGAACCTTGGAAGGAGTCCAGTCTCTCTTCCATAAGACCAGAAGGAAGGAGGAAAGGATGGGTTCAGATACCAATTAGTTGATGGTGCAGAGAATGTTTTTCTTACTGGCCTCAATTTCCTGAGGAAAGAGGCAGAATCATTTGTGAAAATGACAGAAGGGATAGCAGGGCCATGGGTTTCAGAAGCCAGGAGGTTAGAAAAGTTAGTAAGTGGCTGGGCACTGTGGCTCATGCCTGTAATCCGAGCACTTTGGGAGGCTGAGACGGGCAGATTGCCTGAGGTCAGGAGTTCCAGACTAGCCTGACCAACATGGTGAAACCCTGTCTCTATTAAAAATACAAAAATTAGCCGGGCATGGTGGCATGCACCTGTAGTCCCAGCTACTTGGGAGGGTGAGGCAGGAGAATTGCTTGAACCCAGAAGATGGAAGTTGCAGTGAGCTGAGATCATGGCCATTGCGCTCCAGCCTGGGTGACAGAGTGAGACTCCACCTCAGAAAAAAAAAAAAGAAAAAAAAGCTAGTAAGGTGGGTGGGAGAGGGAACTCAGACTCAGAGAGGCTTGGGAGCATTGAAGAGCCAAATGCTAGCAGAGGAGTGAATTCTGAGTGGCAATGAGCCCCAGCTCCTGAAGCTCCCCCTGCAGTCCCCTGCAGCCTCATTTGGGAATAGTCTCTGCCTGAGTCATCTCTGCTTCAGTCCACACAACCCCAATTCTTTCAATGTTACTCATACATTTTGGCTTTGAGCCTCGTGCTCTCTGGATAATTGCCTCTGAACTTAACTGCCTTTTGGCACCCTTCCTCCCAGAACTGAATGTTCTTCCTGGGCGACGGCTGACTCAAGTCCACCTCCCTGGTTCTGGGCCTTATACTTTCATTAATTCAACCTGGGATGACCAGAGCACATTTGGCAGCCTCATTGCATTGGGTCAGTGACAGACAAATCCAAAGAGCGAGAGAAACCTGTCTGTGAAGGCATCAGACCACGTGGTAGCCATGACGGAACATGGGGTGGCAGGGGACCAGTGGTTTGCTATAAAGAAGCGAGAGAAATGATGTTCAACATGTTGGCTAGTGGAGAACGTCTAGAGGTGTGGGGTCAGGAATCGGCTGAAACACATAGGTAGGCTATTGCCTAAGGACAGCATCTCACTGGCTAAGACAGCCAGACAGGCATAACTGTCAGCACTTTGAGCCTAGTTACTGAGCACAGCCAATATGGCACCTCTACCCCGAAGATCCATAGGTCATTAGGGTTCAGGGGTGCAGCAAGAGAAAGAGAAGAGTGTGAGGGAACCCCCTGGAGCACCATTTACTTATTTATTTAATATTCAGACGTAGGCTGGGCACGGTGGCTCATGCCTATAATCCCAAAACTTTGAGAGGTCAAGGGGCAGGCTCATCTGAGGTTAGGAGTTCAAGACCAGCCTGGCCAACATGGTGAAACCTGTCTCTACTAAAAATACAAAAATTAGCCAGGCATGGTGGCATGCGTCTGTAGTCCCAGCTACTTGGGAAGCTAAGGCAGGAGAATTGCTTGAACTTGGGAAGCAGAGATTGCAGTAAGCCAAAATTGCACCACTGCACTCCAGCCTGGGCAACAGAGTGAGACTCTGTCTCAAAAAAAAAAAAAAATTCAGACACAGGGTCTCACTATGTTGCCCAGGCTGGTCTTGAACTCCTCCTGGCCTTTGAGTGATCCTCCCGTCTCAGTTTCCCAAAGTGCTAAGATTACAGGTGTGAGCCACCTTGACCAGCCTCTGGGGCACCTTTTGATCCCAGCTATTACCAGATACTAGAGTTACTGTGGGTCAAAAACTTTGGGCACCCAGAACCTAAAGGGTCCCTGATTCTGGAAGGGGCAGAATCAAGCATGGTGGAAGGAACATAGCCTTTGGCATCAGAGCTAGATTTAAAGCCTGTCTCTGCTACTTATTTGCTGTGTAACACTAGCACTTGGCACATTGCTGAGCCTCTTAGAACTTCGGTGTCCATATCTGTAAAATGGAAATGAAGAATTCTTACCCCTCAAGTCCTCAGGGTTGACTGTTAAAGAAATGGTATCTGTGGCCCTTCAGCTCAGTGCTCTCTTGTCCATCTCTGGGCTTTTGTATTTGTTATTTTCTCAGAAGCGTTTTTTTTTTTTTTTTGGTAGAGACAGGGTTCCATTCTGTTGCCCGGGCCGGAGCACAGTGGCGCAATCATAGCTCACTGCAGCCTTGGAATCCTAACCTCAGGCGATTCTCCCACCTCAGCCTCCCAAGTATCTGGGATGACAGGTGCACGCCACCATGCCCAGCTCATTTTAAAAATTTTTTGTAGAAACGGGATCTTGCTATGTTGCCCAGGCTTGTCTGGCATTCCTGGCCTCAAGCAATTCTCCCGCCTTGGCCTCCCAAACTGCTGGGATTACAGGTGTGAGACATCATGCCTGGTCTAAGAGAACATTTTACTCAACCCAGCTTTGCCTGAATATCTCCTAGTCATCCTTTTGGTCTCATCTGGCTCTTTTCTTCCTCCTGGAAGTCCTCCTGGGTTCTGTGCTCTGTAGTGCTGCCCACTTTCACACCATGTGAGAATTCTTTACCTGTCTCTCTCCTCACTAAGTCTGTGGAGGCACGAGTAGGACCTAGTTCAGCAGTGTATCCCCAGTTCATGGCACATACACACTGGTGCTCAACAGATATGATTTGATGGAACGAAGTTTTTGAAGATTAAATGAGATAATGAATGTTTAACCCATGCTTCCCAAATCACAATGACTAGGTGGGTAAAAAACAGAAACATGAAACACTTATCCATTCAATACCCACTCTGTAGGTTCTTCAGCTCCCTTAAAATTCTCCCCAAAGGGCCAGGAGTGGTGGCACACCCCTGTAATCCCAGAACTTTGGGAGGCCAAGGTGGGCAGAGGTCGGGAGTTTGAGACCAGCCTGGCCAACATAGTGAAACCCCGTCTCTACTAAAAACACAAAAGTAGCCAGGTGTGATGGTGCATGCCCATAATCCCAGCTACTTGGGAGGCTGAGGCAGGAGAATCGCTTGAACCCAGGAGGCAGAGGTTGCAGTGAGCTGAGATCATGCCACTGCACTCCAGCCTGGAGACAGAGTGAGACTCTGCGAAAAAACAAAACAAACAAACAAAAAAAACCTCCCCAAAGACCCTGGGGAAACCTCAGGGAAGGGAGCACAGGCTCTGGAAACAGATCGCATGGGTTTCAATCTTGGCTCTGGCACTTACCAGCTATGTGACTTACTCTATCCATGCCTCAGTTTACACACCTGTGAAAGGATTCCTAAGGCTGCCAAAGAGACGAAATGTGATAATATTTGCACAGTGCTTGTAATGGTGCCTGGAACACAGTAAAGAATGTACAGGTGTTTAATATATCTCCAAGTGCACCACACACCGGTCTTCCTGGCTACTGTGCCATATTCCTTGTGTCTCACTCCAACTGCCTATGATCATTTCCCACTACTGCTGGTGCCTCAAATGGCATTTAGTCCAATCTTGGGGGGTTCAGGCAGCCTATGTATATTGCTTGGATTGCATTCAACCACACTCCTATAATACCCAAACCATTGCTTCTTCCATATGAATGTGCTTGTGAATCCACTGAGGACCTCATAGATTCTGATTTGGAATCTGGGGCAGGCCTGAGATTCTGCATTTTTTGTTTTCTTTTTAAATTTTTTTGTAGAGTCGGGATCTCTCTATGTTGCCCAGGCTTGTCTCAAACTTCTGGGCTCAAGTGGTTTTCCTGCCTCGGCCCCTCAAAGTGCTGGGATTATAGGCATGAGCTACAGTGCCTGGCCTGCATTTTTTTTTTTTTTTTTTTTTTTGAGACAGAGTCTCACTCTTTTGCCAGGCTGGAGTGCAGTGGCCCCATCTCAGCTCACTGTAACCTCTGCCTCCCGGGTTCAAGCTATTCTCCTGCCTCAGTCTCCTGAATAGCTGGGATTACAGGTGCCTGCCACCACACCCAGCTAATTTTTGTATTTTTAGCAGAGACAGGTTTCACCATGTTGGTCAGGATGGTCTCTCTATCTCTTGACCTTGTGATCTGCCCACCTTGGCCTTCCAAAGTGCTAGGATTAAAGGCGTGAGCCACCATGCCTGGCCCCAGTCTGCATTTCTAATAAGCTCCCAGGTAATGCTGATGTTGAAGGCTTATGGACCATATTTTTACTTGTTTTTGAGACAGGGTCTCGCTCTGTTACCCAGGCTGGAGTACAGTGGTGCAATCTTGGCTCATTGCAAACTTCACCTCCTGGGCTCAAGTGATCATTCCACCTCAGCTTCCCAAGTAGCTGGGACTACAGGTGCATGCCACCATGCCTAGCAAAGTTTTGTTATTTTTAGTAGAGACAGAGTTTCACCATGTTGGCCAGGCTGGTGTCAAACTCCTGGCCTCAAATCGTCTGCCCACCTTGGTCTCCTAAAGTGCTGGGATTACAGGTGTGAGCCACTGTGCCTGGCCCACATATTTACTTAACAAAGACCTAAACAGTAAAAATTTATTTTTCTCACCAATCTTTGTACTGAAGTGAAGAGTGACACAAGAGACACAACGATTCAGAAGAGGATTAGACAGAAAGATATCAAAAGATACCCAGACGTAGGTAGTTTCTGTCATTGCTTCAGCATTTTTTCCTTTTATTTTTAGTTGACATGTAATAATTGTACATATTTATAGAAGACAGTGATATTTCAATATATGTATACAATGTGCAATGATCAAATTAGCATAATTAGCATATTCATCACCTCAAACTATCATGCCTCAGTGTTGTGAACATTCAAAATCCTCCTAGCTTTCTGAAAATATACAATAAGCTACAGTGAATCATATTCACTCACTAGTGCTGCGGAACAACAGAACTCATCTCTCCTATCTAGCTGGTGTCAGCATTTTAATGCTATCAGTTCTCATGTCTCTGTGATATTCTTGGCCACAAAATGACTGCTTCAGCTCCGGTCATCACATCCATGACCAAGGCAAAAAGAACGGGAATGGCTAAAGGGAAGAGCCAGTTCTGAGTGTGCCCCTCTAATATGAAAGCCCTTCTTTCCTTCCTTCCTTCCTCCCTCCCTCCCCCTCCCCCTCCCCTTTCCCTTCCCTTCCTTTCCTTTCCTTTTTTTTTTTTTTGAGACAGGGTCTTGCTCTGTTGCCCAGGCTGTACTGCAGTGGTGCAATCATAGCTCACTGCAGCCTTGATCTCATGGGTGCAAGCAATCCTCCTGCCTCAGCCTCCCAAGTAACTGAGACTACAGGTGCACACCACCTTGCCTAGCTAGGCTGGAGTGCAGTGGCAAGATCTCGGCTCACTGCAACCTCTGCCCTAGTCTCAAGCAATCCTCCCACCTCAGCCTTCTGAGTAGCTGGAACCACAGGTGAGCCACTATGCGTGGCTAATTTTTAAAATTTTTGTAGAGACAGAGTCTCACTATTTGCCCAGTCTGGTCTCAAACACCTGGCCTTAAGCAATCCTTCCACCTTAGCCTCCCAGTGTACCAGGATTACAGGCGTAAGCCGCTTTGCCTGGCCACCCCTCATTTCTGACCCATTGTATTTGAGCTGAACAAGCACCTTTGGCATGAATTCTTTCCAGGGAGTTCTCATACTTTCTTTTTTTTTTTTTTTGAGACGGAGTCTCGCTCTGTGCCTCAGGCTGGAGTGCAGTGGCGCGATCTGGGCTCACTGTAAGCTCTGCCTCCCAGGTTCACGCC
>NW_026652281.1:77039085-77047962 GCF_009828535.3 Hylobates moloch
CATGGTTTCAGCCGCCGCCTCCGCCGCCGCCGCCGCCGCCGCCGCCGCTGCCCAGCCGCCCCGGCTGCATGAAGCGACGCCGCTGCGCCCCCGGCCCTGGCCGCTGTCCCGCTGCGCCAGCGGGGAGCCTGGCCGCATGGCCCCCCGCCCCACGCTGCCCACCGAGTCCGGGTGGCCCCCCCACCACCGCCCCCCCCTCAGCCTCAGGCAAGGGGACCGAGGGGGGCGCGCGGACCCGCCGGCGGCACCTGCTCCGTCTGCAGCGCCCCCGCTTCCCCGGCTCCGCCGCGGCTCCTGCTTCAGCCTCTGCCGCCGCCGCCGCGCGCTGTTGCAGCCCCGAGTTCCTTCCCCGCTGCTAACTTTCTGCCGGGAGAGAGGAGAGGCGCGGAGGGGAGGAGGAGGGGGCCGGGCGCGCGCCCGGTGCCGCCGAGGGAAGGGGGGTGCGCCTCGCGCGCGCCTGCGAAGGGGGGCGCGGGAGCGGAGGCGTGCGCTAGGGCTGGGGCACCCGGGAGAACTGAGATCGTGCCCCCCAGCCCCCCAGCACACACGCACTTGGGATGTTCCCCACCCCACCTCGCGTACTCGCCTCCCTTGGGAGCTCGGGACGCCGTGTTCTCCATTCCTTTGCCCCAGTACTTTTAGAGAGGTAAAGCCCAACGCCTGCCGCCGGTGCCGCGCACCGGGAGCTGGAAGACAGCGGGTGACGAAGCTCTCGCTTCCGCTTTTCCCCTGGGACTCCAACTCAGCCCATCCCCGACCTTCCCTTCTCTCGCCCGGGATATCCTCCTGCATTCGGTCCAGGAGTGAATCCTTCTCTACAACCGCTTTCCCATCCCAACTTCCATCTTTCCAGCCACCCCCGCCCCCCCATCTTCTCTTGAAGCTCTTGATGGGTGGAGCTTTGACACAAGCCCCCAGGTTTCCCAGTCCCAGAGCTTTTCCCTCTGTCCCATCACCAGGTGACGACACTTTCTGCTTCAAGAGATGAGGCTGACACCCTTAATCACAGGTGCACACCCTTAATCACAGGTGCACACACCTGCGCCTCTTCGAGGGCATTGCCACTAACGGAGTTCACGGTTTCCTGGACTGAAATAGTGTGGGACCACTGTCGCTCTGAACACCTAAAAAGCGGAGACAAGCTGAGTTGCAGGGTGTCTGTGCATCGGCTCGCTGAAATTTTTTAAGTGTATTTTGTTTGCAGAGAGATCTCCACCCCTCACCTCCCTCTCCTGGGGGAAAATGGTAAACATCAGAAGGCTTTGGAAGATTCACAACTAGACTTTGCTTCCTGTTGCATTTTGCTCAGGGAAGTGAGGGAAATGGGAGAAAGAGACAGAGTGATCAACTGAGGCACTCCAGCAAACTCTGCTTTCTGCGACCGGGGCTGGCTCTGCACAGAGCTCTGCCAGGTGCCTCCTGGGGGTGGCTCTAGTGAGTACCATTTGCCCCCCAGCCACGGCTGGGTGCCTGACGGGGCTGCTTTCCCCTTGTTGGCTGCTGTGGCTGGCATCTCCAGTTTTGTTTGATCACATAATAGGAAAACCAGTTGAAAGAAAATGTATATAATGTCTAAATATTAACGAGATACCTAATGCCAAAGAGAAAAAAAAAAAAATGTTAATCAAATAAGATAAAGAACACGGACTTTTCCCTGAGTGAACAAAAGCTCACTGCTGCTCTCAGCTGGACACGAGTTTCCTTCACTGCAGCTTTTAGTTCAGATAAAGATTATTCTTTTATAATATATTTTTTATGGTACACTGGAGACCTCTGAAATGCAGAGTCTGGTGTCCTGTAAATCATTCTGTGTAACTAGGGATGCTTTTTCAAACACCACACAACTGCATTACTGTAATGTCAGTGGGAAGGGGCCAACTGGAACCGAGAGAAACACAAGCACTGCCCAGCCCTCCTTGTGCTCCGAGCCGTGCTCCAAGGTGGTCATCCAGGAAGCCTGGGTTGCGACAGATACTGCCTTGTCAGGGACAGTCTCTCTTTCAAGGCCCAGGCACTAGGATGTCCGGCATATGGCCCAGGTCCTCCTTGCAGTTCCTGCCTAGCACCCAAACTTTTCTATCTCCCCTCTCAGCAATCCAAACGAATCTGCTCCATGCCCAGTTTTACTAAAGATGTGCTCTCAAATTTGGAAAGATTTTGATAAAACGGTATCAAAACCAACGGTGGCAAATGGAGCTCTGAATGTGGCCAGCACAGTGATATTAAGAAATGTAAACTGGCTGCAATAGTTTAAACTGGGGGCTTTCCCAAAAAAGGAAAAAAAAAAAAAAAAAACACCTTGGAGAGGACGTTACTGTTGAAAAATCAGCAGATCCTGAACTTTGAGCCCCTCAGTCAGAGCTGAGAAGTAGAGCGAACATGCTGCCGTTTTCACAGTGCTCATACAAGTTGCCCCCACACGCACATTTATGTCACTTGCCTTGACACTGCTAGTAAGGACATTTCTCAGTATCCCTTTTGCCTCCAATCCTCAAATAGTAACGCTTTAATAACAAACTCTTGAAAGAATAGAGCCCCTTTGGTAAAATGTCAGGCCCACAAGTGATAGGGAGGAGGCGGGCTTTTTTGGAGAGGAACTTTGTAAATTTCACACTTAGGCAGTTGCCTATTTTTTATCTACTTTTGAGCTAGGCTTTTTCTAGGAGCAAGTCCTTGAGAAACCTGCAATGAAAAGTGGGAGCTACCTACACAGGGCGAACTCCGACGTCATCCAGCCATTCCCAATGGATCTGAAGACTCAATGGAAGATAGTTTTCTGTCTCCCCTGCCAACACCCACAGAATTCCTCTAACTGGTCTCCTGGCCTCACTCTGCCTCATTTCTATTCATCCTAGACAACAATAGCAGATCAATGTTTCTCAGGCAATGTTTTTTTAGTTCTACCAATGTACCCCCGACTCAAAAAACCGTTATCTCACTACCTAACTAATAAACTCCAACCTCTTTACCTTGGTACTCAAGATTCCCCCCACCTTTGGTGTATCTCCCAGTCCTGCCAAACCAAACAGTGCATGCTGTCCAAACATACACACTGCATTCTTCTCTTCTTTCTCCGTAGTATCAGATGATAGCATTCAAGCAAAGCTGTCATTTGCTAGCTAAGTGGCTTTTGGACAGGTCATTTTACCTCCCTCAGCCTCAGTTTCTGCATGTATAAGTTATGGATAAGACTCACCTCAAATTGTTTTTATAAATAATTAAATTGAATTAGCTAGAATATGCAAAAATCCCCGGCTCCCTGCCCGACATGGGGTGGCTACCAATAATTATTCAAATCTAAATATTGGCCCATGCCATGCTCTGCTTCCTTTTCCTATTAAAACTTTATTCTTGAAAAATATGTGTGTACTCTTTCTTCAAAACTATCCCAGTGTATCAGCTAAAGTTCACTGTCCTAAGATGTTCTGTTTGTAGCATTTATAATGTCAAGTCTAATGCCTTCTGGAGTATTGGTAAAGTTTTAGGTTTTTTTGTTTGCTTATTTTCTATAAAATAAAATCACTGGAAGGATTCATAGTAACTCAAATAACTAAAGGGAATTTTAAAAAATCAACAAACAACAAAAATTGGGTTTGGAAAGGACAGTACAGTGTGTGGTGGTCATTATTGACATTCGTCAAATATTGTCCAGTCTCCTTGTGGACATCTGGTAGGGATATACTTCCCTGGCCCCTTAAAGTTAGGTGTGACTATGTGCTGCTCTGGCTACTGAAATATGAACGGAAGTGAGGTTTGTCCCTTCCAGGCAGAAGCCTTGAGAGGCAGGAGGAGATTTGCCAGGGTCTGTTTTCCCTCCCTAGCAATTGCAGAAGAAAAGGGTTGAATACAGGGTCTTAGCTTCTGTATTAGGCCTTTCTCTTATTGCCATAAATAAATACCTGAGACTGGGTAATTTGTAAAGAAAAGAGGTTCAATTGGCTCACGATTCTGCAGGCTGTACAGGAAGCATTATGTTGCCATCTGCTTGGCTTCTGGGAGGCCTCAGGAAACTTACAATCATGGTGGAAGGTGAAGGGGCAACAGTCACATCTCATGGCCAGAGCAGGAGCAAGAGAGCGAGGCAGGAGGTGATATGCACCTCAGAGAACTCACTCACTGTCACTAGAATATTACCAAGGGGGTGGTGCTAAACCATTCATGAGAAATCTACCCCCAAGATCCACTTACCTCCCACCAGGCCCCACCTCCAACACTGGAGATTACAATTCAACATGAGATTTGGGCAGAGACACACATCCAAACTATTTCAGCACCCATCTACTCAATCCCGCACATTGATTAAGGATAATACAGATCCAGCCCCTCATGACAGGTACATGATCAAGAAATAGATCTGTGTTGTTTTCAGCTCCTGAGACTTACGGCTTGGTTATTACCGCAGCACAACCTAGACTATCTGACTGATTAAAGCACACATGCCATTAATTTTCCTTGCTGTTGACCAAAATGGCTTCATTCCTCCAATATTAGAATTCCCCTTCACAAAAGTAGATAAATGAAAGATTAAAAGCTCCATCAGGTAAAAAAGAAAAGTTTCCCAGAAATATAAGCAGAACTCTTGTCTCGTGTATAGCAACTATATTTCCTCAGCTCATCTTTCATCTGTTGATTAAAAAATATATCTATAAGTTGGGCATGGTGGCTGACACCGGCATTCCCAGCACTTAAAGAGGCCGAGGCAAGAAGATCACTTGAGCTCAGTAGTTCAAGAGCAGGCTGGGCAACATAATGAAACTCCGTCTCTACAAAAAACAAACAAACAAATAAAAGTGTATCTATAGAGATCTGGAGGTAAGCCTCCAGACAAAGCCAACATGGTGATAAAGGACAACATTGTATACTTGTAAAAAGATTTAAAACAGAATACTAGTGACCATGAACATATAAGACCTTGCATTGAAAAGACCTTGCATTGAAAAGACCTTGCGCTTACATAGGAAATAGAAATTGCTTAGAGCTGAAAGCACAACAGGACAAGATCTGGTGGATAGAATTGAGCAATACTCATAAGAAAGATTATAGATTCAAATATACTTATCCTCCCAAAACAAAATTTTAAAACAAATGAGCTACATGTTCAACTCAAGAAGTTAGAAAAAGAGCAAGAGTCAGGAAGTAAGGAAATAATAAAAATGAGAGCCAAGCTTATGTTTATATTTATTGGCTATTTATTTCTTGTTATGGACTGAATTGTGCCACCCTCCCCCTGCCTCCGAATTCAAAATGCTGAAGCCCTAACCTCCAATGTGACTGTATCAGACAACAGGGTCTTTAGGAGGTGATTAAGGTTAAATGAGGTCATACATGTAGAATCCTAATTAGATAGGACTGCAGCTGGAGAAGAAGAAATGATCTCTATTCCACTCCCTCTCTTTCTCCCTCTCCATGTGAAGATACAGTAAGAAGGTCACCATCTGCAAGACAAACGGAGCCTGTGCCAGAACTGGACCATGCTGGACACCTGATCTTGGACTTCTGGTTTTCAGAACTGTGAGAAAATAAATTTCCTAGGCCGGGCTCAGTGGCTCACTCCCGTAATCCTAACACTTTGGGAGGCCGAGGTGGGCAGATCACGAGGTCAGGAGATCAAGAACATCCTGGCTAACACGATGAAACCCAGTCTCTACTAAAAATACAAAAAATTAGCCAGGCATGGTGGCACGCGTCTAAGGTCCCAG
Source organism: Hylobates moloch (assembly GCF_009828535.3). Taxonomy (NCBI): domain Eukaryota; kingdom Metazoa; phylum Chordata; class Mammalia; order Primates; family Hylobatidae; genus Hylobates; species Hylobates moloch. Next base: position 77,044,785 of record NW_026652281.1, read on the forward strand.
CTACTCTGGAGGCTGAGGCAGCAGAATCACTTTAACCCGGGACGCGGAGGTTGCAGTGAGCCAAGATAGTGCCACTGCACTCCAGCCTGGGGGACAGAGCAAGTCTCCGTCTAAAAAAAAAAAAAAGAAAGAAAAGAAATTTCCTTTTTTTAAGCCACCTAATCTATTATATTTTGTTACAGCAGCCTGAGCTGACATTTATCTTTCATGTTTTATGTTTATTTGCCTGTTTATCATATTTTTATAAGTTTTCTATTGCTTGGTTGCTATCTCATTGATTCAAAAAAGTCTCTTTTTATTAGAGGTATCTGGGTTTTTTTCTAGCATATATCTTCCAATTATTGAATTACCAATTTGCCTTTACCAATTAACTGGTTTTAGTGTTTCTGATGACATATGTTTTTCATTTTTATGTAGTCAATGTCTCAGTGATGTTTTTTGTGTATTTTACCTTTGATGGAAAAAGGCATCCCTCAAACTATGTAAATATTCATCTATACTTTCTTCTAGGACATTTTTTGTTTATTTTCTCCACATAAATGTTTAAACCATCTGAAATTCATGTTTGTGTATAGTTTTACCAAGCTATCTAACTCTTTCTTTTTTTTTTCCTAGCACTAGTTATTTCCCAACAGTTTGAAACTCCAATGTCATAATAAACTCATAATGTTGGAATTTTCCCATCTAGAAATATAGGGGGCCGATCTCCATTAATTCAAATATTTTCTCTTATTGGACTTTCTGTAATTTCATTGACATAAACCTGGAACTGGATTAATGTTTTGACATCTGATGCTGCTTTGTTCAGTTTTATAAATCTCTTGCTCTCCTTTTGTTTCACTCATTTGTTCATTCTTTCAATTGTCATTTTTAAGCAACTAGTATATTCCTGGCCCTGGATTAGACATGGATGATAAAGTAGTGAGACAGACAGCAAGGTCTCTGTCCTCATTAAAGTTTAATAAAGTGAGACAAGTACTAAAAGAGAAAAAATACAGTTAGGCATGGTGGCTCACGCCTGTAATCTCAGTGCTCTGGGAGGTCGAGGTGAGAAGATCATTTGAGGCCAGGAGTTTCAGACCAGCCTGGGCAACATAGTAAGACCTCCATCTCTACAAAATATTTTAAAAATTAGCCTGGTGCAGTGGTGCACGCCTGGAGTCCTAGCTTATCAAGAGTTTGAGGCAGAAGGATCACTTGAGCCTGGGAGTTGGAGGCTGCAGTAGCTATGATCACACCATTGCATTCCAACCTGGGTGACAGAGAAAGATGCTGTCTCTAAAACAAGAGAGAGAGAGAGAGAATACAGAATGCCAGATGCTGAGGAAGCACATTTTTTTATATATACTTTAAGTTCTAGGGTACATGTGCACAACGTGCAGGTTTGTTACATATGTATACATGTGCCCTGTTGGTGTGCTGCACCCATTAACTGGTCATTTACATTAGGTATATCTCCTAATGCTATCCCTCCTCTCTCCCCCGACCCCACGACAGGCCCTGGTGTGTGGTGTTCCCCACCCTGTGTCCAAGTGTTCTCATTGTTCAACTCCCACCTATGAGTGAGAACATGCAGTGTTTGGTTTTCTGTCCTTGCGATAGTTTGCTCAGAATGATGGTTTCCAGCTTCATCCATGTCCCTACAAAGGACATGAACTCATCCTTTTTTATGGCTGCATAATATTCCATGGTGTATATGTGCCACATTTTCTTAATCCAGTCTATCATTGATGGACATTTGGGTTGGTTCCAAGTCTTTGCTATTGTGAATAGTGCCACAATAAACATATGTATGAATGTGTCTTTTTTTTTTTTTTTTGAGATGGAGTCTCACTCTGTCGCCCAGGCTGGAGTGCAGTGGCATGATATCGGCTCACTGCAACCTCTGCCTCCCAGGTTCATGCCATTCTTCTGCCTCAGCCTCCCGAGTAGCTGGGACTACAGGTGCCCACTACCACGCCCGGCTAATTTTTTGTATTTTTAGCAGAGGCGGGGTTTCCCATGTTGGCCAGGATAGTCTCCATCTCTTGTCCTCGTGATCCTCCCACCTCGACCTCCCAAACTGCTGGGATTACAGGTGTGAGCCGCCGCACCTGGCCACATGTGTCTTTATAGCAGCATGATTTATAATCCTTTGGGTATATAACCAGTAATGGGATGGCTGGGTCAAATGGTATTTCTAGTTCTAGATCCTTGAGGAATTGCCACACTGTCTTCCACAATAGTTTAACTAGCTTACAGTCCCACCAACAGTGTAAAGGAAGCACATTGTTAAAGCACCTAACCTAGAGTGCGGGCATAAGAGAACCCTTCACAGAGGAAGGGACATGTATGTCCATATGCAGTATAAAGAAAAAAATTGGATTAAGCCAGGTAAAGAAAGAAGGAGATTATTTTTAGTATGTGCAACATCCACCCATTTCACTCATTATACATACACTTAGCAACTTAAATTGAAGGCAACTTCCCTAAGAGAAAACAAGTATTTGCCAAAAACTACAGCTAACATTGTGATAAAACATGATGAAATATTAAAACCAAACCATTTAATGGAAGGAACAATGCAAATGTGCCTTCCAATGTAGCTTCTATTCATCAGTATACTGGCATCTGCAGTTAATGCAGTAAGATAAGAAAACATAATGAGGACATGAGAGTTGGGAAGAAATAAACAGATTATTATTTGCCAACTATATGTTCATGGGCAAAAGAAAATCTACCAACAAAAAAGCTGGTGAATAAAATTCAAAATACAGGTCAGGTGCAGAGGCTCACACCTGTAATCCCAGCACTTTGGGAGGCTGAAGCAAGAGGATCACTTGAGGCCAGGAGTTCGAGACCAGCCTAGGCAACATTGCAAGACCCCATCTCTACCAAAACAAATTAAAAACAAAGGCCGGGTACGGTGGCTCACGCCTGTAATCCCAGCACTTTGGAAGGCTGAGGCGGGCGGATCACGAGGTCAGGAGATCGAGACCATCCTGGCTAACACGGTGAAACCCTGTCTCTACTAAAAATACAAAAAATTAGCCGGGCGCGGTGGTGGGCACCTGTAGTCCCTGCTACTCGGGAGGCTGAGGCAGGAGAATGGTGTGAACCCGGGAGGTGGAGCTTGCAGTGAGCCGAGATCACGCCACTGCACTCTGGCCTGGGCGAAAGAGCAAGACTCCGTCTCAAA
>NW_026652281.1:77047972-77324912 GCF_009828535.3 Hylobates moloch
TTTTCATAGCTAATTCTTGCTCCTGAGACCCCAATGTCAAAAAAGCCCAGCTGTCTATATAATCCTGCCAGTCCCAGAGAGGGTGCACCTGGTCATGCTAGGACATCCACCCTTGGCCAAATTAAATGTTCCTGAGCAGGATCATGCCATCTCATATGGCAGCTCCTGCAATAACCATGTGACATGAGTATGGTGAAAAAGAGGGAAATGATGCTGGTCAGAATATCTATCCAGAATCAAAGTGAACAAGGAAAATGTGAACAAGGAAAGCAAAATGAAGATGATAACATTCACAATATGTGTTACCCAGGAAAACATTTAAAAACGTCAAAGAACTATATACAAAAATCAAAAGACAAAAAAGAAAACCCAGATTAAATAGAAAGACATGGCATTCTCCTAATTAGGAAAAGTCACTATTTTAAAGAGGTACAATTCCTCCCTAAATCCATACATGAATGGTTACAACTGAGTCCCAATATTTTTGGAATTTAGTAGTGTATTAGTCTGTTCTCACACGGCTAATAAAGACATATCTGAGACTGGGTAATTTATAAAGAAAAAAGGTTTAATTGACTCACAGTTCTGCAGGGGTGGGGAGGCCTCAGGAAACTTACAATCATGGCAGAAGGGGAAGCAAATATGTCCTTCTTCACATGGCGGCAACAAGAAGAAGTGCAGAGCGAAGTGGGGGAAAAGCCCCTTATAAAACCATCAGATCTTGTGAGAACTCAGTCACCATCATGGGAACAGCATGGAGGTAACTGCTCCCATGATTCAATTACCTCCCACTAGGTTCCTCCTATGACATGGGGGGATTATGGGAACCACAATTCAAGAGGAGGTTTGGGTAGGGACACAACCAAACCATATCAAGTTGTTTGATAAAAAGTTTCCTGTAGGGGAAAAATCATAGACCTAAGAACAGACAAGAAAATCTTGAAACAGACAAATGATGATAAGGGACCACATACAATAACATATTATGAAGCTACAATAATAAAACAGTATGGCACTAGTCCAGTGGAAGAATGGAACAAAATTTGAGAGTCCAGAAATGGACAGATCAGAATTCAGTGTCTAATAAAAATGGAATCTCTCATTGGTAAAGGCACAAAGGGGTTATTCAATCAATGATGTTGTGGTACAATTGTCTATTCATTCAGGAAAAAATTAATGGAAATTCCAAACTTCATCAGACACAAAAATCAATTGAAACTTAATTAAAATCTAAATAGGAAAAAGAAACACTAAGAGTATCATAACACTATAAGTTATCACAGAAGCCCTAAAAGATAGCTATTTGATCCCAATTTTGAAGATGTAAACACTGAGGCTCAGACAGACAAAGTGGCTTACCTGAGGTCACACAAACTCGCACACCAGGAGTTCATAAGACATCCATAGTCACTTTGTTCTCCAGACGTCCCCATTAGGTAAATTTACCTTACAGTTTTCATTTAACCAAGCTCATAACTTCTAGCAAATGATTATTCTTTCTAGACTAGGGTAGTACCCAGGCAGACAACCTGATGAAGACTTAAGTTCAAAAGACAATTCAGGTGCATACCTCCACTCTTGTGAGTGTTCCCCAGGGAGGTTCAGCCATTCCTTGCACAGACGCCATGGAAAGACCATCAGGGGAAGTTGGAGCTGAATCAGACCCAGTGAGATTCTGGTGCTTTAACAGCATGGCTGTATTAGTCTATTCTCACACTGCTATAAAGATACTGCCTGAGACTGGGTAATTTATAAACAAAAGAGGTTTAATTGACTCACAGTTCTGCATAGCTGGGGAGGACTCAGAAAACTTACGATCATGGCAGAAGGCAAATGGAAAGCAGGCACTTTCTTCACAAGGCAGCAAGAAAGAGAGTGAGAGAGCAAGGAAGGCCACACTTTGAAACCATCAGCTCTCATGAGAACTCATTATCATGAGAACAGCATGGGGGAAACTGCCCCATGATCCAATCACTTCCCACCAGGTCCCTCCTTTGACATGTGGGGATTACAATTTGAGATGAGATTTGGTTGCGGACACAGAACCAAATCATATTAATGGCTTAAGATTGTCCTGAGGGAAAATGAGCAGGTACACCCTAAAAAGATGGTAGGCCCCCTGCCTACCCACTCCTTCTCTTCTTACCAAAGAGTTTCTCTCTGGGGAATGGAGGCTCAGCCATGGCACATTCTTCCCAACCATGTTCCAGGACTGAGAGAGGAACTACAGGGGGCAAGAGACACAACATTAGGCACTCAATGCATTCAGGGTTGTATTAGGGTCCCCATGGGGTGCTATACAGAATAGAGGGAGGCATAGTTGACTCTAACCATAACTTCTACTGCCTTCTGGTCACCGCTAGTCTCATTCATTTCTTCATCTCCTCACATTTTCTATAGCATTCTCCAAGTCTAAGTCTAAGCCACCCCAAGTCTCTTTCAGACCTTCCTATTTCCCCTGTCCCTTCCAATTGCCTGTTTCTCCTGGTCCTCCTCCTCATCTCAGATTACTTCCCAACCCCTGTCTGTCTGCCCCCCAGCACACAGTTTGCCCCAGTCACTCCCCTGTGCTGCGCATTCTAAACAGTCCCTCCACATCGCTTCCATCCGTCTACCTAATTCACAGAATAGAGAGCCCCTTTGGGAAAGATGTGTACGAGTTTCTCAGGCAGAAGAATCGGAAATAAAATTCCAGGCAAAACCACCATGGGGATAACCAGAGAAACATCAAGTGCTCTGCAAACAGAAAAACTTTCAGCCGCCTGAGTGAGGTGAGCATTTGTCTGGGGTGATGGCAGAGGAAGCTTGAGACGCTGAGATCAGCCATATTGTGAAGGATTCAGTATTCTACGCTAAAAGAAGCTGGACTTAACCCAATAGGAAATGGATATTAATTGAAAAGGAAGTTCTGGAAGGCACTAGACCCCTTCTTGACGGGATTTATAAGATACAATGGAAATCCATACCAACGAATTTCTTTTTATTTTTATTTGAGACAGAGTCTCACTCTGTCACTCAGGCTGGAGTGCAGTGGCACAGTCTTGGCTTGCTGCAACCTCTGCCTCTCAGGTTCAAGCAATTCTCCTGCCTCAGCCTCCTGAGTAACTGGGATTACAGGCCTCTGCCACAACACCCAGCTAATTTTTGTATTTTTAGTAGAGACAGGGTTTCATTATGTTGGTCAGGCTGCTCTCGAACTTCTGACCTCAGGTGATCCTCCCACCTCAGCCTCCCAAAGTGCTGGGATTACAGGGGTGAGCCACTGCATCTGGCCATATCAATGAATTTCTGTCTTAAAAACCCTGAAGATGTCAGGAGTCCAAGACCCTCATCTGCACATTACTTTTAGTGATGCTGGTTATATAAACAGAAATGCATAAGATTGGTGTTATCTAATAATCTCTGTTTTTCTAGTAAGTCCAGTGAGCCATAGCTGTCAAGCAGTGTCTTGGATGCTGCTTGTATAAATAAATCCTCTTTCTGGCTTCAGATCCTTTCTCCAGGCTCCTTCCCAAGGGTAATGGGGATCTCAGCCCCTGCTTTTACTCAGGGCAACCTTACTCTTCCCAGTAACAAACACTGTTCTCATATCCTGTCCATTCTGACCTCATGGACATTTAAACTCTTTTGCAATACATTTAAATTTAAATACATTTGCAATATGTTTGAGAATTTGGCAAACAACTTTTCTTTCTCTAAATATCTCTCTGTCTCTGTCTCCTTTACTACCCCTGTCGCGTTTCCTTTTTTTCCTCTCTCTTGCAAAAATGTGCACAAAAAATGTTCCTATGAATATAAAACCAAAAGCATCATTATTTTAATTCAATTCATAATGGACATAAATTTTAATTTACTGGTATAAATAATCAACTGCTAAAACTGCACACAACAAACCTTGTTATTGACTACACATTGACGAAAGAGTCAAACTTTACTTATAAAAAATTTGGGTCTTCCAGTTTTTGCCCTTTCAGTATGATATTGGCTGTGGGTTTGTCGTATATAGCTCTTATTATTTTGAGATACGTCCCATCAATACCTAATTTATTGAGAGTTTTTAGCATGAAGGGTTGTTGAATTTTGTCAAAAGCCTTTTCTGCATCTATTGAGATAATCATGTGGTTTTTGTCTTTGGTTCTGTTTATATGCTGGATTACATTTATTGATTTGCGTATGTTGAACCAGCCTTGCATCCCAGGGATGAAGCCCACTTGATCATGGTGTATAAGCTTTTTGATGTGCTGCTGGATTCGGTTTGCCAGTATTTTATTGAGGATTTTTGCATCAATGTTCATCAAGGATATTGGTCTAAAATTCTGTTTTTTGGTTGTGTCTCTGCCTGGCTTTGGTATCAGGATGATGCTGGCTTCATAAAATGTGTTAGGGAGGATTCCCTCTTTTTCTATCGATTGGAATAGTTTCAGAAGGAATGGTACCAGTTCCTCCTTGTACCTCTGGTAGAATTCAGCTGTGAATCCATCAGGTCCTGGACTCTTTTTGGTTGGTAAGCTATTGATTATTGCCACAATTTCAGAACCTGTTATTGGTCTATTCAGAGATTCGACTTCTTCCTGATTTAGTCTTGGGAGGGTGTATTTGTCGAGGAATTTATCCATTTCTTCTAGATTTTCTAGTTTATTTGCATAGAGGTGTTTGTAGTATTCTCTGATGGTAGATTGTATTTCTGTGGGATCGGTGGTGATATCCCCTTTTTCATTTTTTATTGCATCTATTTGATTCTTCTCTCTTTTCTTCTTTATTAGTCTTGCTAGCGGTCTATCAATTTTGTTGATCTTCTCAAAAAACCAGCTCCTGGATTCATTAATTTTTTGAAGGGTTTTTTGTGTTTCTATTTCCTTCAGTTCTGCTCTGATTTTAGTTATTTCTAGCCTTCTGCTAGCTTTTGAATGTGTTTGCTCTTGCTTTTCTAGTTCTTTTAATTGTGATGTTAGGGTGTCAATTTTGGATCTTTCCTGTTTTCTCTTGTGGGCATTTAGTGCTATAAATTTCCCTCTACACACTGCTTTGAATGTGTCCCAGAGATTCTGGTAGGTTGTGTCTTTGTTCTGGTTGGTTTCAAAGAACATCTTTATTTCTGCCTTCATTTCATTATGTACCCAATAGTCATTCAGGAGCAGGTTGTTCAGTTTCCCTCTGAAAACTGGCACAAGACAGGGATGCCCTCTCTCACCGCTCCTATTCAACATAGTGCTGGAAGTTCTGGCCAGAGCAATCAGGCAGGAGAAGGAAATAAAGGGTATTCAATTAGGAAAAGAGGAAGTCAAACTGTCCCTGTTTGCAGATGACATGATTGTATATCTAGAAAATCCTATTATCTCAGCCCAAAATCTCCTTAAGCTGATTAGCAACTTCAGCAAAGTCTCAGGATACAAAATCAATGTACAAAAATCACAAGCATTCTTGTACACCAATCACAGACAAACAGAGAGCCAAATCATGAGTGAACTCCCATTCACAATTGCTTCAAAGAGAATAAAATGCCTAGGAATCCAACTTACAAGGGATGTGAAGGACCTCTTCAAGGAGAACTACAAACCACTGCTCAATGAAATCAAAGAGGATACAAACAAATGGAAGAACATTCCATGCTCATGGGTTGGAAGAATCAATATCGTGAAAATGGCCATACTGCCCAAAGCAATTTATAGATTCAATGCCATCCCCATCAAGCTACCAATGACTTTCTTCACAGAATTGGAAAAAACTACTTTAAAGTTCATACGGAACCAAAAAAGAGCCCGCATTGCCAAGTCAATCCTAAGCCAAAAGAACAAAGCTGGAGGCATCACGCTACCTGACTTCAAACTATACTACAAGGCTACAGTAACCAAAACAGCATGGTACTGGTACCACAACAGAGATATAGATCAATGGAACAGAACAGAGCCCTCAGAAATGATGCCGCATATCTACAACTATTTGATCTTTGACAAACCTGACAAAAACAAGCAATGGGGAAAGGATTCCCTATTTAATAAATGGTGCTGGGAAAACTGGCTAGCCATATGTAGAAAGCTGAAACTGGATCCCTTCCTTACACCTTATACAAAAATTAATTCAAGATGGATTAAAGACTTAAATGTTAGACCTAAAACCATTAAAATCCTACAAGAAAACCTAGGCAATACCATTCAGGCCATAGGCGTGGGCAAGGACTTCCTGTCTAAAACACCAAAAGCAATGGCAACAAAAGCCAAAATTGACAAATGGGATCTCATTAAACTAAAGAGCTTCTGCACAGCAAAAGAAACTACCATCAGAGTGAACAGGCAACCTACAGAATGGGAGAAAATTTTTGCAACCTACTCATCTGACAAAGGGCTAATATCCAGAATCTACAATAAACTCAAACAAATTTACAAGAAAAAAACAAACAACCCCATCAAAAAGTGGGCAAAGGACATGAACAGACACTTCTCAAAAGAAGACATTTATGCAGCCAGAAAACACATGAAGAAATGCTCGTCATCACTGGCCATGAGAGAAATGCAAATCAAAACCACAGTGAGATACCATCTCACACCAGTTAGAATGGCCATCATTAAAAAATCAGGAAACAACAGGTGCTGGAGAGGATGTGAAGAAATAGGAACACTTTTACACTGTTGGTGGGACTGTAAACTAGTTCAACCATTGTGGAAGTCAGTGTGGCGATTCCTCAGGGATCTCGAACTAGAAATACCATTTTACCCAGCCATCCCATTACTGGGTATATACCCAAAGGAGTATAAATCATGCTGCTATAAAGACACATGCACACGTATGTTTATTGCGGCACTTTTCACAATAGCAAAGACTTGGAACCAACCCAAATGTCCAACAACAATAGACTGGATTAAGAAAATGTGGCACATATACACCATGGAATACTATGCAGCCATAAAAAATGATGAGTTCATGTCCTTTGTAGGGACATGGATGAAACTGGAAAACATCATTCTCAGTAAACTATCGCAAGGACAAAAAACCAAACACCGCATGTTCTCACTCATAGGTGGGAACTGAACAATGAGAACACATGGACACAGGAAGGGGAACATCACATTCCGGGTACTGTTGTGGGGTGGGGGGTGGGGGGGGCGGGGACAGCATTAGGAGATATACCTAATGCTAAATGACGAGCTAATGGGTGCAGGAAATCAACATGGCACATGGATACATATGTAACAAACCTGCACATTGTGCACATGTACCCTAAAACCTAAAGTATAATTAAAAAAAAAAAAAAAATTTGGGTCTGTGAGTTTTGGCCCAGGAAAAAAAAAATGGACTTGATAGAAATAATGACTATGACACAAAGTAGAAGCCAAGATCGATAAAATTTGATATGGACAATACCTAATCAATACATCAGATTTTGTTTCAAATTTTAAATGGAAAAGAATTGATCCAAATGAAAATAATTTCAGTAGAGTTAATATTTTTGGAAATGGTCTAACTGTGCTATGTAGAAAATTGATCAAGGGATTAAATTGGCTGAATGGAATTCACTTTGGAAAACACTTTCTGGATGAAAATTCTATCTAAGTTGAGATAATTCTAATTAAAAGTCTTGAATTCAAAATGTTCTCAGGGTCAAAAGAGCAAGAGCAATTGTCCTCAAAGTCAAAACAAAGGGGTTAAAATGATGAGGTCAAAATGTCCTGTGGCATAGCAACCGTTTTAAGTGGACACCACGCTGGGTCACTTCAGTTTGCTGCAAAGCAGAGCTTTTTTTTTTTTTTATCTTCCCCCTGAAAAAAAACAAACACAACCGTAAGGCTCTGTAGGAATAAAGTGGTCACACAGGGATATTTGAGTCTGTTAGGTACCTGGAGTACTAGTAAGAACAGAGAATAACATGTGAGAACATAAAGAAGAACATTTATAAAATGAGAATAACAGTAGAACCTACTCTTGGGATATTATGAGGATCAAATGAGATAATCCCTAAAATATACTTAACTTGGCTGGGAGTGGTGGCTAGTGCCTATAATCACAGTACTTTGAGAGGCCAGGAAGAGAGGATCTCTTGAGCCGTGAGTTCAAGGACTGCCTGGGCAACATAACAAAACCCCATTTCTAGAAAATGTTTTTAAAAAATTAGCCGAGTGATACGGTTTGTCTGTGTGCCCACCCAAGTCTCATCTTGAATTGTAAAAATCCCCACTTGTCAAGGGTAGGGCAAAGTGGAGATAATTGAATCATGGGGGCTGTTTCCCCCATACTGTTCTCTTGGTAGTGAATAAGTCTCAGGAGATCTGATAGTTTTATAAATGGGAGTTCCCCTGCATAAGCTTTCTTGTCTGCCACCATGTAAGATGTGACCTTGCTCCTCCTTCACGTTCCACCGTGATTGTGAGGCCTCCCCAGCCATGTGGAACTGTGAGCCAATTAAACCTCTTTCCTTTATAAATTACCCAGTCTCAGGCATGTCTTTATTAGTAGTGTGAGAACAGACTCATACACCGAGAATGGTGGTGTGTGCCTGTTCGAGCTCCTTGGGAGGCTAAAGTGGGAGGATTGCTTGAGCCCAGGAGTTTGAGGCCACAGTGAGTTATGATTATGCCCCTGCACTCCAACCTGGGAGACAAAAGATTTACATGTTGCTTATAAAACTCAGCTAAACTTAGAGAAACTTCTTATACTTGTGCTCCTCCTCCAAACTCAACTCCTACCAACTCCTACTCCCTATTTCCCAATGAATGCAGTGGTGCATACACACTCATACATACCCCATCACAAGGAAATTCACGAAGTTCTGACCTTCTGCCATTGCTCTGGCTGTTCCTCTTCCTGTAATGCCCTTTCTCTCATCCCCAGTTGGAAAATATTTATCTGTTCTTCGCAACCCACATTAATGTCATTTCCTCTATACATTTTCTATTGGCTCTTCTGCTGGGATCCCAGAGCCCTTTCTCCATATCCTATTACTTCATATTATAGAAGTTTGTGGTTATATCCCCCCCAAAACCAAGTGTTCCTTGAAGACCTTTTTCTCTTTGAGTCCTCAGCACCTGGCAGCTGGCAGACACTCAGTAAATGTTTGCTGAGGCCAGATTTACTAATGACACCGAAATTAGGCTAACTCTTCCCATTTATTAGTGCAATCTGGTCTATTTTGCAAAGAGAATTAGATTGTATTGCCTTTGAATAGAAATACTTCTGGCTGGTAAGAGAAGTTCTAATGAAATGCCAATTTAAGTCTAGGGAAGAGATTCTGGAAGAGGTTCCACAGAGCTGTGCAGACTTTTGCCTGCAAAGGTTTGTGTCTGTTGGGTTTATAAGAAGTGTTCCTCATCAACAGAGATTTCCTTTCTGACATAGTCAAAGAGATTCAGGAACTATCCCCCTCACAGCTGCAGAAGCCGTGGGGACACAGGCTGCATTGGCTTCTAGAATGGTGTGATGCCAGGAGATGCATTTCATCTCAATTTACCATTGTAGTATGATAACTTACTGAGATACTAACATGCTGAAGAATTACAAGAGTAAAAGTGCATTTGTGCTTTGGAATCTGAATTTTTCTTCTCTCTGTGTGAAGTAGCAAGGCCTTTGTCTTCTCTTTCTTCAACGTGTTTGCAAAGCAGAAAGTCAAAGTTCCAGGCCAGGCATGGTGGCTCATGCCTGTAATCCCAGAACTCTGGGACGCCAAGGTAGGTGGATCATTTGAAGCCAGGAGTTCGAGACCAGCCTGGTCAACATGGTGAAACCCCACCTCTACTAAAAGTATTTGATAGCTGGGTGTGGTGGCAGGCCCCTGTAGTCCTAGCTACTCAGGAGGCTGAGGCAGGAGAATTGCTGGAACCTGGGAGGTGGAGGTTGCAGTGAGCCAAGATCATGCCACTGCACTCTGTCCTGGGTGACAGAATGAGACACCATCTCAAAAAAAAAAAAAAAAAAAAAAAAGTCAAAGTTGCTGAAAGACAATGTCTTTCCTTGGATTTTATGAAAACCTAAGACTACTGAGAAGATGAGATGACTAGGCATCCTGGAAGAGGATGGGAGATTGGTGAGTGCCCAAAGTTGAGTACAGGGAGGAAACACTAAGAGGAAAGAGATTTCACCACAAGAGGAAAGAGACAGAACTCTTTTTTCTTTTTTCTTTTTTTTTTTTTTTTTTTGTGCCTTGCTTTGTCACCCAGGCTGGAGTGCGGTGGCATGATCTTGGCTTACTGCAATCTCTGCCTCCCAGGTTCAGGCAATTCTCTTGCCTCAGCCTGCCGAGTAGCTGTGACTACAGGACTACTAGCCAGCCCACCACCATGCCTGGCTAATTTTTGTGTTTTTAGTAGAGATGGAGTTTTGCCATGTTGGCCAGGCTGGTCTCAAACTCCTGACCTCAAGTGATCCACCCACCGTGGCTTCCCAAAGTGCTCCCAAAGGGAGCCACCATGCCTGGCCAGAAATAGAACTCTTGGTAGTAAGGTTGCTAATCTATGCCCCAAGAGAGCCTGAAAAACTTGGGAGAACTTTTGAGGAAATGACTGTGTGGTGAGCCCACACCCAGCATGCCCAGACTTTCAGCCTGTGAGAATGTTCATGCCCAGGCACAACATGGAAGCTGAGCTTGCCATTTTCAAGGTACCATATGAGCTCATTATAGATAAGGGGTATGGACTGAGACCAGAAGGGACCTCCCCAAATATTTTATTCCACCAAAAACCCCACACATCTAAGGTGGGCTGGACGAGTAGAGTGACCTTCAGTAAAAATAATATATGTAGGCTGCTGATTTGGAATTTGGATGGAATTAAAGAAAATAAAATAAAGGGGAATGACATTTCTCGCACATTATGGTGGTTGTGAATTCATAGCTATATCATCAGAATGCTTTGATGGAGAACGTGAGGACATGTGGAACCTGGCCACTTACATGGAAGGTACCATCAACCCATGTCTTCCCTGACAAGACTACTCCTTGCAGGTCCTCAAGGGCTCTGCAAACATGTCTTTGTTTCCTGATGGCTCAGAAGCTGTTAGGTCAAGGTTGAGCTCACCTGGGTGTGTTGCAGCTGGATGCAGATCAAACTCCTCATGTTTCACAACCAGAATTTAGATGCATTGAACTCATTGGTTACTACTAATATTTAAAATTCCAAAGCTTCTGAGTATATTTGTGTTTTTCATGAATTAGAGTAGTATATTTAGTTAATACATATGTATCTGATTTTATTATGGACCAGGCAGGGTGCTAGGCGTGGAAGATGCAATGGGGAAGAAGCAGTTTTTCCTGAATTTTCTATTGCCTTCTTATGTGGGACTGTAGGTCTGGGATTACCAGCCAGCCTTCTGAGAATGTGCATCATTGTGTGTTTGCAATAAGAGAGGAAAAGAAGAGAAGACTGTTGGTCCGGATGTTTTAAGAGCATCATATACCGAAGTAGTGACTTAGTGAGCTCCTGCAAGGTGAACTGTGTTAGAGAACGCCTGAACCTATCTCAGCACATGGCATCACCTTCCATCTAGTTCTGTGGCTCTCAAGTCTGTTGACATGTGATTAGAAGAATCCCCTGGGGAGCTTTAAAAATATGCCGGTGTTCAGGACTCTTCCCCCAGACCAATGAACTCAGAATATAGAAATGGACCAGATTATGGAATGTATTAAACAAGCTTCCAGGTGATTCCGAAGTACTGATGCCTGGTTCCCATCCTTCATGGATTCTGATTTAACTTGTCTATGCATGACCTGATTTTAAAAGCTCTTCCAGTTATTCCAGTCATCAGTTTGGTAACTATTGGACACAATGTGTGCTCCCTGCCCCACGAGTGTAACTTGGGAGCTTATTAGAGATGCAAATTCTCTGCCAGGTGCAGTGGCTCCCACCTGTAATCCCAGTACTTTGAGAGGCCGAGGCTGGTGGATCACTTGAGGTCAGAAGTCCGAGACCAGCCTGGCCAACATGGTGAAACCCCATCTCTACTAAAAATACAAGAATTAGCTGACTGTGGTGGCATGCACCTGTAATGCCAGCTACTCAGGAGGCTGAGGTGGGAGAATCACTTGAATCCAGGAGACAGAGGTTGCAGTGAGCCAAGATGGTGCCACTGCGTTCCAGGCAGGGCAACAGAGTGAGACTCCATCTCAAAAAAAAAAAAAAAAATGCAAATTCTCAAGCCCCACTCAGACATATTGAATGGGAAATTCTGGGAGTAGGTCCTGCCCTTCCAACAACAGCAGAATACATGTTCTTTTCAAGTGCTCATGGAACACATGCCAAGATAGAACATAACCTAAGCCATAAAACAAACATCAACAAATTTGAAAGAATTGAAATAATACAGTGTGTTCTCCAACCAAGATGGAATCAAACTATTATAGAAACCTACATAATGGTGAAATTCTAGCCAGTGCAATGAGGCAAGAAAGGGAAATAAAATAAACACAGGTTGGAAAGGAAGAAATAAAATGACCCCTCTTTTCAGATAGCATGATTGTCTACTTAGAAAATCTAAAGGAATCTACAAACTAACAACAACAACAAGAAAAACCCACCCTTAGAACTAATAGATGAGTCAGTAAGGTCACAGGATACAAGATACACACACAAAAATCAATTGTAATTCTATAAACTAGCAAGAAACATGAAATTGAAACAATACCATTTATAATAAACCCCCAAATAAAATACTTAGTATAAATCTAACCAAACATGTACAGAACTTTTATGCTGAAAACTATGTTGATGAGAAAGAAATCAAATAAAATTTAAACAGATGTAGAGACGTACCATGTTCATCAGTTGAAAGCCTCAACGTAGTAGACATCAATTCTCAAATTGACGGTTTCATTGCAGTTTCTACCAAAATCCCAGCAAGATATTTTGGAGATATATACAGGATTATTCTAACATTTAGATAGAAGGAGCTACAGCCGGGTGTGGTGGCTCACACACTTTGGGAGGCCGAGGCAGGTGGATCACCTGAGGTCAGGAGTTCAAGACCAGCCTGGCCAACTGGATGAAACCCCATCTCTACAAAAATTAGCCAGGCATGATGGCGGGTGCCTATGATCCCAGCTACTCAGGAGGCTGAGGCAGGAGAATCGCTTGAACTTGGGAGGCAGAGGTTGCAGTGAGCCGAGATCATACCACTGCACTCCAGCCTGGGCGACAGCAAGACTCCGTCTCTCTCTCTCTCTCTGTCTCACACACACACACACACACACATACACACACAGAAAAAAAAAAGAGAGAGAAAAGAAAAGAAAGGAACTACAATAGCTAAAACAAATTTGTAAAAGAAGAATAAATTGGGAGGAATCATGCTGTCTGATTTGAAGACTTACTACATAGCTACAATAAACAAGACTGTATAGTATTGGCTAAGTTAGGAAAGAAACTTAAAAAAATTCTAATTTGTCACAGATATTTTATAAAATGCAATAAAAATAAATGTTTGGAAAATGAAACAAAAAACAAATGTATACAAAGCATTCTATTTTTTTTTTTATTGTCAGGCTTGGCAGACATAAAATTACTCTGTTGAGATTACTAAAAAATTTATAAATGCTTACTCTCAATCTGTGCATTTTCCTGTGGATTATGGACTGGCACCAGTTCCTGGAGCAACTTTGAGTAGCGCCGTCCTGGTTGGGGAGATGTTTATTAAGCAAGTGTGTAAAATACTGTATTAATCACAGTAGGCTAGACCAGAGGTTCCCAAGGTGTGGAACACTGATCTCAGGGGGTCTCTGGGATTCTTTCAGGGGGTCTTCAAGGTCAAAAAGATTTCAAAGTAAAACTGGAACCATTTAATAATAAAACTGGCACTTAGGATGAATGAAGGCAGTGGTGGCAAACAGTATCAGTATTCACTATATTCTCACAGTGAATTTACATTTAAAAAGAATACCACTTTCACTTATAAAAGTCCTTCATGTAGCAGTACAAATTATTAATTTTATTAAATCCTAAGCCTTGAGTACAAGTCCTTTTATTATTCTGTGTGATAAAATGGGATGTACCCAGCACTGTTACCGCAAACCAGTGTGAAAAGCACTTATGCAGTTGAGTTGCAAGTCCGACATTACAGAGATTTTTCAAAATATAAAACAATGCCACTCTTCTCACTAAATTTTTGTTTTGGAAAATAAGGTTATATTTAATGATCTAGTTGCTTTTTAAAGTGTAACACCATTTTACTTGAAGGAATGACAGACAAACTATGGCTATTCAGACACAGATATTTGGCAGACATTCTCTTTAGAATGAATGAAAAGAGCCTATTACTTTAAGGGAAGCAACTAGCAGGATGTATTTGTTGGAGGAGACAAAGTTTATCTTCTAGGTGAAAATTAGAATTTTGAAAAACTTGTATCTGCCACTGTAAGCGTAATGGCTTCTCAAATTTTAGAGACATTTCTGATGAAATTGGGCATATTAATTGCTGTGATTTTTAAATTTTGTATAATCAAATGCGTCAACATTTGGAAGAGTTTCATAACTCAGTGAACCAATATTTTCCAAATAACCAATGAGCAATGTTGCAAAATTACGCAGATAAAAGTTCCATCAGACTATAAGACAGACCAATGTATTGTAGTGTAGCGGAGTATGAAAGGTTCATTGATAGGATTTCGTATTTTACATTGCAAATAACATTTAAGAAAATAAGTACTTGTCCAAGTTTGTTGTAGTTTCAAAGAAAAATAGCCACAATCATCTGAAAACATTATTACAGTACTCCTCCTGTTTCAACCACACATCTGTGTGAGGCTGAATTTTCTTCATTTATTTCAACCCAAACAACATATCACAACAAACTGATTGGAGAAGCAGAGGAGAGAATCCAGCTCTTTTCTATCAAGTCATATGTTAAAAAGATTTGCAAAAATATGTAAAATGATACCTCTCTTCTCACTAAATTTTTTCGTTTTGAAACAAAACATTCTTTTATTATTTTATTATTCATAAAGATATTTTATTTATAACATGTGATGAGTTATTATTATTATTATTATTATTATTATTTTTAGAGACAGGGTCTCATTCTATCACCCAGGCTGGAGTGCAGTGGTACTATCATAGCTCACTGCAACCTCGAACTCCTGGACTCAAGAGATCCTCCTGCCTTGGCCTCCCAAAGTGCTGGGATTGCAGGCATGAATCACTGTGCCTGGCCAGTTATTATTATTTTTTGAGACGGAGTCTCACTGTGTCGCTCAGGCTGGAGTGCAGTGGCATGATCTCAGCTCACTGCAACCTCTGCCTCCCAGGTTCAAGCAATTCTCCTGTCTCAGCCTCCTGAGTAGCTGGGACTACAGGTGCATGCCACCACACCCAGCTAATTTTTGTATTTTTTAAGTAGAGATGGGGTTTCACCATATTGGCCAGGCTGGTCTCAAACTCCTGACCTTGTGATCCACCCGCCTCGGCCTCCCAAAGTGCTGGGATTACAGGCATGAATCACCATGCCCAGCCGCAGTTATTATTAATTTTAAATAAACAAATAGATAAATATTTTTAAATTTTCTGCTTTGATTTCTAATATGGTAAAATTTTCCAGTTATAACCCATACAGACAGGACTTCTTTAAGACTGTAAAGAGATCCTGAGGTCAAAGTTTGAGAACTACTGATCTAGACCATGCTGCTGTCCTCCAGGCCATGAGTTGCAGATGGCATAGCTAAAAACATGGAAGTGGCCTGGATCCCTGGGCTAGAGGAGAGCAACACAGAAGAGCCACCCAACTACGCTGGATTGTTAGGTAGATGAGAAATCAGTCTTCATAAATTTTGTGGTTTGGGGTTTGCTTGCTATGTAGCATAGCCTGGCCTAGTCTGCCTAACACAGCTCTGTGGTTTTTTTTGTTTTGTTTTGAGAAAGAGTGTTACTCTGTCACCCAGGCTGGAGTACAGTGGCACGATCTTGGCTCACTGCAACCTCTGCCTCCCAGGTTCAAGTGATTCTCCTGCCTCAGCCTCCCGAGTAGCTGGGACTACAGGAGCATGCCACCATGCCCAGCTAATATTTTTGTATTTTTAGTAGAGATGGGGTTTCACTGTGTTAGTTAGGATGGTCTTGATCTCCTGACCTTGTGATCCGCCCCCCTTAGCCTCCCAAAGTGCTGGTATTACAGGCGTGAGCCACCATCCACGGCCTATCTCTGTGTTTTAAGGGGATCATTCTGGCAGCAGTTTGAAGGGCTGGACTGGGATGGGGATGTGGATTCAAGGTGAGACTGAAAACAGGAAAATGAATTCTTAAGGTTTTCCATTAGTCTAGCTCAGGGTCTGAACTGATGCTATGGTAGAGAGGTACAGCTAGGAAGGGAGAGGTTAGGATGTTTCCAAGACAGAATTACCTGCATTTGATTACCAATCAGTGGGGTGGGGGCAGTAGGGGTAAGGGAGGAGACCACCCCTCATATTGTCTTATGACCAATTTCTGCCTCAAAGAAAAAGTAGGGTTATATACCCAGTAATGGGATGGCTGGATCAAATGGTATTTCTAATTCTAGATCCCTGAGGAATTGCCATACGGACTTCCACAATGGTTGAACTAGTTTACAGTCCCACCAACAGTGTAAAAGTGTTCCTATTTCTCCACATCCTATCCGGCACCTGTTGTTTCCTGACTTTTTAATGATTGCCATTCTAACTGGTGTGAGATGGTATCTCATTGTGGTTTTGATTTGCATTTCTCTGATGGCCAGTGATAATGAGCATTTTTTCATGTGTTTTTTGGCTGCATAAATGTTTTCTTTTGAGAAGTGTCTGTTCATGTCCTTTGCCCACTTTTTGGTGGGGTTGTTTTTTTCTTGTAAATTTGTTGGAGTTCATTGTAGATTCTGGATATTAGCCCTTTGTCAGATGAGTAGATTGCAAAAATTTTCTCCCATTCTGTAGGTTGCCTGTTCACTCTGGGTATATACCCAAAGAATTATAAATCATGCTGCTATAAAGACACATGCACATGTATGTTTATTGCGGCACTATTCACAATAGCGAAGACTTGGGACCAACCCAAATGTCCAACAATGATAGACTGGATTAAGAAAATGTGGCGCATATACACCATGGAATACTATGCAACCATAAAAAATGATGAGTTCATGTCCTTTGTAGGGACATGGATGAAGCTGGAAACCATCATTCTCAGCAAACTATCACAAGGACAAAAAACCAAACACCGCATGTTCTCACTCATAGGTGGGAATTGAACAATGAGAACACATGGACACAGGAAGGGGAACATCACACACCGGGGACTGTTGTGGGGTGGGGGAAAGGGAGAGGGACAGCATTAGGAGATATACCTAATGCTAACTGACGAGTTAATGGCTGCAGCACACCAACATGGCACGTGTATACATATGTAACAAACCCGCACGTTGTGCACATGTACCCTAAAACTTAAAGTATAATAATAATAAAAAAATTATATGAAATGAGAATAAAATATTATTTGCTAATTAATAAAAAAAAAGAAAAAGTAGGGGTTAAAGAAAAGACAGAAGTGAAATCAGTAGTCAGACAGCCCGGCACCACACCCTGGGCCTGGTAGTTAAAGATTGACCCCTGACCTAACCAGTTATGTTATCTATAGATTCCAGACATTGGATGGAAAAGCACTGTGAAAATCCCTGTCCTGTTCTGTTCCGTTCTGATTACCAGTGCATGCAGCCCCCCGTCACATACCTACTGCTTGCTCAATCGATCATGACCCTCTCATGCAGACCCCCTTGGAGTTGTAAGCCCTTAAAAGGGACAGGAATTGTTCACTCGGGGAGCTCGGTTTTTGGAGACATGAGTCCACTGATGCTCCCAGCTGAATAAAGCCCTTTCCTTCCACAACTTGGTGTCTGAGGGGTTCTTGTCTGTGGCTCATCCTGCTACAGGGGATTGACAGGGAGAAGTCTTCAGAAGTTGGATTTTGGTCTCTGGGGAAATGGAGAAGTGATTTACAAGATCAGCAAGTCAGTGTGCCTTGCGGAAATTTTGTGTGTTTTGAAGGGAAAGGGCAGGATGAGTTCTACTTTATTTTATTTTATTTTATTTTATTTTATTTTATTTTATTTTATTTTATTTTTTTGAGACAGAGTCTCGCTCTGTCGCCCAAGCTGGAGTGCAGTGGCGCAATCTCCGCTCACTGCAAGCTCCGCCTCCTGGATTCACGCCATTCTCCTGCCTCAGCCTCTCCGAGTAGCTGGGACTACAGGCGCCTGCCACCATGCCCGGCTAATTTTTTGTATTTTTAGTAGAGACGGGGTTTCACCGTGGTCTCGATCTCCTGACCACGTGATCCACCCACCTCGGCCTCCCAAAGTGCTGGGATTACAAGTGTGAGCCACCGCGCCCAGCCGAGTTCTACTTTAAACATCTAAGTTTTAGTTGTGGCCCATCTGAGGCCTATTCAGACAGAGAATAACAATTAGTACTTACGTGACTGTTACTATGTGTGATACATGATGTTAGGCACCAATGATACTAACTCATTTATTAAGAATATATGAAGAAGTTTTTTTTTTTTCTTACTCTGTCACCCAGGCTGGAGTGCAGAGGCATAATCTCAACTCACTGCAACCTCTGCCTCCCAGGTTCAAGTGATTCCAGGCGTGAGCCACCGTGCCCGGCCCTTGAAGAAAGTTTTCTTATTATCCTCACTTTATAGTCAGGGAAACAGACATTGTTACCCATCTGTTACCCACTGTAGTGCCTACATGACTTAGCTGAATTCATACTCAGCCTTAACTCTGCTTGTCTTTAGGAAACAGGCTGTCTGTGGTCAGAAGTTCTTTCTTAGAACTAAACTGGTCAAAGCTGGCAAAATCCAAAATGGCAGGAACTGGACCTCTGAAGAAACTCTAACTTCATTATCATCCAATTTCCATACCAAATGACACTCCCTCTGGCACCATACAGTTGACAATCACCATAGCAATGACTGAAAAAGACCACAAAAGGAAAATCTCCTCCCCTTTTTAGAAAAAGCATAGATATTCCTCCCCTTGCTTTTTATCCCCAACCCTTTCATTAATGACACCCCATATCGGCTGGGTGCGGTGGCTCACACCTGTCATCCCAGCTCTTTTGGAGACCAAGGCTGGTGGATCACGAGGTCAGGAGTTGGATCCCAGCCTGACCAACATGGTGAAACCACGTCTCTACTAAAAATACAAAAATTAGCTGGGCATGGTGGTGTGGGCCTGTAATCCCAGCTACTCAGGAGGCTGAGGCAGGATAATCGCTTGAACCTGGGAGGCAGAGGTTGCAGTAAGCCGAAGTCGCACCAAGCTCCCACTTTTCCGTTCCATGGCCATCAAAGAAATCCTGCACTGCTTGATGCTCTCTTCTGGTTGCATGATTTTTTTTTTTTTTTGAGCCTGAATTTTGTTCTTATTACCCAGGCTGGAGTGCAATGACGTGATCTCAGCTCACTGCAACCTCTGCCTCTGGGTTCAGGCAATTCTCCTACCTCAGCCTCCCGAGTAGCTGGGATTACAGGTGTTTACCACCGCACTTGACTAATTTTGTATTTTTAGTAGAGATGGGGTTTTTGCCATGTTGGTCAGGCTGGTCTCGATCTCCTGACCTCAGGTGATCCACCTGCCTCGGCCGCCCAAAGTGCTGGGATTACAGGCGTGAGCCACTGTGCCTGGCCTCACTTCTGGTTTCATATATTGGCTTCATGACATCAATCAGGAAAGAGTGGGACCCCCGGTAACAACATGGGAGTGTAGTGACTTCTCCGAAGATCACCCAGCTAGTGAGTGACAGACTCAGGATTGAGACCCAGGCACTTGAGTTCCAGGGTCCACGCTTCTAGTCACTATGCTGTTTTATCTCTTGATGCTCAATAGCTGCTTAACAGTCTGAGTTCAGGGTTCAAAGAGAGCTCTGGGTTCTTCCAGGCATTAGATTGTATATTTGTTAAATTCCACCAGAAAGTCCTTTATCTTCATAAGGAGAAGACTTTTCCCTTTGTTTGGCCACATTAGGAACCGCAGGGTTGAGCAAAGTGTTCTGATCTGATGGTCTGTCTGAAGGTTGGCAGCTCCTCTCAGAATCCTCCACTTATAGCAGAGGATCCCACCTTTCATAAGCCTGGCTCGGCCAGCCAACACAAACAGGGAAATAAATGTGAAAAATAATGGGTAGCCGTGAGGGCCTTCCAAAGAACAGCAAGAATTCACCTTCTCTGGCTTTGAGACTCCGGACGAATGAGTGAAGTGCATTGCATCACTCCAGGAGCACCACTCGCCTTGTATTCTATTTAAATGGTGCACTCTGGAGCTGCTTCGTGTTGGCATACCTCATTGTCATCCATTCAGCATCAGTTTCCTGTTTTCCTATGGACTGCTGTTCGACTCACTGCATCAGTATTTGGCATCATTTTTTGTGTTAACTTGATCATAATAAGATCCTCAGTTCCGTTCTTACCTCATCAAACAGGATTTGGAATCTAACCCAGTGTTTGGCATTGCCACTTTTGTTTGGTGCTGCCGGCATAGTGTAGGTGCCCGACTCAATATCTAAGAGGGGAAAAGGTGAGGAAGGAAAAAAAGATCTCAGATTGCAGGTGAGGCTTCTGCAGGAAGTTGGGAGGGAGTGGCCCTGATAGGCATTGCTTTCTTGGTTTATGGGACCATAGATGGGAAATAAAAAGAATATTTAAGCTCCCTCCAACCCTATCCTGAGAAACCTCTGTTATAGCCAGGATGAAATCTGCAAGATATTAATATTTATTTTAAGATGTATGTCAGTGTCCTTGACTTATGGTTGAATTCAACCGTAGATAGTGTAAATGGACAGATGTACAATTCCAGAACATCTCATTGAAACAAAAGCTTTATTTTTCAGGTTCAGATTCATATGTGTAGCATACTTCCTATGTTCCAGGCTCTCTTATGACAGTTTTTAAAAGTATTTATTTGTACAGTAATCCAGATGTTAACAGCCTGGATGTTCCTAAGACCTTTGTCGTACTGGGGTCATCTTGGCCTTTAAAATTTATTTTTATTTTTAATTAATTTTTTAAATGGTTATGAATTTAGGGGTACAAGTGTATAGTTATGTTACATGGATATATTGTGTAGTGGTAAAGTCTGGGATTTTAGTGTACCCATCAACTAAATACTGTACATTGTACCCAATAGGTAGTACCATAGTACCCCATTCCCATCCACCTATCTTTCGGATTCTTCAATGTCTATTATAATTTCCATCTTTATGTTCCTGTGTGCCCATTGTTTAGCTCTGACTTGTAAGTGAGAACATGCAGTATTTGACTTTCTGTTTCTAAGTTACTTCACTTAGGATAATGGTCTCCAGTTCCATCCATATTGCTGCAAAACACATAATTTCATTCTTTTTTATGGCTGAGTAATATTCCATGGTCTATACATATGAACCACATTTTTAATCCAGTCGTCTATTGATGAACACTTAGGTTGATTTCATAACTTTGCCATTGTGTATAGTGCTGCAATGAACATATGAGTGCAGGTACCTTTTTGATTAAGTGATTCCTTTTCCTTTGGGTAGATACCCAGTAGTGGCATTGCTGGGTCAAAGGGTAGCTCTATTTTTAGTTTTTTGAGAAATCTCCATCCTGTTTTTCATAAAGGTTGCACTAATTTACATTCCCACCAACAGTGTATATGTGTTTTCTTTTCTCTGCAGCCTCCCCAGCATCTTTTGTTCTTTGATATTTTAATAACAGCCATTTTGACTGGTGTAATATTATATCTCATGGTCGTTTTAATTTGCATTTCTTTGATGATTAGTGATGTTGAGTATTTTTTCATATGATTTAAATAAAATTTGTGTTAGCTTTGTAAACATCAGAGTCCCAGGAGGAAAGAATGGCATACTCTATAGAGGTTAACTGGAAAACTCACATCTGGGTTTCTTGGCATTCCAAAAGTCTGCACATATGTTCTCTGTATGTAAAGCCTTCAATGAATGTTGGAAATGCCTTTTAGTTTCTAGAGGAAGCATCCCAAGTAGTATAGGCTCAAGGACTAAGGAGCCACTAGAAGTTGGTGAAGCACATGGAAATAACACCAGCCGGGAGCTGTGACCAGCCTCAGGCACAGAGGGGAAGGGAAGGGAGAGACTAGCAGTGTTATTGGAACCTGAAGGAGCTGTAGACATGGAAGAGGGCCAGCCAGCTAGGAGTGGTGGTGGTAGGTGGATTCAGGGCTCTGTTGGGGGCCAGGAATAAATACCCCACCCTCTGAGCTCTTGCTGCTGCCTCCCATTGACTGCTCCTATCCAGCAGGCAGAGGGAGACGGATATCTGGTGATTGGATCTGTGGAGCTAATTACCCTCCTAGACACAGAGCAGAGCTGTGAAGAGTGTGGAGTGGAACCAGGACACACTTCCATCCCATATGCAGTAGGAAATCCAATTTTTCAAGAAGTTCTTAGAGAACATAAAGCAGGAAAGGAGACCCAGAAGAAACTAGGTTATACGCCATCACAGACACCCCCTAAGATGTAGAGGGTGTCTGTGGTGACATATAACCTAGTTAACCTAGCTTAAACTAACAAACATTTATTGCTGCCATGTAAGCAATAATGAGGGGTCAGCTCCACACGGTCACTCAGGGACCCAGGCTAATGGTGCCCTATGTTCTTGTAGGTTCCAGAGGGAACATGAAGCCTTCTCAGTGCTGACGATGGAAGGGAAGTGTGCATGCCCTTTCCTCTGCTTTGTCCTGGAAGTGACAGACACCATCTCTATTCATATTTTATGGATCATCTCTTCTTTTCTTCTCTTTTTTGAGATGAAATCTCATTCTGTCACCCAGGCTGGAGTGCAGAGGCATAATTATAGCTCACTGTAGCCTTGACCACCTGGGGTCAAGTGATCCTCCTGCCTCAGCCTCCTGAGTAGCTGGAACTACAGGTGCACACCGCCATGCCTGGCTATTAGGTTAATGCAAAAATAATCGCAGTTTTTGTCATTGCTTTCAATCTACATTTACTTTTACTGCAATTGCTTTTGCACCAATCTATAATTTTTAATTTTTTTTTGTAGAGACAGGGTCTCGCTGTGTCACCCAGGCTGGTCTTAAACTCCTGGCTAGCTCTTATTTTTTAGGTTTAGTTCCCTGCCCTACTTGAAATCCTTTCCTCTCTCCTGGAATTTCTCCTCTCTCCCCACTAGCTGACGTAATTTTAAATTCCTGTGTATTTCTTTTTTTTCTTTTTTTTGAGACGGAGTCTCGCTCTGTCGCCCAGGCTGGAGTGCAGTGGTGCGATCTCGGCTCACTGCAAGCTCCGCCTCCCCAGTTCACACCGTTCTCCTGCCTCAGACTCCTGAGTAGCTGGGACTACAGATGCCCGCCACCACGCCCGGCTAATTTTTTGTATTTTTAGTAGAGATGGGGTTTCACCGTGTTAGCCAGGATGGTCTCTATCTCCTGATCTTGTGATCCTCCCACACCTCGGCCTCCCAAAGTGCTGGGATTACAGGCGTGAGCCACCACGCCCAGCCTCCTGTTTATTTCTTATACAAACCAGTTAATTATCTGCTTTTCTCTTACCCTAGAGTAACCTGGCTTTGTTTAGAATGGCTCAGTTCATAAGCAAAAATATCTATTAAGTATATTCTCATGAAAGAATAGGTCAATTCACTTCTTGAGAGAAATCCTGAGGTTAGCTTAAAAAAAAGAAACCTCATTTTTCCCCTGACTTACACTTTCTTTACTTAAAAATGGCTACATTAAGAGTTAGAGAGAGGCTCTAGAGTGATTTACCTATGGCCACGTAGAATTTGACTCCTATTTCTTGACTCTGTGTCCATAGCTCTTTCCTTTATCTGACACCATTTCTTTTCTATATTCTCTTCCTAGAAAAAAAACCAAACCAAACCAAAACAAAACAAAACAAAAAACGCTCTTCCCTTAACACCATCTGCCTGGCTTTTCTTTAATCTTGTGCAGTTCAGCTCTGCATATCAAGAAGCCAACACCTTGGTAAGAATCATTAATTTTCAGAAGCTTTTATTTCAGTGACTCCAAAGATAATTGCTAAAAATAGGTGTGTTCCCTGCAAGATGCCGTTAAAATCAACTCCTTTTGTGGTCAGGCTTCCCAAAGGCACCAAGGCCATGTTGAGAATGCCAGTGTTTTAGCAGCTGTGACAAATTTATCCCATGCAGAGGCATGCAGTGAATAATTCGTTTTCAGAGGCAGCCTTTGGTACTCGGAGTTGGAAGCAGGTGGGTACACATGCCTGGAGATGCCCAGGTAGACTTGGAATTTCCCAAGAGGGGAACATGCATCATTTTTCAAAATGCAGGAGTGGCATGGGGAAAAGAAGCTAACTGGGAAACTCACACCTGGGTTTCTTGGCATTACAAAAGTCTGCAAATATATTCCCTGTATGTGAAGCCTTCAATGAATGTTGGGAATGCCTTTTAAGCATCTAGAGGAGGCATCTTGATTAGCATAGGCTCAAGGTCTAAAAGAAACTAGAAGCAGGTTACAAGTGGGTACAGTTCTTAATTTCTCTAGTCCCCACTTAGATCCGTAGAGAAAGGTAGTTCTGCCAATGCTTCTGTTTTCTTAGCAGTGTGGGGAGGAAGTTTATGCATTTGGGCAAGGCTTGGCTTACTTCCTCATTGGGTGATCCAGAGGCAACTGTTACACTTTTCCCTCTCCCTGTCTGTGGTCATCCTTCCTCCACCTCTCCCTCTCTTCCTTCCTTCTTGTCTTTCTGTCTGCTTCCTTGTATCTGCCTTCCTTCCTCTTGTGGACCGATCTGCTCACAGGTACAACAAGGATTGGCATTTCCTTCTTCTTGTAGAGATCAAGCAGACTCTTCTGTGTTTGCACCAGCTTTTCAACCTGTAACTGGGTGGGGAAATCTGGATCATGCTGATCTCAAAGTCTAGATTTGTAAGGGGAGCCATGCGATGCTCTCCAATTCAGCTTCGTAAGGAAAACTAATTCTGCAGTTGATCCTCCTCTGGCTCTTTGAATGTTTCCCTCAAATAGGTTAGAACCCGCAGCAGGAGGAAATGGCATGACTAATGTCCCTGAATTTTCTGCACATGGACGGCTGGCTGGGAACTCTGAAAAATTTCACATGAGGACTAGCCCTTGAAGACTAAGGACGATGTGGGGAAACACCTTTCTTATTATATCACAATGTCACAGAGATATTTATATTTTTCTTGGGGTCAACAGGGGTTCATTCTCTCAGTAATTGGGGGTGAAGCCAGGTTGGGAAAACAAGGGAAACTTGCCTCAACACAGGCTATTGCACACAGTGGATGCACTTTTTAAATTTAAATTTTATGGATTTTTGCTAAGATCCATGGTTTAAAAAAAAAAAAAAGAGTATGGGCTGGGCTTGGTGGTTCATGTCTGTAATCCCAGCACTTTAGGAGGCCGAGGTAGGTGGATCACAAAGTCAGGAGATCGAGACCATCCTGGCTAACACGGTGAAACCCCGTCTCTACTAAAAATGCAAAAAAATTAGCCAGGCATGGTGGTGGGTGCCTGTTGTCCCAGCTACTTGGGAGGCTGAGGCAGGAGAATGGTGTGAACCCGGGAGGCAGGAGCTTGCAGTGAGCCGAGATCGTGCCACTGCACTCCAGTCTGGGCGACAGAGCAAGACTTTGTCTCAAAAAAAAAAAAAAAAAAAAAATTAGCTGGGCATGGTGGCACGCACCTGTAGTCCCAGATACTCAGGAGGCTAAGGCAGGAGAATCGCTTGAACCAGGAGGTGGAGGTTGAAGTGAGCTGAGATCGTGCCACTGCACTCTAGCCTGGCAAAAGAGTGAGAGTCTGTCTCAAAAAAAAATTAAATTTTATTTATTTATCTTATTTACATATATATTTTTGAGACAGGGTCTTGCCCTGTCACCCAGGCTGGAGTGCAGTGGTGCAATTATGGCTCATTGCAGCCACCTAATTTTTAAATTTTTTGTAGAGATAGAGTCTCACTATGTTGCCCAGGCTGGTCTCAAACCCCTGGCCTCAAGTGATCCTCCCCCCTCAGCCTCCCATATAGCTAGGATTAGAGGTGCATACTCTTTTTTTTTTTTAATTTCAACTTTTTTTTATACTCAGGGTATGTGTGCAGCTTTGTTGGGTATATTGTATAATGCTGAAGTTTGGGCTATAAATGATCTTTTCACCCAGGTAGGGAGCATAGTACCCAATAGGTAGTTTTTTAACCCTTGCCTCCTCAGTCCTTCCTCCCTCTATTAGTCCCCAGTGTGTGTCACTCCCATCTTTATGTCCATGTATACCCAATGTTTAGCTTCCACTTATAAATGAGAACATGCAGTATTTCGTTTTCGATTCCCTCATTAAGGCACTTAGCATAATGGCCTCCAGCAGCATCCATGTTACTGCAAATGATATTGATAGAAGAGGAGGCAGATAAGGGAGGGCCCCGGGAGAATCTCTGACCCCCACTACAAGTGTTTACATCAGATGCTTTTGTGCAGATGAGGGAACTTGCTCAGGGCTTTCTGTGGACATGCCCACCATGGACTGGGGGCCCACCTGCACACTGGGAGAATGGGGTGGAGCCACTGGAGATTTGTGCCTTATTGCAGGAGGGAGGAGCCTGGCCTCTTCAGCTCCTGTGTGTGGTGGCCTGGTATTTAATCTGTGAGGTGGGAGCCTGTTGGCAGGACCTCTTCTTTTTTTCACTGAGAGATTTTTTTAAATAAATTCCACTCTCGGCTGGATGCAGTGGCTCACCCCATAATCCAAGCACTTTGGGAGCCCGAGCCGAGTGGATCACCTGAGGTCAGGAGTTTGAGACCAGCCTGGCCAACATGGTGAAACCCCGTCTCTACTAAAAAATACAAAAAAAATTAGCTGGGCATGGTGGCGGATACCTGTAATCCCAGCTACTCCGGAGGCTGCAGCGGGATAATTGCTTGAGCCCGGAAAGTGGAGGTTGCAGTGAGCCAAGATCGCGCCATTGCACTCCAACCTGGGCAACAAGAGCAAAACTCCATCTCCAAAAAAAAAATAATAATGAATAAAATAAAATAAAAATAACTTCCACTCTCCTCACCTTTCAATGTGTCTGCGTGCCTAATCTTTCCTGGTTGTGTGGCAAGAACCCAGATTTTAGCTGAACTAAGGAGCAAAAAATCCTGCATCAATAAGACTTCAATCTTTTTTTATGGCTGTGTAGTACTCCATGGTGTAAATGTACCACATTTTCTTTATCCAATCCACTGTTGGTGGTCACCTAGGTTGATTCAACGTCCTCGCTATTGTGAATAGTGCTGCAATGAACATACAAGTGCAAGTGTCTTTTTGGGAGAATGATTTATTTTCCTTTGGGTATATACCTAGTAGTGTGACTGCTTGGTTGAGTGGTAGTTCTATTTTTAGTTCTCTGAGAAATCTCCAGACTGGTTTCTACAGTGGTTGAACTAATTTACATTCCCACCAACAGTGTATGAGCACTCCCTTTTCTCTGCAGTCTGACTAGCATCTGTTATTCAAAATACTCTTTAGTGACTGCTACATCTTCCCTGCCTCATAATCACCACCTGTTACTACACTTCTGGGGATTACTTACCAAAAAACATCCCTGTAACCAAGTCCTAGACACTGCTTTTGGGGAAACCAAAATTAAGATACTAGAAGACCTCTTGGGTGTCAAATGTTTGGAGCACTAAACATTGGTAAGTGGAAATCCAATTGATTTCTTTCTCACCTTATCTAGCTTCTCGCCCAGAATTAAGGGACTAAGAATGTCAAGTTCTGATCAAGTTAAGAAAATAGGTGTTAAAAGAGATTTTAATGGTACATTGAGCATAGCTTGAGGAATTAAAGAGTAGGAAAGGCATGATTTGGGGCAAAAGTATATGACAGAGGTCATCACTTTTATTTGAATTCTGTAGCAAGTGCTAGCAATAGTAGTGGTGGAACTTTGCCAACCATAGGCATTATTAAAAATTTAAATCTTTGTCAGTTATATGAGGTTCAAAATAATGGTATCGTATTTGCTGTTCTCATTCATGTTTCTTTAATTATAGTTGGCAGAGAGCATTTTTTCCTTATATTTACTAATCACTTATTTTTTCTGTAACCTATTCTACAAATTACTTAACAAATCATTTTGATGGTAGATATTTAGATCAAGTCTCCTTTTTAACTATTTTAAGAACTGCTACAATATGCATGGGGAAACAATCCAATCTTCCTCATAACTGGGGTACTGCAAATTGAAAGAACAGTATCATTTTTCTATACTTTTTTTGTCATAAACATTGAAATGTTTGGTAATACCCTATGTATACAGTTTTTGCAGGAAAATTGGCACTAAGATTGACAGTGTAAATTGGTACACTGTTTTGAAGGGCACTCGAGCAATTTGTATCAAAATTTAAAATATGCATATCCATTATTTCAGCATTTCAAGAGAATTTGTCCTGCAAATATGCTTAAATGAAGTTGCAAATATTATGCTTTATTTGGTGTGTGTGTGTGTGTGTGTGTGTGTGTGCGCGCGCGAGCGTGCATGTGTGCGTGCATGCATGCTAGTCTATGCATGAAGAGTAGATTAGCCAAGAAGGAGAATTAATCATGGCTGCTGACTGACTCCTTCCTGAATTTAATCCTGAAGGTGATGCAGAAGAGAGATAGAGGCTCATGCATCCTAGAACCTAACTAAAATGATGGAAGTCGTTTGGAGAGGGAGCAGGTGGTTGATTGTCAGTATGAAAGATAAAGAGAGGCCCAAGTGCCATAGATGGCAGATAGGCAGGGTGAGTTGAACCCTGTCTTTGCTACTTGAGCCTAATGTGAGTCTGAGGCAGTTGGAGCAACAGCAAGGCAGGGCGGGAGTGCTGTGGAAGTGGTGAGCTTGTAGCTGAGTCCAAAGCTCATACTGCTTGCTGCATGACGAGCAATCAGTTGAGAGACAACGTGTTGGGGCAAGGCTTTATTTCCGAGAGTCAGCAAGCTGAGAAGATGTTGGACTGGTGTCCTAAAAAAGCATCTTAAACTAACATGAATTTTGGGCTCCTTTTATGTGAGGGGAAGGGAAAAGAGGAGTGCGGTTGAGATCAAAAGACGACTGCTGACCACAGGTATCTGGGTGGCATTGGTCAGGTCACAATTCTCCTATAAAGCATTTCTTTTTTTTTTTAGATGGAGTTTTGCTCTTGTCACCCAGGCTGGAGTGCAATGGCACGATCTCAGCTCACTGCAACCTCCACCTCCCAGGTTCAAGCGATTCTCCTGCCTCAACCTCCCGAGTAGCTGGGATTACAGGCATCTGCCACCACGCCCAGCTAATTTTAGTACTTTTAGTAGAGACAGGGTTTCACCACGTTGGCCAGGCTGGTCTCAAACTCCTGACCTCAGGTGATCCACCTGGCTTGGGCTCCCAAAGTGTTGGGATTACAGGCGTGAGCCACTACGCCTGGCCAACTCCCATAAATCTTTAGTATAACATTGATACTTGTGTGTGCACCCTCCTTATCTCCTTGAGGGCTAGTTTTGGGAAGGGATTATGATCACTCTTGCTTTAAGGTTAAACTATAAACTAAATTCCTTCCGTAGTTAGCTTGGCCTACATGCAGAGATAAGCACAAGCAGTTAACCTAAAAGATAACACTGGGGGGTAGGAGGTTAGAAGAAAAATGGAGTTAGTCACACGAGGCCTTTTTTTCACTGCTACAAGCTGATGCCGAGATCTGCAGGTTTGGCCCCTAGATAGTCCTGAAACCACCATTGTGAAACTATAACTGAGAAAATTATTGCAGTGAAAGAGATCTGACCTAACCAATTCCATCTTGTTTCTAACCTCCAAGCTGTCCTTGTTCATTCCTGGGAACTTTGGGAGGAATTTAGTTTATAGTTTAACTTTGAAACAAAGATGACAACAGCCTTTTCCCAAAATAAACCCCCTTCCTCCCTGAGGACTGGACTGCCTTTGCAGGACTAACAAATTAGCCACAAAATTAGAAATTATGGTTTAGGAGTCATGCAGCTGGGGGGTGCAAGATTCTGGCCCTGCTCAAGTTGCTCCTGGGGATAGCATCACTATTGTCAAATCTAAGATCAGTGCTTGAGATATTTTGCAGGCCCTGCACTGGATGCATCATCTGGCACCACCCACATTGATAAACTGGCTCATCTGATCTGGTGGACCCCTCCCAGGAACTGACTCAGCGCAAGAGGACAGCTTAGACTCCCTGTGACTTCATCTCGCCCCCAACCAATCAGCATTCTTGGCTCACTGGCCCCTGCCCACCAAATTATCCTTAAAAACTCTGATTCCCAAATTCTTCGGGAGACTGATTTGATTAATAATGAAACTCTGGTCTCTCTCACCAATAGCTCTGTGTGAATTACTCTTTCTCTGTTGCAATTCGTCTGTCTTGATAAATCTGTCTAGGCAGTGGGCAAAGTGAACTCTTTGGGTGGTTACAGTCCCAACAGAGGACGGTATCCCAAGGAGAACAGCACTGCCCGCAGCTTAGGAACTGGTCCATTTCCGGGGCTGGACACAGTGGCTCATGCCTGTAATCCCTGCACTTTGGGAGGCCAAGACAGGTGAATCACCTGAGACCAGCCTGGCCAACATGGTGAAACCCTGTCTCTACTAAAAATACCAAAATTAGCCAGGCGTGGTGGTGCACACCTGCAATCCCAGCTACTCAGGAGGCTGACGCAGGAGAATCGCTTGAATCCGGCAGGCAGATATTGCAGTGAGCTGAGACCATGCCATTGCAGTCTAGCCCAGACAACACTGCGAGACTCCGTCTCAAAATAAATAAATAAATAATAATAATAATTAAAAAAATAAACAAAAAACAAAAATTCTAAGCTCCCCTGCCTCCCACCCCCAACTGACTGAACAGACCCTCTCTGTGCCAAGGAGATTCCAGAGAAACATGAAAAACGGAATTCCTGGCGATGACCGGAAGGGAGGTCAGATGTCTCCCCCTTTTGGAGTTTAGGCACAAATGACCCACATTAACAGTAAAATAGAGATCATAAGACTGACAAAACAGACTCTTCGTGGCAGTGAGACACCACATTCCAATCTAACTCTGGTATAGCATCACATGACAGACAGCAGGCCCTGAAGGAAATCAAAATATTTTACCCCAAATTAAATTTTTTGACATATTTTGAAATGGCCCTGCAAAGCCAGCTTTTGAGGGTGAAATTTGCGTCTCTAGAGCATCTCCTTTAATGCAGCCAGGACTTTCACGGATCTAGGAGGGATTAACTAAGAGTGTGACATCTTTTAAGGTCCGAAAAGAAACACCATCTATTCTCTCTGAAGGCTGCTTCCAATGAGGCTTAATCTACATAACAAGAACCTTGGTCTCCACGACCCCCCTTAGCTCAGGCTTCGTTCTACAGACTTCAGTTCTTTAGAAAAAGCTTAACTCTTTCAACCAATTGCCAATCAGAAAATCTTTGAATCCACTTATGACCTGTGAGCTCCGCGAAACCCCCGCTTTGACATGTCCTGTCTCTTTAGGCTGAACCAATGTGCACCTTCCATGTATCAATTTATAATTTCACCTACAATTCCTGTCTTCCTAAAATGCATAAAACCAACTTGTAACCTAATCGCCTTGTGTTACCAGTTGAAGGTGTCCAGGTTCTTGGTGTCTTGAACAAAGCATTGGACAAAATGCACAAACAAAGCAAGGACAGAATGAAGAAACAAAGGCAGAGATTTATTGAAAATGAAAGTACACTGCACAGTGTAGGAGCTGGCCCAGGCATAGGGGCTCAAGAACCCCATTACAGAATTTTCTGGGGTTTAAATATCCTCTAGAGGTTTCTATTGGTTACTTGGTGTATGCCCTCTGTAAATAAAGAGGATGAAGTAAAGTTACAGTCATTTACTCATTGTACGCCCTATGTAAATGGAGAAGATATTTTCTGTCATAGCTGAAGTGCTTCCATTTGATTTAGTTCTAGGAAATCAGCATGAATCTGCCTTATGTTCCCTGCCTCCAGATTGTATTCTCTCTCTTTCTCTCTCTCTCTTTTTTTTTTTTTTTGAGATGGAGTTTTGTGCTTGTTGCCCAGGCTGGATGGCAATGGTGTGACCTTGGCTCACTGCAACCTTCACCTCCTGGGTTCAAGTGATTCTCCTGCCTCAACCTCCTGAGTAGCTGGGATTACAGGCATGTGCCATCATGCCCGGCTAATTTTTTTTTGTATTTTTAGTAGAGACAAGGTTTCACCATGTTGATCAGGCTGGTAACCAACTCTTAACCTCAGGTGATCTGTCTCAGACCCTAATCTCTTGCTTCAGGACACATTTTCCCAGGACCTCTTGAGACTGTTCCCAGGGCCACGGTCACTCACACAGGCTTGGAATAAGCGTCTAATTTACAGAGTTTGATTTTTTTCATCAACAGTGCTGAAGCGCATTCTAGTGAGGGAGACAATAAGCAAGTAAACAAAATAACAACACAGCAACAACAAACAAAAACTTACATGCTAATAAATACAGTGAAGATAATAGCGTGTGGTAGAGAGCAATGTGTGGGTGGAACAGGGATGCTTTATGTGGGGCAGGGGTGTCAGCATGAGGCTTTCTGAAGAGGTGATGGTTGAATCAAGATCTCAACGGTAAGTAGGAGTCAGCTCTGTGAAGATATGGTGGGAATGAGGCAGGAGAATAGGATCTGGAGACAGGGAACTTAAGGCCAATTTGTGCTAACTTCCTAAAAGAGAAAACACCAAGGTCTGGGGGCAGGAAATCAAAGGCCAATTAACAACAACTTCCTAAATCTACATCAAAAGGGAAAACTCCATCTCCCCAGCCCGAGTAACAAAGGATCAAAGGCTACTTTCCCTACAGCTCTTCCCCTTCCGCCACGTCTCAGATGCAAAGGGAGAATGTCTTGGATTGGCCTTGGGCCAAGCAGGTACCATTCCTTCATCTACATAGGGCACCAATTCACCTCAGCTTTTAATTAGCCACAGACCAAATCCTTCATTCAGATAAGGGGTAGCTGATAAGAAACTACAATGGAATACTTAAAGACCAGAACACTTTGTAACCCGGCCCTTGAGCTGCTTGCTTGGGCCCACTCCCACGCTGTGGGGTGCTTTCTCACTTTAATCAATTCCTGCTTTCACTGCTTCCTTCCTGCATTTTATTCCTCTCCTAACTTTTGAAGCATTTTGTTCAATATTTTGTTCAAAACGCCAAGGACTTGGACAACTCATAGTCAAGACCCTCCACCAGTAACAGGAACACATTCCAGGTAGAAGGAGAAGCATCTGCAAATGCTCTGAGGCAAGAATGGCACATTCTTCTACCTTCTCTTCTGTTTTTCCCTCCTCATTTCTAGTAAATTATTTTTTAATTTTTTAAATTATTATTATTATTATTTTGTGAGATAGCATCTTGCTCTGTCACCCAGGCTGGAGTGCAATGGCATAATCTTAGCTCACTGCAACTTCCGCTTCCTGGGTTCAAGCGATTCTACTGCTTCAGCCTCCCAAGTAGCTGGGATTACAGGTGCACACCGCCACACCTGGCTAATTTTTGTATTTATAGTAGAGATGGGGTTTCACCATGTTGGTCAGGCTGGTCTCGAACTCCTGACCTCAGGGTGACCTGCCCACCTCGGCCTTCCAAAGTGTTGGGATTACAGGCATGAGCCACTGGATCCAACCTTTAGTAAATTATTGAATAAATGTCTACACTGTAGCTACAATGTCCTCACAATCTTAATCCCCTGTGACCCAGTTTCTGCTCCTATCGCTTGGCTGAAACTTCTCCTGATGGGCACCAATGTTGTTAGCAGTGGCCAATCTGTATGGGTCGGCAGCAACCTCAGTTCTTGCCTCCTCAGAAGAAAGAATTTATCTGAAGGGCATAAAGCAAAAGGAGAGGTGGAGGCAAGTTTTAGAGCAGGAGTGAAAATTTATTTATTAATTTTTATTTTTTATGGCTTTTTTTTTTTGACGAAGTTTTCTCTTGTTGCCCAGATTGGAGGGCAATGGTGCAATATTGGTTCAATGCAACCTCTGCCTCCTGGGTTCCAGCAGTTCTCCTGCCTCAGCCCCCCGAGTAGCTGGAATTACAGGTGCCCACCACCACTCCCAGATAATTTTTGTATAGTAGAGATTGGGTTTCACCATGTTGACCAGGCTGGTCTCGAACTCCTGACTTCAGGTGATCCACCTGCCTTCGCCTCCCAAAGTGTTGGGATTACAGGTGTGAGCCACCACACCTGGCCTGAAAATGTATTACAAAGCTTTAGAGCAGGAATGAAAGGAGGTAAAGTACACTTGGAAGAGGGCCAAGCAGGTGACTTGAGAGAGTCAAGTGTGCACTTTGACTTTCGACTTGGGGTTTTATACATTGGCATATGTCTGAGTTGCTACTTCTCCCCTGATTCTTCCCTCAGGGTGGGCTCTCTGCATTCATGGTGGCCTGCCAGTGTTTGGGAGGGGACCACCATGTGCAGCGTGTTCACTGGAGTTGTACACATGCTCACTTGAGGCATTATTCTCTTGCCAGCCGATTGTCCCTGGGAGGTCATATATCAGTTAAACTCTGCCATTTTGCCTCTTAGTGTGCATGCTTGAGCCCACTCACCCAACTCCTGAGATCTTATCAGGAAGCTGCTGATCACCAATTTCAGGTTTTTTTCTAGCTATAGGGAGACTGCCTTTCCCTGGCACTGGCTGCAACCAATTATTGTTGACCATCACCTGATGGTTGCCTGACATTCCTGGTTCGGGGGGGTGGTGGGACAGGGGGAGCCCTCTCCTGCCCTGCTCATGCCTGATGAGCTACCTACTGTAATAATGTCTTTCTAGGTGTCACAGTGACCTGAGAATAAGGACAAAGAAACAGAATGTTAGACCCTGAGTCCTTTTGTCCAGTAGTTGGACATCAGTAGCTCAGCCTCATTCCGTGAGACTAGATCTTTACCCATCCCCCCAAAAGGGGAGACAGTGCAGTACACATGAACCCAACCCAGCCTGGATCAGCCAAACTCCAGCGAACCAACAGATGTGTGAGCAAGAAATTCACATAAGTTTGACATAAATATAACTTAATACATATGAATTGAATAAATAAATATTGCATATACTGCAATTGTTTATAGGCTTGTCTGTGAGCTCTTTGGGGTTGGGGGTAGGAACATTGCTGCATAATAGGGGCCATCAATGGTCCAGGTAAGCAGTAGGCACTCTGAATACTTTTTGGAGGAAGTCTGAGTCTTCTGCAGGAATCTCTCTAGCAGCCTCAGCTTCCATTTGTTGGCTATTCAGGCAGGAGTCAAGGCAGACTCCTGCTAAATTTTCATGGATTTTCAGAGTTTGGTCCTGTGAGTCCTGATTTTATGGCCCTCTTCTTATTGACATGAATTCTTATGTGCATTCTTCGCTTTGAGTGATCTTCAAGGCTAGACATTCTCCCAAGCTACTAGGTATCCAGGACATGCTGCAAAATGATCTGAAGGTCTGCATGGTGATGAGGGGCGATTTGATGTCTGCTCATCATGGAGGATGAGATGGACAGATACATTCCCATGTGTCATCAGTGACAATAGAGATGCTACCTGATTTACAGGTCTCCTAAGGCACTCCCATTGTGCATTAAAATGTCTTATGTTGGAGTGTACTTTGTCTGAGTGTCTTGGCTCTGGCCTTGGGGATTTAAAAGAGAAATTGACTCACATTGGCTTTGTTGGCCAGACAAAGCTCTAGGTGATAATTCTAAAGTAAGATGTCTGTGTAGAGAATGCTAAGATTTATCTGCATGAGGTGGAAATCGTTTGCTTTTCTGTCCAACATGTTTTCTCTCTCTCTCTCTCTTTTTTTTTTTTTGCTTTTTCTTTGGGAAAATGACCTTTCCCCATTGAATATTGTATTGGTGTGATTGTCAAATGTGGTACTTGTCTTAATTTAGATTGCCACCAAAGTAATCTTAGGTAAAGACGTTGAGTTCAAGTAGTTTATTTGGGATGTGATTTTGAGAGAGATTCAGAATCTTGAGATGAGAAGTTCATCGTGTGCTTGCAGCTGTCTACTGAAATTACATGCAAACTCAGGTGAGCCAAGGAGATAGGGTTTATCAACAGCATCTTCCTTTTTTTAATTTTTGATTTTAATTTCTGTGGGTACAAAGGAGAATACAGAGCAGCATCTTCTTACTACCATTTCCTCTTCTGGCTAAATGGTGGACCCAAGTCCTAAGCTGGTCCAATCAGATACTCTCTTTCTGAAATCTGAGAAGAATAGCATGAGGAATGGGAAATGACTGGCCTCTGTTCACCTCCATGATGGAATCCAGGAGTGACTGGTCACTAGTTCTTGCCACCCAGATGCCCAGAGTGGTGCCAATTTACATCCTTTTGGTTGTTCAGTTTTTCCTTCAGTTCTCTGAGCTTCCCCATGAAACTTTCCAATAAATTCTGTTTTGATTAAATTGGCTAGAGCTCATTTCTGTGTTGTGCATACAAAACACCTTGACAGATTTCCTGAGTGTCTTAGTCTATTTTCTGTTGCTATAACTGGGTACCTGAGACTAGGTAATTTATTTTATTTTATTTATTAATTTATTTTTGGGATGGTATCTCACTGTCACCCAGTCTGGAGTGCAGTGGCACAATCTTGGCTCACTGCAACCTCTGCCTCCCGGGCTCAAGTGACCCTCCCACCTCAGTCCTCCAAGTAGTGAGGACTGCAGGCACATGCCACAATGCCTGGCTAAGTTATTATTTATTTTTTTTATTTTTATTTTTTGTAGAGATGGAGTTTTTCCATGTTGGCCAGGCTGGTCTCAAACTCCTGGGCTCAAGCAATCCATCCACCTCAGCCTCCCAAAGTGCTGGGACTACATGCATGAGCCACCAAAGTGTAGACTAGGTAATTAATAAAGAAAAGAAATGTATTTCTTGAAGTTTTGGAGGCTAGGAGGTCCAAGGTCAAGGGGTTGCCTCTGGTGAAGGCCTTCTTGCTGGTGGAGACTCTCTGCAGAGTCCCGAGGTGGCGCAGAGCATCACATGGTGAGAAGGCTCATGAGAGATGTGCAGGGGATAGGCCCCCAAATCTGGCCATAAACTGGCCCCCAAACTGGCCATAAACAAAATCTCTGCAGCACTGTGACATGTTCATGATGGCC
Source organism: Hylobates moloch (assembly GCF_009828535.3). NCBI lineage: Eukaryota > Metazoa > Chordata > Mammalia > Primates > Hylobatidae > Hylobates > Hylobates moloch. Next base: position 77,085,042 of record NW_026652281.1, read on the forward strand.
ATGATGCCCATGCTGAAGGTTGTGGGTTTACCAGAATGAGGGCAAGGAACACCTGGCCCACCCAGGGCGGAAAACCACTTAAAGACGTTCCTAAGCCACAAACAATAGCATGAGCGATCTGTGCCTTAAGGACGTGTTCATGCTGCAGATAACTAGCCAGAGCCCGTCCCTTTATTTCCCATAAGGAATACTTTTAGTGAACCTATAATCTATAGAAACAATGCTTATCACTGGCTTGCTGTCAATAAATATGTGGGTAAATCTCTGTTTGGGGTCTCAGCTCTGAAGGCTGTGAGTCCCCTGATTTCCCACTCTACATGCTATATTTCCGTGTGTGTGTCTTTAATACCTCTAGCACTGCTGGGTTAGGGTCTCCCCGACCAAGCTGGTCTCGGCAAAGATGGACAAACTGGCTTTGATAACATACCCACTCTTGTGACAATTAACCCACTTTCTCAATAACCCATTCCTCCATCAGTTCATAAATGGAGTAATTTATTCATGAGGGCAGAGCTCTTATGACCCAATCAATGCCCATAGTTTCCACCTCACAACACTGCTACATTGAGGATCAAGTGTGCAACACATACATTTTGGGGGACATGCCCAAACCATAGCCCTGGGTCTACTCTGTCAGAAAAAACAAAACAAAACAAAACAAAACAAAACAAAACAAAAGGCTTTTCATGTGGCTGGAAATGAAAATGGCATGCTTTGAACTCTCAGCAAGAAATCAGGCAATGGAATAATCTTTGCCCACATTTGCTGAAGAGCTCAAGACTCAGCCCTCATCCTTTGCTTTTGCTTTAGATAACTCACTTTCCCCAGGGTACCCTACTTACCACCCTGAGCTAATCATGAGTCTCTGATATTGCTCTTGGGTAATCATATAATGTAATATGGCATAGTATAATACAATATAGCATAGCATGGCATAGTAGCTAAGAACATGGAAGGTAGAGCCAGACTGTCTGTGTTCAAATCCCAGCACTGCAGTTTACTGATTATATGATCTCCAGTGAGTTACTTGGTCTCTGTGACTCGGTTTTTTTTTTAAACTCTAAACATGAATAATAATAGTACCTATATTGTAGTGTTGATGTGAAGATTAAAGGAGTTGACACAGTACTTGGCATACACAAAGTGCTATGTATTTTTTTTTTTTTTGAGACAGAGTCTCACTCTGTCACCCAGGCTGGAGTGCAGTCGCATGATCTCGGTTCACTGCAACCTCTGCCTCCCAGGTTCAAGTGATTCTCCTGCTTCAGCCTCCCAAGTAACTGGGATTACAGGCATGTGCCACTACACCTGGCTAATTTTTTGTATTTAGTAGAGACGGGGTTTCACCACGTTGGTCAGGTTAGTCTCGAACTCCTGACCTCAGGTGATCCACCCGCCTCAGCCTCCCAAAGTGCTGGGATTACAGACATGTGCCACCGCGCCCAGCGTACAAAGTGCTATGTAAATATTAGTTATTGTTATGCCTAAGGGACTTATCTGTGTGAAGATCGGCCTATAAGTCCCTGTGCTTTTTGGATTCCAAACATGCTTCCTCAACCTGTGAAAAGCATAAATCAGCTGCCCTTTCTTTGGCCTGGCTCAGTGTTTGCATTAGAGAAAACGGAAAAGTACTTTCCAAAATCACCTACTATCATCTCAATTTCTAATAGGTTAGGAAAAAAAAAAAACCCAAATCGCCTACTATGTGCCAGGCATCATGACAGATATCTCTTTGAAGATCCTAACAAGACCCCTGAGAGACACGTACTATTATTGCCAACAGAAATGCTAGCCTTTCTCTCAGCCACAGAATTATTTTTTTAATTTTTTAGAGAAAGGGTTTCACTCTGCTGCCCAGGCTAGAGTGCAGTGGTATAATCATAGCTCACTGCAGCCTCAAACTCCAGCGCTCAAGCCATCTTCTTGCCTCAGCTTCCCAAGTAGCTGGGATCACAGGCATGTGCCACCATACTTGGCTAATTTATTTTTTGTAGAGATGGGATGTCAATATGTTGCCCAGGCTGATCTGAAATTCCTGGGCTTAAGTGATCCTCCTGCCTTGGCCTCCCAAAGTTCTGGGATTACAAGTGTAAGCCATTGTGCCAGCCCAGAACAACTATTAATATTTCCAATATGCAAAGAACCCCATTAGAAGAAACAAATAAACCACCTGATAGGAAAATGGGCAAAGGCAATGAGTGGACCCCTCACTGAAGAGGATATCCAAATGGCCAAAGGTTATCTCTAAGGATGCTCAAGGACATGCAAATTAAAGCTAAAATAAGATCCTTTTCTTTTGTCCATTAGACTGGGAAAAAAAACTAAAAAGAGAAGCTATTTCAAGATGCCAAAAATGTGAGAAAATACTTTCATATGTTGCTGGTGGGAATATGAAATATGACAACAAGGAATACTGGGAAAAACTTAAATGTTAAGCTACACATGTGTGTTACCAAGCAATCTTACATGTGACAATCAGGTTATGGCCGGGCACGATGGCTCGTGCCTGTAATCTCAGCACTTTGGGAGGCTGAGGTGGGAGGATCACCTGAAGTTGGGAGTTCGACACCAGCCCGACCAACATGGAGAAATCCCATCTTTACTAAAAATACAAAATTAGCCGGGCGTGGTGGCACATGCCTGTAATCCCAGCTACTTGGGAGGCTGAGGCAGGAGAATCGCTTGAACCTGGGAGGCAAAGGTTGCAGTGAAATCACGCCATTGCACTCCAGCCTGGGCAACAAGAGCAGAACTCCATGTCAAAAAAAAAATCAGTTTATATAAATTAGAGCATCTCTCTATTAGAATATAATGTTCAACGTTGTTTCTTTGTGGAAAAATTGGAAACTAGCCTGAATGTTCATCAGTAAAAGACTGGTTGAATACGTGGGTCCACATATGGAATGTAGTGCAGTCATTAAAAATAATAAGTAAAAATAAACTGTGGTACATCCCTGTAATGAAATATTACTCAGCAAAACTGAGTGAACTATTGGTACACATGACTTAGAGGAATCTCAAAGGCATTATGAGGGACAAGAGAAGCCAATTTCAAATATAGTGTGATTTCATTGATGTGACAGTCTTTTTTTTTTTTTTTTTAAGATGGAGTCTCACTCTGTCACCCAGGCTAGAGTGCAGTGACATGATCTCGACTCACTGCAACCTCTGTCTCCCGGGTTCAAGTGATTCTCTTGCCTCAGCCTCCCAAGTAGCTGGAATTACAGGCACATGCCACCACACCCAGCTAATTTTTGTATTTTTAGTAGAGATGGGGTTTCACCATATTGATCAGGCTGGTCTTGAACTCCTGACTTCAGGTGATCCACCCACCTCAGTCTCCCGAAGTGCTGGGATTACAGGCGTGAGCCACCATGCCTGGCCGATGTGACATTCTTGAAATGACAAAACTATAATGTTGAAGAACAGATTAGTGGTTGTTGGGGCTTAGGGATGGAAGGAGGGTGTGAGTATAGGATGTGAAGGAACTTTTTGGGGTGGTGGAAATGTACATGTTTATTGTGGTGGTGATCACATGAATGCAGACATTGCTGAAATTCATAGAACTATACACTCCCAAAAGGTTGATTTTGCTGTGTAATAATGTATAAAACATGTTTAACAACATCAAAAATGAGTTATATCTATGCTGATTGACTGGGCAGGGTCTCCTGATAATTTAGGATGAAAAAAGTTGTAAAACAAGGTGGAGACCATGATCTCATTTTTGTGAAACCAACCAAAAATCCTTTCTATGTATGATTATGTGTTTGTGTATGTTTTTATAAGAAAGAATTGGAAACACACTCTCTAGGCTATTGATATTGGTTATCTCAGGAAGGCTAGACTGGAAGGGGAAGCATTAGAAAGTGTTTCTTTGTATATCTTTGCATTATTTCACTGGTTATATTGAGCAAATACTACATTTTTAATTAAAGCAAGAGAGCCAGATAAAATTAATAAAGAAAAATTAAAGAAGTCAGAGAAAATCAGAAGGAAGGCTAGTAAGAAAGAAGGCAAGAAAAGTCCAAGAGAGAACTGGTTGGTGGAAAAATGGCAGAGGTGACCTTCAGGGTTCAGTGGGGCCTGTGAAGTACCCATTAAATCTCCAAATCAGAAAAATACAAGTGTTGGCCAGGCACGGTGGCTCACGCCTGTAATCCCAGCACTTCGGGAGACTGAGGCGGGTGGATCAACTGAGGTCAGGAGTTCAAGACCAGCCTGGCCAACATGGTGAAACACCGTCTCTACTAAAAATACAAAAATTAGCTGAGCCTGGTGGCAGGTGCCTGTAATCCCAGCTACTTGGGAGGCAGAGGCGGGAGAATTGCTTGAACCCAGAGGTGGAGGTTGCAGTGCGTCAAGATCATGCCACTGCACTCTAGCCTGGGCGACAAGAATGAGACTCCATCTCAATATGAGTGTTGCTGAAACTACAGGAACATTCTGCACCTGGGGCCAGGGACAAGCTGTGATTCAAGGGTTAAGACTTGGACTCTGATATGGTTTGGCAATATGTTCCCACCCAAATCTCATGTTGAATTGTAATTCCCAATGTTGGAGGAGGGACCTAGTGGGAGGTGATTGGATTGTGGGGGTGGAATTTCCCATGCTGTTCTCGTGATAGTGAGTGAGTTCTCACAAGATCTGATGGTTTGAAAGTGTATGACACTTCCTCGCTCACACTTTCTCTCCTGCCACCACATGAAGAAGGTGCTTGTTTCCCCTTCACCTTCTGCCATGACTGTAAGTTTCCTGAGGCCTCTTAGCCATGCTTCCTGTTAAGCCCATGGAACTGTGAGTCAATTAAACTTCTTTTCTTTATAAATTACCCAGTCTCAGGTAGTTCTTTACAGCAGTGTGAGGACAGATTAATACAGGTTCATTTCTAGGGCTCAAGGCAGCTTTCATGGCTCTCCTTTGTTTTTTCTGTATGTTCGTTTGTTCCCCTGTGCATCCATCATCCATCACCCACCTACCTTTTGTTAAATGCCTACTGTGTTCTTAATTTTAAAACTTATGCTCTGTGTTTCCTCCAAATCATAATAAAATCCAAAATAAAATCCAGTTTTGTGTGCTTTTCCTTAGAGGCTACAATAAATGAAGACATTGGGATCCTTTACTAAGATTTTGACTCTTTTTTAAAAAAGTATTTTCAACTTTTATTTTAGATTCAGTGGGTACGTGTGCAGGTTTGTTACCTAGGTATATTGCATGATGCTGAGGTTATGGGTATGAATGATCCCGTCACCCAGGTAGTGAGCATATGCTTGCCCCCTCACTGCTTCCCCACTTTAGTAGTCCCGAGTGTCTATTGTTGTCATCTTTATGTCCATAAGTACTCAATGTTTACCTCCTTCTTCTAAGTGGGATTTGGTTTTCTGTTCCTGTGTTAATTTGCATAGGATAATGTCCTCCAGCTGCATCCATGTTGCTGCAGAGGTTGTGATTTCATTCTTTGTTATGGCTGTATCGTATTCCATGGAGTATATGTGCATATTTTCTTTACTGAATGCACTGTTGATGGGCACCTAGGTTGATTCCATGTCTCTAGTATTGTGAATCGTGCTGAAATGACCATATGAGTGCATGTGTCTTTTTGGTAGAACAATTTATTTTCTTTTGGATGCATACCTGGCAATGAGATTGCTGGGTTGAATGGTAGTTATGTTTTAGGTTCAGATTTTATTTTTCAGATTAAGTTTCATAGACCATTCCTCCTGGAGTAGGTGGCTGTGGCAACTCTACATAGGGGAAACCTGTATCCACTCAGTCTTCAGAGCCTCTGAAAGAGACATTTGGGAACCTCAGGATTTGGTGATAGACCTTGCAATGAGTCACTCCCTTACCTTGGGAGTGTCCAGGGCATCTTCTCCCAATTTCCTGTTGTGACTGATTAGAGAGATGTTCCCCATCCTATTAGAACAGGGTTTTTTGTTTTTTGTTTTTTTAATTATACTTTAAGTTCTGGCATACATGTGCAGAACGTGCAGGTTTGTTACATAGGTATGCATGTGCCATGGTGGTTTGCTGCACTCATCAACCCGTCATCTACATGAGATATTCCTCCTAATGCTATCCCTCCCCTAGCCCCCCACCCCCTGACAGGTATGATGTTCCTCTCCCTGTGTCCATGTGTTCTCATTGTTCAACTCCCACTTATGAGTGAGAACATGAGGTGTTTGGTTTTCTGTTCCTGTGTTAGTTTGCTGAGAATGATGGTTTCCAGCTTCATCCATATCCCTGCAAAGGACATGAACTCATCCTTTTTTATGGCTGTGTAGTATTCAATGATGTATATGTGCCACATTTTCTTTATTCAGTCTATCATTGATGCACATTTGGGTTGGTTCCAAGTCTTTGCTATTGTGAACAGTGCTGCAGTAAACATATGTGTGCGTGTGTCTTTGTAGTAGAATGATTTATAATCCTTTGGGTATATACCCAGTAATGGGATTGCTGGGTCAAAAGGTATTTTTGATTCTAGATCCTTGAGGAATCACCACACTGTCTTCTACAATGGTTGAACTAATTTACACTCCCACCAACAGTGTAAAAGCGTTCCTATTTCTCCACATCCTCTCCAGCATCTAGAACAGGGCTCTTAAGTCAAACTATCTGAGCCCAAATCCTAGCTCAGTCACCTACTGACTGTGTGCCCTTGGGCAAGTTTAATGCTATGTCTGGGGTTCTCAGTTTCCTCATCTGTAAACAGTGCATGAAGAGTAAATGTGTTAATAGATGAAAAGCCCTTGAAACACTGTCTGCTCAAAATAAGCTTCATGATCAGTATTCTCACTGTTGTTGTTGATAATTACGTGGCATTGAGTTGCATTGACCAGATGCACAATACAATAATCCATTGAATTGTGCTGAATAACAGAAGACAATGAACGTAAAAACATAATCACATTTATGTTACAACTATATGTGTGTTTGTATATATGTGTGTTTGTGTGTGTGTAAGTATATTTGTCCAAGTTTGTATGTATATATGTATGTAAATTTGACAAGACATGGAGAAAAGTCTGGAAAAACATACCCCAGACCATAACGTCTCAGAAGGGTGGATTCGGGAGAGGATTAAATGGGAATTTACTTATTGTCTTATACTCTTCTATATTGTCCAAAAATTTATCATCAATATTATTGTTTTTGTAACTTAAAAAGAAAAATAAATGAAAAGAATCAAACAATTTTAAAATGGAGATAAAACCAATCAAAGAATCTCTTTTCATCTTTTATACAGAAAAATTACTATTTTTCGGAGTCATTGGTTGTATGAGGTTCTCAAAGACAGCCATAAAAAGGATATATATATATATTTTTTTTCCCAGAATTAAGGCAATTTCTGGGATTATTGATCCTTATGTGAAATTGAGATTGGTGTGATATAGATCCATGAGGTCAGTCTAATAAATCACTTTGCTGGTTGCTGCATTTGAAATTCAAAGCCTGGAGATACAACTCTCCATGTCTAGGGCTCCCCAGGTGCCACTGATCCTGGTCCCCCTTGCCCACAGCCTTGATGGGCTGGACTCACACAATTTGGAGCTGCACATTTCTCTAAATAATCTCACCCTTTTCTTCTTTAAAAAAATTTTTTTTGAGACAGGGTCCCACTCTGTGAGTGCGGTGGCATGATCATGGCTCACTACAGCTTCCACCTCCTGGGCTCGAGCAATCCTCCCATCTCAGCCTCCCGAGTAGCTGGGACTACAGGCGTGTGCCACCACACCCAGCTAATTTTTTGATTTTTGTAGAGACAGGGTTTCGCTGTGTTGCCCAGGCTGGTCTTGAACTCTTGGGCTCAAGCGATCCTTCCATCTCAGCCTCCTAAAGTGCTAGGATTACAGGTCTGAGCCACCATGCCTGGCCCCTGTTCTTTATATATGCTCCTCCATCTTAGTCTACCTGAAGTACCCAGAGAGAGCTTATTGCTATGGAGAACATAGTCAGAAGTCTGCTTTGGTCCTGCTGGAAAACTATAAAACATTTATCATGTGGACCAAACAGATGATATAAAAGACCAGGGTAGCTACAGTGATGACAGGCAGATTCTCAGGCAAGACCTCAAAGTGTCTGAAACTATTTTATCCATTCCCTTAGAAATGGGATCTCTTTAGGGACAGACTCACGTTGTCTAGACACACTGAGTCTAATTTACAAACCAAATTTGCACTATTACAAGGAGGGAAGATAAACCACCGCAGTGACAAGAAGTCTCAGGTCTAATCCTTAGGGCACCCTTGCAATCATTAAGGCACCTGGAAAATGGAGAAAGATGTGGAATGGATGATTGGAGGAGACTCAATTTGGGAACCACATAACTTTGGAATTACCATCAGCTATGTGACTGCAGACCTTTGGTAAAATCCTCTGAAGCTGTTTATCATCTGAATAATAGAGATAATAGTACAACTTTAAAGTGGATTTTTAGAAATAAACTGAGACTTGCAAACAGAGTCTTACTGGGGAGACATACTTGTAAGAAAGTGAGAATTGTAGAAGGGATAAACTGACTTGCAATGTGGCTGTAACCGAGATCTCTGGAACTTGGATGGAGACTTCAGAGTTGGGATAACCCTTCAAGTTGTCTCAAATTGGGAGAGAAGGGCGATCCTTTGAACCTTGACATTAATCAATCTGTGGCCATATACCATGCCGAGGGTGTATGACCTTGGATGATGTCGTTCCATATAACTGAGGGCAGTTTCTAGTGAGAGGTACAGCTGTAAGCTTCTAACAGCCTCTATTGCCAGCAGTTAGGGTGCATTGGTTTTGAAGAGGGGATCTTGACAGCATTTCCCTGTGTCCACTATAAATCTATACTTTATAAGTTTGTAGAGATTATACAAGTACTTAGCGTAATGCCAGCTACACCGCATAATATCTAAAAATATTAGTTCTTTTTCCTTCTCCCTAGAAAAATATTTCTCAATCACTTTGGAAGGGTATGGGAGATGTTTTTTCTGTTCTATTTTACTTACTTACTTATTAATTTTTTTTTTTTGAGATGGATTCTCGCTCTGTCACCCAGGCTGGAGTGCAATGCTGTGATCTCAGCTCACTGCAACCTCTGCCTCCCAGGTTCAAGCAATTCTCCTGTCTCAGCCTCCCAAGTAGCTGGGACTACAGGTGCCCGCCACCACGCCCAGCTAATTTTTGTATATTTAGTAGAGACAGGGTTTCCCCATATTGGTCAGGCTGGTCTTGAACTCCTGACCTCAGATGATCCACCCGCCTTGGCCTCCCAAAGTGCTGGGTTGTTTATTAATTTTTGCAGCAGAGAAAGAAGTTTAATCATAAGGATGTTGAATGAGGAGACAGGAGGAAATCTCAAATCCACCTCTCTGAAGAGTGCGGGACCTGGGATTTTAAGGAGTTTGGAGTAGGCTGAGGTTGGCAGGTGGATCATTGGTTGAAGAATGCAGGGTGAAGTCGCAGGATGAGGAGATGAAGAAACTGCATTTTCATGCTGATTCAATTCCTCTGTGGGGATCTTCAAACTGACTGACACTAGCCATTCTGCTGGAATTCAGGACCCGTGTCACTGAAAGTAGACCCACAGAGCTGCAGTTTCTGCTGCCATTTCCTCCTCTGATGTCCAAGAGGCCAGAGTCCTCCTCTTCTTTGCCATGTTTCTGGAGCTTACAGGTTAGCGCAGGGCCAGTGAAGGTTTCTGCTTTAAGGTCATCTCCTGCTGCTCATTAGTGATGCTGCTCTTCATCTCTCCTGTTCTATTTTAAACCAAACGTTTTCAGTGGACAAAACCACTACATCTACCATAAATATTTCTTTGCCTTGGACAGTACAAACACTGGCAAAGCCTTAAACTCTAATTTTCTCCATCAGTCACCACAGAACCCATAGACTCCTCACAGGCAAGTAACTTGGAGAGGGTTTACTCTTTACATCACTAACATAATGCCATCCCTCCCCATAATCTTTTTGGTTGAATTTTGGAGACTTCCTTATCCCTTCAAGAATACAGTTCATGACGTATTGCCCAGGCAGTTGAGGCTAAGTGAAGAGGAACATTTTTAGCACATGACTAAGGTCATTCATTAAACATTGATTTTTAAAAACTGGCTTTAGTAGCACAGGTCACCTTTTCTTGATTTTGAATTCAAACTTTCAGGGAAACTCCCTTGTCAGAAATTCTGTACAATCACTACCCAGACCATATATGCTTGAGAGAATTTTTGATTCCTACTTCTTGTTTTATGTTCTCTGTCTTCTTATATCACTAAGCAGGATTGAGAAAGGGGAGGGGCAGTTTTGGAAGGAACAATAATGGGGTACTTGTGGTTATTTTATTTTGAGTTTTTTGGTAGGTGAGATCATCTGGAGGAGGGACACCAACTCTAGGGTATCCAATATAAAGACCCAGTACCTTGGTGTTTAGGTCAGTGAGCAAGGTGTCTGAAGCAGAATAATCAGAAGAATCACATTTTTAAATCAAAGTAATCCTTATAATGATTAAGATTTTATTGGTTAGAATGTAACTAAAGGCAACTCAAGATAGCTTAAGTAAGAAAATTTATTTTCTTAGTTAAGAAACCATCAAGGGCAGGGGTACAGAGGGGTCTTTAGTAATGGACTTCAGTCAGGAAGCCTAGGCGGACCTCTTTCTCATTTACTCACTTCTGTTTCTCTCTGCGTATATGCTTCTGTGGTATTGTGGCCCCTTCCCTGTTCTCTTTCTTGGATCTCTTGTTCTGGAGGAAGCCATGTTATGAGGAGACTCAAGCAGTCCTGTGGAAAGGTTTATGTGGTGAGGAACTGAGGCCTCCTGCCAGCAGTGAATGAGTAATCTTGGAAGTGGATTGCTCAGCCTCAATCAACTTTCAGAAGACTCTGGGCCCAGCTGACATCCTGACTGAAAACTCATTTGAGACTCTGAGCTAGAATGATACAGCTCATCCCCTGTGGAATTCTTGAGTACTAGAAACTACCGAGAAACTGTGAGAAAACGTACTTACTGTTTAATCCACTGAGTTTTGTGCTAATATTTTACACATCAATGGGTAGCTAGTATATAATGCAAAAAATCACTGCCAATAACTCTTTATTCAGAAAGCAGTCACCATGGAGGGGAGCCTTAGTCTTACTTCCAATTTCCAGAAAGAAAGAATTTGATTGATGCTACCTGGGTAAAGTACTCAGATGTTGTCTTAGTTCATTTTTAGCTGCTATCACAGAACACCACAGACTATTTGGCCTATAGTTCTGGAGGCTGGGAAGTTCATGATCAGGGACTATGTCTGGTGGAGACCTTCTTGCTGTGTCATAACATGGTGAGAAGACAAGAGAATGCATGAGACAGAGAGCAAATGGGGGCTGAACTTATCCTTTTATCAAGAGCCTACTCCTATGACAACTAACTCACTCCTACAGTAATGGCATTAATCCATATGGCCTCTTCATTCATCCTAATCACCTCTTAAAATTCCCTCCTTTCGACACTGTCACAATGGCCATTAAAGGCCAACATGAGTTTTGTTGAGGATGCACATTCAAACCATAGCAGATATGAACCAATAAATTGTGGTTAAGGTAGTGAGTAGTGTCATATATTTATAAGGGACTTTCCACTGTAACCCTGTATATGTGAGGTATTTTGGTAAGGAGTAACTAGGACACCCCAAAGTAAGTTTCACACTGGAACAGGACTTTGTTTCTTTGGTCACCAGTGTTTCTCCTAAGGTAGTTGAAGCTTATCTTGGTTATAATACAGTTGTTTGAGGTTAGGTATCAATGCCACGTGTGAAATAAAGTATGTGACTGACTTTTATCTGTATGTTTTCAAGATCGGTGGGCTACTTGTGCTTTGGTGGCCTACCCCTTGCATGCCTGGTTATATTGAGGTGTTTAAACAGCCTCAGACTTGCCTTCTTGGCTACTTCCAAGTTGCTGAGCATTTTCCAAACTTTTCTTCTGATAACTGCAGTAAATCTTTCTCAGGAAGCACCCATTTCTCTTATTATGTATGAAAAAAACTTCAATGCATCTGGTTTTTCAACAAACAAATCTGGCTGAGCATGGTGGCTCATGCCTGTAATCCTAGCACTTTGGGAGGCTGAGGGGGGTGGATCACTTAAGGTCAGGAGTCAAAGACCAGCCTGGGCAAGTCGGTGAAACCCTGTTTCTACTAAAAATAACAAAATTTAGCCAGACGTGGTGGCCTGTTTCTACTAAAAATAACAAAATTTAGCCAGGCGTGGTGGCACATGCCTGTGGTCCCAGCTACTCAGGAAGCTGAGACACAAGAATCGCTTGAACCTGAGAGATGGAGGCTGCAGTGAGCTGAGATTGTGCCACTGTACTCCAGCCTCGGTGACAGAGCAAGACCCCATCTCAAAAAAAAAAAAAAAAAAAAAAAAAAAAAAAAAAAAAAAAAAGAAAGGAAAGGAAAAGAAAAGAAAAGAAATTAAGAAAAGAAAGAAAGAAAAGAAAGAAAGAAAAAGAAAAAGAAATCTGCTAGAATTTCTTCATCTTTGAAAATAAGTCTTTTCGGAGAAAGTAAACACAATGAGTCTCGATGTTAATGAGATTATAGGGAGAGGGTTACTTGTTATAATGCTGGCATGTATTTCACAACTTCTGAGTAAATAAACTTGTTTTCGGATAATCAACATTGCAAAAAATAAACATTTCCTAAGACACACCCATGTATATCCTCAGGATTTAGGGGTTACATTTAAAAGATGGTAACACCTTTGAAATTATTATATCTCAGAGGAACTGCTTTTAAACAAGCTAGCCAGAATATGATTCATAATTATATGGTTGTAAAGTAAGTATGACTCTGCTAAAAATGGACTTTCACCTCCATCCATTTTAATATTTGTATATTTGTTAATAGAATCCTTAGAGCAAATATAAGTAATCTTTAGCTATAACCCTTTCTTAACAGCATCTTATAGCTAACTCAGTGCCTTCTCTACTGTGCATGCCAGCAGTCTTGCCTTTCCTTTGAAACTCCCTCATTTAATTGTCAGTTAAGGCTTAGAGGCTCTTTGTGCCAACTTAGAACATTTAGCCTATCAGCTGTAATTTTTAATCCTGATTTGTGTCTCTAATACTTATTGGCCAATTTTTCCTTACAATGACATTAACTTGTATCAATCCTAGTTTATGGAGTATATTGTGAGTTTTCAAATTTTACTGAGAAGTTTAGATTGGGCTGCTGATTTTAATCCAGAAGTCCTTAGTATGAACATTTTGTACTCTTTTGCCCATATTACTCCATATTTCTGGAATATCTCACATTTCCAGAAAGATTGAGCCAATTTATACTGCTACAGATGGTTTATGAGAGAGCTTACACCTTCCCATACTGAATATTTGCCAGTTTAATAGACCTTGGCCATTACTAATTTTTTGGAGACCCAATCGCTCAATTAGTAGTTTGGGTCGAGAAGTGAAAGATGATCATATGTCCTTAAAATGTCTTTAATTATTAGTATCACTTAATATTTGTACTTATTTACATTTTTTTCTTATACCAATTGCCTATTCACAATCTTTGCTTTTTTTCATTTTAGAATTAGGATTTTTAAAAAACGACTTCAAAAAGCTCTTTTTATAGTAAGAATAGTAATCTAATTTATTTCATGGAGATTCTAAGCTTTACAGATTTCTTTTATAAGTCTTTGAAATAGTTTGTATAACATGAGTATATTAGTCAAGGTTCAGCAAGGAAGCAGAACCAATAAGATATACATATTTTTATATATATAGATGTAGATATATATAAATATATAAGAAGATACTTATTATGGGAATTGGCTTGTGTGATTATGAAGGATGAGAAGTTCCATGATGTGCCATCTGCAAGCTGGAGACTCAGGAGAAAGCCAGTGATGTAATTCAGTCCAAGTCTGAAGGCCTGAGATCCAGAAACTCCAGTATCCAAGAGCAGGAGATGAATGTCTCCGCTCGAAGACAGAGAGAATTTGCCCTTCCTCTGACTTTTTGTTCTATTTAGGTCCTTCCACACTGATGATGGATTTTTTTTTTTTTTTTTTTTTTTTACTCAGTCTACTGATTAAAATGTGAATTTCCTCCCAAAACACCCTCACAAACACACCAAAAACAATATCTGGGCATCACTTAGCCCAATCAAGTTGGAACATAAAATTAACCATCACAATGGGCAACTCAAAAGTAAAAATTATTCCACATCTTTTGCGTTGTGGCTAATCTGCTGGCTCTAACCCTTATTTTATACAGAGACCAGGTAGAAATTTTAATTCAGTGTGGTGTTATGGAAAAAGCTTGAAGTTTGGAGTTTAAAAAAATCCTGCATTTACTTTATAGCTCCACCACTTTCTGTTTTGAGTAAGACATTTAAGTCTCACAGTATCAGTTTTCTTAGATACAAGTTAAAAATAATGCTAGTGGCTGCAATGCTGGATTATTGGATCAAATTATATAAACCACATGAAAATTCTTCATAACTTGCTCTGAATCTAATCTTGATGGTCAGTCCTTCTGAGCTTCACTTTCAGCTGCCAGGATTCACAACACACTTGACTTGGATGAAAGTTAAAGAAGTAGACAAATTATTTTGAAATGAATAGAATTTTCAGTAGTTTCTTTGTGAGCAGTGACAGAAAGGCATTTCTCGTTTTTATAAAAATAGTAATCTTGTAAGCTAAATGGCTAAAGAAAAGGATGGTAGTCTGAGGATTTACTCAGTACTGTGGAATTGGCCCAGCAGAGGAGATTCAGTCAGTGACAGTGGACAGAAATATTACTTTCACTTCTCAGACAACACTAACTTGTCACTAATGATGCCCATACTCCATTATTACTAATGTCCAAAGAGAGTCACGTCAAATAGGGTTTAGTCCCTCTCTTGATTCATCCCTATGAAACACTTCAGAGAAAAACTGATTCCTGACCAATGAAACATAAAATGAAAACCCTCCACATTTATTCTAAAGTCAGCATGGATTAGTGGAAATGAACACTAAATTATGTCAAGAAACTTAAGAATATAAGATGTCCCCCTCCGTCTTTTTTTTTTCTTTTTTTTTTTGAGATGGAGTCTTGCTCTGTCACCCAGGCTGGAGTGCAGTGGCGTGATCTTGGCTCACTGCAACCTCCGGCTCTCGGGTTCAAGCAATTCTCCTGCCCCAGCCTCCTGAGTAGCTGTGACTACAGGCACATGCCACTACCCCCAGCTAATTTTTGTATTTTTAGTAGAGAAAGGGTTTTGCCATGTTGACCAGCTGGTCTTGAACTCCTGACCTAAAGTAATACGCCCACCTCAGCCTCCCAAAGTGCTAGGATTACAGGAGTGAGCCACTGCATCTGGCCTAAGATGTCTTCTTTTTAAAGAGTATTTTAGTTCATCATTTAATCTTTCTGAGCCTTAGTTTTCTAAGCTTTCCCAATAACTTTAT
Organism: Hylobates moloch; assembly: GCF_009828535.3. Lineage (NCBI taxonomy): Eukaryota > Metazoa > Chordata > Mammalia > Primates > Hylobatidae > Hylobates > Hylobates moloch. The sequence goes on from NW_026652281.1 coordinate 77,100,458, forward strand.
AGATATGCTGTGCTAATTGGATAAGAACATGTGTACAAAAGCTCTTTGCAAGCTGTAATCATGTCATAAACATAACCACAATAAACATAACTTTAAACATAAAGAATTTTATTATCTGGATAGGTAATGGCAGAACAGTAATTGAGAGAAGTTTAAGAAAATGGAAAAGGAATGTTCTCTGTGTATTAAGCCTTTCCACCAGCTTTGCTCCTGCAATTTAGGTATGCTTCCATCAGGTGGTGATAGTGGGCTATGCTCATTGGATCCGAGTAGCAGGACAGATCTGGTAGAGGAGCCAACCTTGTAATTCACTGTGAATCCTAACTTGGTATCCAGGCCTCCTAGGACTAACTCAGACTTCCATCAAACAGGCAAGATTGTCACCAAAGCCTCCAAATAACCCCCTTTCCAGGTTTTTTGTTTCCCCTCAGCTGTATCTCAGCTTTGAGCACACTTGAGATTTTCCTTCACATTTTCACTATCTGTCTTTCCTTCTTAACCTCTTTTCAGAGACCACGCAATCAAACCTTTCAGGAAAAAGAAAAATAGAAGAGCCACTGCTTACACAGAAAACAGCATTTCCTCCTCCCTACAGTGTCAAAAGCATTATTTCTTCTCTTTTACCCATCTGAAAAGAAGTTTCCCCTTTACTTTACTTGCCTGAGTCTTTTTCACTAGTCCAGTCACCTTTCCCAGCAAACTTAGTATTCATAGAAGAAACTGTTCATACAGTAAATATTTCAGTGATAGTTTCTTTTAGCAGTAGACTTTGGTTACACATATTATGACTCTTCCAGGAAGATTTATTTGGAAATACATTCCTTAAAGGATTACAATCACTTTAGGGACATTTATAGCTGAATTAAACATACACTTTATAAAAAGTCGTGTCAAAAACTGCAATTACTTTTGCACCAACTGAATAATTTCTGCATCACTTAGTAGGATTGAGTTTGGTTGCCTGTATTAGGAAACTAAAATTAAAACTGATTTAAAAAGAGAAGTTTTATATATATATATATATAAAATATATATGTTTATTATACTTTAAGTTCTAGGGTACATGTGCACAACGTGCAGGTTTGTTACATATGTATACATGTGCCATGTTGGTGTGCTGCACCCATTAACTTGTCATTTAACATTAGGTGGATCTGCTAATGCTATCCCTCCCCCCGCCCCCCACCCCACAACAGGCCCCGGTGTGTGATGTTCCCCTTCCTGTGTCCAAGTGTTCTCATTGTTCAATTCCCACCTATGAGTGAGAACATGCGGCGTTTGGTTTTTTGTCCTTGCAATAGTTTGCTGAGAATGATGGTTTCAAAAAAAAAAAAAAGAGAAGTTTATTGCTCTTCAATGTAAAACAAAGTCTGGAGGAAGCCTCTCAAGTCTAAAAAGTCGACTTCTTGATTGACCCAGCTCCTTGTATCTTTCTGGTAATATAAGCCATTGGCTTTTAGCATCAAGGCCACCTCATGGTCAAAGATGCCTGCTGGGTCTCTAATTGTCATGCCTGTATTTGAGGCAGGAAGATGGAGGAAGAAAGGAAGGGAAAGGGGGCAGATGTCTCAGCTGAAGTAACTTCTTTTACAAAGCTTTCTTGGAAGCTCAACCCAACATTTCCATCTACATTTCATTGACTAGAACACAATCATATGGCCACATATAGCCTCAAGGAAGGTGGGGTGGAGCAGCTTTTTATTAATGCACTGCTACCTCAAATAAAATCAGATTTCATTGTTAGTGAAGGAGGGAAAAATAGACAATTTTTGGCAACTGGCAATCTCTGCTGTGGTTCTTTTTTTTTTTTTGAGACAGGGTCTCACTCTGTTGCCCAGGCTAGAGTGCAGTGGTGCAATTTTGGCTCACTCCCAGGCTCAAGTGATCCTCCCACTTCAGCCTCCTGAGTAGCTAGAACTACAGGTGTGCACCGCCATACTTGGCAAATTTTTTATTTTTTAATTTTTTGTCTCACTATGTTGTCTAGGCTGGTCTTGAGCTCCTGGGCTCAAGCAATCTTCCTGCCTTGGCCTCCCAAAGTGCTGAGATTACAGGTGTGAGCTACTGCACCTGGCCACTACCTCAGTTTTATACCACATCCCTTGATGTAGTGTTTTTAAGCTAAATAAGTCTTCTAGTCATCTTCTTTAGCTGGTTCTATTTCACATTTCTCCCTGAGTGCTCCTCCCTTAGAGAACATTCTGTAAGTTTTCCAGATGTAGGAGGGGTAGTAATGTGATTGGTCAAAGTTTAGGTCTTTGCTGGTGGATAGACTCATTGTACATTAAACTACCAATGTATGATTATGGTACTCTCCTTCTTCCTGTCTTCCTGTATCTGAGAGAAGCTGATCCAAGGGTCTGAATCCTTTTCATTTCCTTGATTTTCTTACCTTACATATGGGGATAAAATAGATAAAATTGCCCAAGGAGAAAAGGAGAAGAGGACATCAATGTTTAAAGAATAGGCCGAGGAAGATCGTATACCAAAGTACAAAAGATGGAGAAATATCAGTGATATGGTTTGGTTGTGTCCCCAGCCAAATCTCATCTTGAATTGTAGTTCCTACAATTCCCATGTGTCATGGGAGGGCCCTGGTGGGAGGTAACTGAGTCATGGGAGTGGGTCTTTCCCATGCTCTTCTGGTGAAAGTGAATACGTGTCATGAGATCTAATGGTTTTATAAGGGGGTTTCCCTGCACAAGCTCTCTCTTGCCTGCTGCTATGTAAGATGTCCCTTGCTCTTCTACCACGATTGTGAGGCCTCCCCAGCTATGTGGAACTGTGAGTCCATTAGACCTCTTTCCTTTATAAATTACCCAATGTTGGGTATGTCTTTATCAGCAGTGTGAAAATGGGCTAATACAATCAGCTTCCTCTAATCCAGTATATAAAATCAAGAATTTAGGACCTGTGATATTTGCCATAGGACATCGTGAAATCTTGTTAATGGCCTTTTGGAATGCTATGAGTGAGATAAAAACTCTTATGACAAAGGTCAAAGTTTGCACACTCTCTCCGCACCACTTCCACTATTCTGTCATCAGGTGGACACTGTCCTGTTTTGGGAAGGGAGCTTTGGAAGTTGCTGTGATTTTGGCAGTAATGAAGTATTTGTGATAGCTTTCCTCTGGTGCAGGTTTGCTCCAGGATTTGATCTGTCTTCTGTGTTATGGGGCCCACTGTGGCCAATATAATTTCTAAGATTCTGTTGCCGTGAGTTCTCTGTCTGAATTACACTGTCCTGGGATTCTAGTGATCATGGACAAAGTGTATGTTTAATAGTGTAACATCTCTAAATTGGTTGTCCACTGAAACTAAAATTCAACATCCCAACACAAAATCATTTATTCCAAGTGTATCTCTCCTTTTGATTTCTTTCTTTCTTCATGTCAATTAAGATCAAAGCCTTACTATTATATTCAATGCCTTTTGCTCACCCTGTTGACCCAAGCTGCATCTCATCAGCTGCCTACTGAACCCTTTCAATATCTTGGTATTTATTCCTGCATCTCCATTCCTTCTTGTACTACCCTAGACTAGGTTTTCATAATTCTCACCTAGGTTAATGTGGCAGCTACTTAGGTAGTGATAGCCTGGGATGGAAAAAAGCTGATTATTTTAGTGAGCATGTCAGTGACAGAAAAATTTATATTACAGAGGGGCAGGAAGGTAATGATAAAACCTAGGGCTTCAGGGGTTTTCTCAAGTATTGGAATAAATCACGGTATATGTGCCACCAGTGCAGATCATTTCAGGTAATAGAGAATCACAAAGTAAGAAAGCCTATATATATATATATATATATTCAAATATCTTTTTAAATTTAATTAATTTTTTAAATCAGTGTAATTCATGTAAATAATTTAAAAATTTGTGCAATCCTGCAAATATTTTAACAAAGATCAGCAGTCACCGACCACCTCTACCTGACCTTAGTTCCCAGGAGGCAACCATTTTCAACTCTTAGCTTTTCTGATATTTATCCTCATATTTGTAAATCATATACTTATTTTGCCATTTCTTGATTTTAAAAAATTTCTAATTAAAAAAGTTCTTTGACATCCTACTATGGGACATGAGAATTTGGCTTTTTTTATGTTACTCCAATCCCCACCCCACTGCATTCTTCTTCCCCTTCCCTCAGTCTCTCAATATGGTTATATCACAATTTTAAGTTAAATAGTTTTACATTATTATGATTATGAAAATACTGTTCTTAAATGAACCATAAGGTGTCCTATGACCATAGTTCCTTTCTTTTTATTTTTCCAGGAATTAATAATTGCCTCCTTTTTTGTTGGTTGGCTTATTTTTCTATATATGTATTGATTCCCAAATTATCCAATAAAACTCTCAAAACTCAGTGTCATCAACTGTGTTAGATGAGTTTTCAGACTTGTGTGTGTGTGTGTGCATGTGTGTGTCCCCAGGAATTCTTCATCTCCTGCTCCAGTTTTGAGTGTCACTCCTTGGGCCATCTATAAAGATGTGATCCTGGAACTTCACCCTGGAAACTTTCTTGCCCTGTTCTTTTGATCATGTGTTTCCTGGGCTTTATGTCTTTATTTTCCTTGTTATATTACCTTTAGTAGCTTCTGAGATAATGTGAGGGGAAGCTAAGTGTTTTGTGACCCTGAATATCTACAACTGACTTTATTATGCTCTCACAAATAACTTTCTAGTTTGGCTAGAAATTTGGAGTTGGAAATTATTTATCCTCAGACTTTTTTTTTTTTTGACAGAGTCTCACTGTGTTGCCCAGGCTGGAGTGCAGTGGTGTGATTTCAGCTCACTGCAACCTCTGCCTCCCTGGTTCAAGCAATTCTCCTGCCTCAGCCTCCCAAGTAGCTGGGATTACAGGCACCTGTCACCTCTCCTGGCTAACATTTTGTATTTTAGTAGAGATGGGGTTTCACCATGTTGCCCAGGTTGGTCTCAAACTCTTGAGCTCAGGCAATCTCCACCCAGCTCGGCCTTCCAAAGTACTAGGATTACAGGCATGAGCCACAGCACCTGGTGGAGACGGGGTTTCATCATGTTGGCCAGGCTGGTCTTACTGCTGACCTCAAGTGATCTGCCCGCCTCGGCCTCCCAAAGTGCTGGGATTACAGTCATGAGCCACAATGCCTGGCCTTTTTTATTCATTATTCTGAAATGCCATCAAAACCTGCTTTGGTATGGGTCTTCGTTCATGGTGATGGGTCCTAGGAGGGTAGTTCTAAAAAACTCGAGTCCTTCCAGTTATTGGGAAATTTATTTATTTGTTTCTTAATAATATCCTGCCTCATGTTTCTTCTATCTGGAAAGCTTTCAGGTGAAATATGCATTTTTTCCCTAGGTTGACATGTACAAATGCCAACAGCATACAGATACATGCTTTGTACTTCTCAAGATCCCAAGAAAGTATCAGAAGGCCTCTGAGATAAAACATGGAGCACACGCTGAGCAATGTGCATTGGGATAGCTGGGTTTGGTAGGGAATTTTAAATGCTGACAAACCCCATAGTTCTCAGGGAGGTCTTCCACCCATCTACCTCTCTGACTTGGACTTGTTTATACTCTGGAGATGCATATTATTAGACAATAGTCAATCAGAGCTCATCCAGCAGGTTAGCTCTCAATGGATAGGACCTTGTTAGATGTGGTGATGACATTTGGATTTCTGCAGTCATTACTGTTGTGCCTCTGAGTTTCTCCTATGTATGACTCCACCTGAAATGAGTTTCCCAGTTGAGCTTATCCTCCAGCATCACTCTGTAAAAATCCACTTAAACTCCTGACACAGGATCCTCCCCTAGGACTTCAACTATAGGGTCCTGGTTTCCAGAGGGCATGCATATTCAAACCTTGAGAACTGACCAGGCTCCCACACATAGAAGAAATGCATGAGGCTCAGAGTCAGTGGGTGACTGTTTTCCCCTTGCCTTGACCCTGGGGTAGGATGGGTCACATTCTGGAGTAGGTGAAAGTATAACATCTTCTTTCACACATTCCTGCAAGGGAAGCCTCTTAGGGAAAGTTGGGGATGGGTCAATCTTATTGGAATCAATTTCCCACCCCTTTTAGACTTTGTATTAGTTAGAAGTCATGAATTTCTTTCCAGGGATAAAATGCAGCTTGCAAATGTGTTTTGTTTGGCTTGTATAATGTTCAAAACAGTTGGCAACATTTTAAAATGGGAAACTTCACACACAAATTTGGATTCCTAGCTTTGTTTCTGCATGGCAACAATTAGTTAGGGTTCAGTAGTGGCTGTCCCCCTTTGCGTGAGGCACGTGGTCTCCAGCTGGCCCACTTCACTCTTTTAGATTGCTGCCTGCACTCTATGGGCATTTGAGCTGGTGTTCCTATGTCCTTGCTTTAACCTATCATAACATGTGCACAGCAAATCACTGAAACTGAGTCTGGGCTATCCCAAAGATTTTGCAGCTATGTCCAGGCTTTTCTGCATAATCTCTGACTCTTTCCTATCCTTGACTTTATCTGTGGTTTGTAGGTTTGCTCTAGCTCTGTGGGTGGGGCATTCACACCTAGTATCTCTGTATTGACTTCCAGTTCTCTCTAAAATTACTGGGCTTCATAAACACCCAGGGTCTTCTCACTCCAAGCCACCTTCAGTAGGTAAAGTATTCTGTCTGAGTTTAGCTCCTCTGGACATAACCTTTTGTATTGGTCTGTTAGGTTGGCATCCAGGTTGGGTCTGCTTTGGTTCATCAGAAGGGGAAATTCAGGCAAGAAAGCTATTAAAGAAGAACCCATGTAAATCCAGGACCCTATTGTTGATGTCCCGGGGGAAGATCCTGAGCTAGGAGTTTAAGTGGTTTCTGATAGAGTGATGCTGGAGGCTGAGCTCACCTGGGAAGCTCATCTCAGGCGGGGTCACACATGTGGCTTTTATAAGGATTGGCCAGAGGGGCCCAGTGGAGATAGGAGTGTGGCAAAAAAGGAGTTGGGTGACAAATTAGATGCTAGCTGGGCCCAGAAAAGAAAAAGGGTTTTGTCTGCTGATAAGGTTGAAGGTTAGGGTCTTGTCCAGGAAGGCCAGCTCCTGCCAAATTCTGAGTGAAGCTAGTTGTCAGCATTGTGTGGCAGCCCAGGTCTTCAAGGGATAATACTATCACAGGCCCTTTTGTGTTTTGGAGTGTCTGATTTTCATAGAAAATCGTCATATTTATGCAGAAGCAGATTGGCAAGTATCTTTGATATCTGGCCTAATCCTATACATTTCACAGTATAGTCGTAGCGCAATTTGTAAAACTAATTCATGTATATTATAATTCTATAAAAGTTAAAAAGCCCCCACCCAGTGATAACTACATTACCATTTTTATATTCCTCACAGTATGCTTTCTATGCAAATATGCATAGCTTTGTTTTATTTGATTATTTTGCAAAAGAGAAATCACAATGTATTTAGGTTTGTATTTTGCTCTTATTCTCATAGTATGCGAGCATTTGTCCAAGTTATCAAATATTTTTAAAAATATGTCTTAATGCCTGCATATTTTGTCATTTGGATCTAAAGTAACATGTTTAATCACATCCTCATTGTTAGATGTTTAGAATATTTTTGTTTTTTTCACTAATAAAAATAATTCTGGGATGAGAATTCTTCAATCATAATTTTTTTTTTTTTTTTTCAGAGACAGAGTCTTGCTCTGTTGCACAGGCTGGAGTGCAGTGGTTCAAACATAACTCATTGCAGCCTCTGCTTTCTGGGCTCAAAAGATCCTCCCACTTCAGCCTCCTGAATAGCTGGGACTACAGCAAATGCTACCATGCCCAGCTAATAATTAAATTTTATTGTGGAGAAGGGATATTGCTGTGTTGCTCAGGCTGGTCTTAAACTCATGGCCTCAAGCAATCATCCTCCCTTGGACTCCCAAAACCTTGGGATTACAGGCGTGAGCCACTGTGCCCAGCCTGTCATAAATCTTCAACTCTCTGAAAGTTACTTTAGGTTAAGTTCTTAGGAAAGTAACCAGGGAACTTTCACAGGGGTTAAGATCTTTTTCAGTTTATCTGCTTAGATTTTCCAGGTGGATAATCACATATGCAAATAATGAGAGATGTTACCACTTGCTTTTCAATAATTATACCCTTTATTTATTTATGTTTCTTGTCTTATTGCATTGGCCAGACATTTCAAAGCAATTTATAATAATTAGGTCATTGTGGGGTATCCTTATTTTGTTTCTGATTTTTAATGGAAAAGCTTTGCGTTATACTGCCACATTGCATATGCTTATATTTTATTTAGAGATTTTGCATTTATATTCATAGATAAAATTGATCTGTAGTTTTCTTTGTCAGGTTTTGTAATAGGGTTATCCTAGCTTTCTGAAATATAATAGGTTTCTCTTCTGCACAGACATTTTCTGTGTCAGGAGGAGATAGCAATTTCCAACAGGCAAACATGCTGGATATTTGACAGGCCAGTTGGGTTGTTTTCTTTCAAAGATGCAGACAGAAGATCCATAATTGAATTCCCACACTCAGCTCAAACTGGTTATCCTGTCAGGGAGCTGGCATGTAAAATGATGTGCAATTGCTTCAATTATAAGAATTGAAGCATTTAGACAATTCTCCCTCTTCTGTTTGAGGTGCAGGCTCTGCCTCTGAGTTTAAAGCTGTCAGGAATCCAATTTAGTCACTTTCAGACTCCAGGAGTTTTCTGTGCGCCATCGCTTGTCCTGTTTCTGCAACAGTGCTAATGCGTCAACTGTCATCCCTGCATAGAGACCTTGCTCCCCATCATACACTTTTGTGCCGGCCCCTTTGCTAGGAGACTTGACACTGTGTTGGTGGGAAAGATGCTTGACAGTCAAACTCATCTTGTTGCAGGATCTGGAGAGTTGACTCTTAGTGCTGCTCTCTGGTGGCTCTCCAAATTCCAGGTCAGATCCGGCAGGGCTGAGCTCTACTGACTTGCTCAGTGCAGGTATTAGGTCAGCAGTAGAGATGCAGACTGTGACCAGTTTAATGATCAGTTTGCCCATTATTGTTAAGGCTTTGTCCTATGTATCTCGGGAATCCATCATTTCCCCCCTCCATCCTCACTGCTCTTACCAGGATTGTCGCAAATAACACCACAATTGGTCTTAACTGTTTCTAGTCTTTCCCTTGCTCTAGTGTCTCCATCCTCAGGCCTGCCACATGATGTTTCTCAATTATCAGCGAGCCAACTAATAACCTGATTTGATTAACTCTTAAAAATCTCTCTATGGGCTGGGTGTGGTGGCTCACACCAGTAATCCCAGCACTTTGAGAGGCTGAGGTGGGCGGATCACCTGAGGTCAGGAGTTTGAGACTAGCCTGGCCAACATGGTGAAACCTTGTCTCTACTAAAAATACAAAAATTAGCCAGGTGTAGTGGCAGGTGCCTGTGATCCCAGCTACTCGGGAGGCTGAGACAGGAGAATCGCTTGAACTTGGGAGGCAGAGGTTGCAGTAAGCCAAGATTGTGACATTGCACTCTAGCCTGGGTGACAAGAGCGAAACTCTGTCTAAAAAAAAAAAAATCTCTATGATTCCCCAGGGGATTTCAGATAAAGTTGAAACTGTTTGGCATGGCTTATAAAGCAAATCTGAAGTATCCCTGTCTTTTCTTCTCAGGCCTGACTTTCTTCTTTTGCCCTTTATGTAGTTCAGCTTCACAGTGATTCTTTCTTTCTTTTTTTTTTATTATACTTTAGGTTTTAGGGTACATGTGCACAATGTGCAGGTTTGTTACATATGTATCCATGTGCCACGTTGATTTCCTGCACCCATTAACTCGTCATTTAGCATTAGGTATATCTCCTAATGCTGTCCCTCCCCCGTCCCCCAACCCCACAACAGTCCCCTGTTTAATCCATGCACCACTCTCTTCCCATGCTTTCCTCTGCCTGAACAGCTACTATCTGGTTAACATCTGCAGTTGACCCTTGAACGATGCAGAGGTTAAAGGTGCCAACCCTCATGCAATAAAAAAATCTGCACATAACTTTCGACTCTGTAAAACTTTAACTACTAATAGGCTACTATTGATGGGAACCCTTACTAATAACATAAACCGTCAATTAACACCTGTTTTTTTATGTCATATGCATTGCATACTGTATTCTTACAATAAAGTAAGCTAGGGTAAAGAAAATGTTATTAAGAAAATCACAAGGAAGAGAAAATATATTTGCTATTTATTAAGTGGAAGTGGATCATCATAAAGTTTTCCATCCTCATCATCTTCAGGTTTAAGAACTTAATCGAAAGTAACATTCAGAGAAACAAAGATTTGTGATAAGCTGGACATAGTGGCTCACATCTGTAATCCTAGGGTTTTGGGAGGCCAAGGGAGGAGGATTGCTTGAGGCCATGAGTTCAGGACCAGCCTAAGCGACACAGCAAGATCCCTTCTCCACAATAAAATTTAATTATTAGTAGGCTGAGGAGGAGGAGGAAGTGGAGGGGTTGGTTTTGCTGTCTCCGGGTGGCGGAAGGGGAAGAGGTGGAGGAGGCAGAAAGGGAGCCAGGAGAAGCAGGCACACTCAGTGCGACTTTTATTGAAAAAAGTTTGCACATAAGTGGCCCCTTGCAGTGCAGATCAGTATTGTTCAAAGGTAAACTGTACTTATCATTCTAATCTCAACTCAAATGTCATTTTCCATAGATGTTTCTTGACCTCTCCAGGGTGAGTTGGTGACTTTTTTTTTTTAAGCTTTATTTTAGGTTTGAGGATACCGTGCAGGTTTGTTGTACAGGTAAACTTGTTCCATGGGGGTTTGTTGTACAGATTATTTCAGCACCTAGATATTAAGCCTAGTATCCAACAGTCATTTTTCCTGCTCCTCTCCCTCCTCCCAACCTCCACCCTCAAGTAGACCCCAGTGTCTGTTGTTCGCTTCTTTGTGTTCATGAGTTCTCATCATTTAGCTCCCACTCATAAGTGAGAACAGGCGGCATTTGGTTTTCTGTTCCTGTGTTAGTGACTCTCATTTTCTCTTGCATAGCACCTGTATCATAAGCACATTTAATAATGCATTGCATTCTGGTGCTTCCCTGGACATCTTAGAGCCAGAGAGGAAAAAGAGCCATGTCTGCTGTTTTCCCAACATGTAGCATATTTCTCTGCATACAGTAGATGCTCAATAATATCTATTACATTAACAAATGGTAGTATTGCCTCTTAGGGAGGTCTTTTCAGTCACTCATTAGTAACTTGATTTTCTAACTGGGAGGGTGACCCCTGAGTGAGAAGAAAATGGAACTCAACTTCCACTTTTGAATCTGAGGGATAACTTTGTGGATGTTGGAACAATGAATGAATGAATGAATGAAAAGGTAGTGTATAATGTGTTCAATGCCCGACACAGTGCAATAGAAATTATTCTTCATTTGAAACCAAAAGACTGGGTTGCATCCCCAAACCTTTACTTACTACTTGTGTGATTTTGAGTAAGTGTTATTTTTCTCTACCATCTCAATATCATAACCTAAAACAGGGGTCCATAATTCTCACCTTATAGGTTTACCAAAATAATGTATTTAAACACAATGTGTAAATCATTAATCATGATACAAAAGTGAGATATTAGTACAGTAAGGCAGCATGGCGTGATAATTCTCGACATCATTTGCTGAGTGCTTGCTGTGTTCAAAGAACTTAACTTGCATTATTTTATCTTCCTGATCATCTTGCTTAAAATGTCTTTTTTTTTTTTAACCTATGCAGTAATTGAGCCTTTGAGAGGTTGAGTAACTCATCCCAGGTCACGTGGCTCATAAATGGCTGAGCCAAGTGTCAAATCCATACTGGAATGGTAGAAAGATGGCAGGAGTTGGTCCCAGAATACTTACGTGCAAGTCTTGGTACCTTTATTTGCTAGTTCTGTGATTTGGAGGCATATCTCTTAGGTCTCTAAGCCTCGATTTTCCAATCTGTCAAGAGGGGATCAAATATTTACCTCACAGGGTTGTTGTGAGGGTTAAAAAGAGTTTTGCAATTTATTGGACCATATTTTATAGCTCTGTATCACCATATATCATTTTCTCTAAAGCCCAGTAGAAAAACAAATCATCTCAATACTAATAATTTCATTCCCTCCTAGTTTCTTAGCCTCTTCTCTGTTTTTGTTGTTTGTTTTTTGAGACAGGGTCTTACTCTGTTGCCCAGGCTGGAGTCCAGTGGCACGATGACAGCTTGCTAGAGCCTTGAGTTCCCCAGGCTCAGATGATCCTCCCACTTCACCCTTCTGAGTAGCTGGGACCACAGGTGTGTGCCACCACACCCAGCTAATTTTTGTATGTTTTGTAGACATAGGGTTTCACCATGTGGCCCAGGCTGGTCTCAAACTCCTGGATTCAAGTGATCACCTGCCTTGGCCTCCCAAAGTTCTGAGATTATAGGCATGAGCCACCATGTCCCACCTCTTCTGTGTTTTGGAGAAGACCAGAGATTATCATAGTGTAAGAGTATGGACTTGTTCTACAATAGGCCCAGGTCCAAGTACTGGTTCTGCCACTTACAGGCTTGGGGAAATTATTTAACCGCTTTAAGCCTCTGTTTGCTTACTCCCCAAATGGGGCCAATAACAAGTCATATGTCCTAGAATTATTTGTGAGGACCAGATGAGATACTATGTGTAAATCCTTCATCAGTCCTTGTTACATCAGAGAGGTTTAACAAATGATACCAAAGGCAATACCTGGATAAGAAATAATAGCACATTCTATATTACACACATTCTAAAGCACTTTAATATGAACTAAGCCAATTTTATTCTCAAATTAGTCCTTGACATTGATATTATTAGTTTCCCATTTTACAAATGAGGAAACCATTGCTCATATAATTTTAGTAATTTCTCCAGAGTCACCCCGCCAGGGCCCATTCGCGCCTAGGATTTCTTACTTTGGGAGTGGTACTTCATCTACATTGGCAGAGTGATAGAGGCCAAGGAGAATTTAGAGGCTCCAAGGGAAAACGGTAGGAATAAGTGAGGTTCACCTGCAGTCTCCAAGAAACACCTCAGAGGTCAGAGCTTCTGAAAAAGTTCAGTGCAGTGAGCTAGCTGGGGAATATTAGTTTCTTGAGCATGCTGAGAAAGTTATTGAACTGGTGAAGCTGAGAGTACAATAGTCCTATTAAATGACCTCTCCTCTCCTCTCCTCTCCTCTCCTCTCCTCTCCTCTCCTCTCACGTTTGTGTGCTATGACCCAGAGACAGTTGAATGGCTGGGATGGTTCCATGAGTGTCCATACGGCATTTTGCAGATACATACCTGGCTATCAACCCTGCTCCATAAATCCCCCAAACTGGGATAAGTCGTACTAGAAATGGAGGAATTTCAAGGATTGCTAAAAGACTATTTGTACATTGTTCAAAGCCACTAGGTCGAGCTTCACATACGGATTTTCTAAGGCATTCTAAGGCAAACTCTGTTGCCTGAAAGAGGTCCTAAATCTCTCTTATATTATGTGTTTTTAAATATTATTTGATATCAACAATCAACAAAGTTGAGATCTTTTTATGGCTATATGGCAGCTCAGAGAGATTGTTACTTTCTCAGTATCTGGCCACTACATAGTCGCAGAGCCGGCATTAACCTTCTGCCTGCAAATGCCCTCTCTCCACAGATGGAAGGGTAGGAGTTGAGTCTCTAAATCCATCTGTGATGGCACTGACAGGTGGCAGCACCTTGATCTTAAACTTCTGGCCTTAAGCGATTCTCCTTCTGCGGCCTCTCAAAGTGCTGGGATTGCAAGCGTGAACCACTGCGCCCAGCCCTGGCAGTACCTTGAGACTCTCTACTTAGTGGCTGGAACTTTGGGCAAGTGAACGAATCCTCCAAAGCCTCATCAGTGAAATAGTGGTACCAGTTTCCTAGCGTTGTTCTAAGTATTAAGTGAGCAAACGCATCTCAGCTGATCTTGATCACTTCGAATCCCATCACCTGAGCTGTTGAACGAACAGTCAGGATTCAGACCAGGAAACCCATGCTGTCTGGCTTCAGAGCTCTTAATCACCAGGAGCATAAAGTATGAGCAGGACTGGGAAGATTTACGCAGAGGATGGGCTGGAAAGTGGGGTTACCATGTGCATGACTTTCTAATACATCAGTGGCAAACATTTATTGAGCTTTTGCTAAATGCCAAGCCCTGTTTTAAATACTTTACATGTAGTCACTTAATTCACCTTCACAAAAATCCTAGGAGGTGGAAACTACAGTTAACCCTATTTTACAGATGAGGAACCTGAAGCAGGGGGGTGTTAAATGACTTGCCCAGAGTTACACAGTTGGTAAGTGGAGTTGAGCAATGTGGCTCAGGAGTCTCCTAGCTTAACCATTATACTAGGCAGCATATTTAATACTCATTAGAGAAGAGCTTCTCAAACTCCGCACTATCGACATCTTAGGCTGAGTAATTCTTCACTGTGTGTGGGCTGTCTGGGGAATTGTAGGCTGTTTAGCAGCATCCCTAGCCTCTACCCATTAGATGGCAGTAGCATCACCACCATGCCGGTTAGAATAACCCAAAATGTCTCCAGATACTGTCAAATATTTGCGGGGGGTGCAAAATTGATTTGAAGCTTGGCTTGGCCATTTGCCACCTGTGTGACCTTGAATGAGTTGCTTAACACCTCTGGGGCTCAATCACTTCCTATGTAAAAGGGAGACACATTTTAGCCAGGATGATCAGGAGGATAATATAAAATGATGCATTAAAGTTCTTGTACTTAGGAAGCAATCATCTTGTTCATAGGAATTATTATGCCATGCCGCTTTAATTGAGTAACACTTCACTTTGTGTCATGAGTGACACAATGTGCTTTCATAAATTATTTCAACAAACCTATGAGAAAAGCAGGGATTATAATCCCCGTTTTCAGATCATGACATTGAAAACTCCTGCATTAGAGAAATGAGAAGCACCAACAAGATAAACAACTTCTCCTGGCCGGGCACGGTGGCTCTTGTCTGTAATCTTAGCACTTTGGGAGGCCAAGGCAGGTGGATCACTTGAGCCCAGGACTTTGAGACCAGCCTGGGCAACATGGCAAAACCCCATCCCTACAAAAAAATAGAAAAAATTAGCTGGGCATGGGGATGTGCACCTGTAGTCCCAGCTATCTGGGAGGCTGAGGTGGAGAATCGCTTGACCCAGGAGGTGGAAATTGCAGTGAGACAAGATCATGTCACTGCATTCCATCCTGGGTGATGGAGTAAGACCCTGTCTCAAAAATAAAATAAAATAAAAAGCCAAAAAACAACAACAAGCAAATAGACAAAGAACACTGCTCCTTCCAAAGGAAGGAGTGAGCAAAGGGTGTTGAAAGAGAATGAAATCATTTTCCTCAAACTGTTTATGTTTATAAAGTGGAACAGAAACCCTCTCTCATTTATGGAAATCGGAGCAATGTTTCTTACGCTCCAACAAAAACAGCATGACAAATTACATTTATTGAGTCTTTACTATGTACCAGGAGCTATGATTAACTTTTTTCCCCCATGCATTAAAGAATATACTCCTTATAAAGGTCCTGTAATTATCCTGGTAGTGGGTGGATTTCAGTAATGCCCCGAATTTGTTTGTGTCTCAGGTCCTTTGCATTTGGGTCTGCTAATGGTAAGTGCTCAATAAATGTTCATTGGTGCTCATTTTCTTCTGTATTTGCATATATTTGATTGAAAGATCCAAGAGTTGGGTTAGAACTTAATGGCAAGGTGGAGATATCTTATTTTGGCACTGTTTCAGAATCCCACCCTTGGAAGACAGGCCTGCCCTCTGTACTTAGGTACTGACCTCAATTTTAACTCAATATACTACATCGTAATGTAATTCTCTGTGTGCCTGTTTCTCTTCTGGACTGTTACATTCCCTGTAGCTTTAAAATGCTATATTTTTGCTTTTGTGTCTCCATTATCTAATGCAGGATCTAGATAGTATAATACAGAGAGATAAGGAATATTTCTTAAATGAGGAGGCCTGTGTTCAAATCCAGATGCTCTCTTTCCTAGTCGCATGACATTGAGCAGGTTCACTTTTCTGAGACCCAATTTTCTCAACTAGAAACTGAAGATAATCATGTCCGTCCGACAGGGTTATTGTGAGAATGATGCAAAATAAAACATATAAAAGTCCCTGGGATATTGTAACCATTGAAAGAATATTACGTTCCTTCTTTTTATGCTAACACATCTGTGAATGGGGGATGAGGGCCGGGCTGTATGGAAGGTACAGGATCATTGTATCATTGGGCTGGTTCTTTTGCAATTCGACCCCAGATCTGCCTAATTTACGTGTCTCTAGCCCTGCAAAAAAATGGCTTTAGTACCTGCTTTTCTCTTTTAGTTATATCAAGTATCAACCTTCCCCAGGTGGTGTCTGTACAATTAATGGCTACAGAATCACTAGGGCTAGGGCAGGCTGGTTTTTCTTAGATTCTTTTTTGAGTTTGTAATCTTAGCTGTCATCCTTCTGGCTCTGAAGATTATTAAGCATTCCACGAGGAAAGCAGTCCTCTTTAAAATGGTTCGGAAGCAGCCATGATTGAGGAAAGCCACTTACCCTGCATTGCACTCCTGCCCCCTTGCCTGATATCCAGCCAAGAGTCACCCATGACCTTGGCAAAGAGGAGGCAACTTGCCTCGTTCCAAGCTCAATTATCAGGAGATAACCTCTGAAAGTTGGTTAAATAGGATTTCTCTTTCCTATTTCTTTCTGTTCTTTCTTTCTTTATTTATTTAAGCACAGCAGAAAAAGGCTTTGCTGGAGACAGCAAGGACAAATATGAACAATGATAGAGGAAGGTTTTCAGTTTTGTTGGGGAGAGAGATTGTGCATCAACTTACAGCTGCACACACTCCATCTCTTCAGAGGGAACTTCAAAAGCCTCACTCCGGAGATTTACTCAAAGACTGCATGGCCCATTGGTTAGTGTATAATGTAACATTTGCTTTTATCCTTTTAAATATTTTAACTCTATTTTTCACTCTGGATCTCCTCTTTCAAAGCCAAATTTCTTTCACTTTGTTAGTAGAATTGCACCTTCTCCCCAACATCCAAACAATTTTCCTTCTTCCGAGGCTTGCATTGAGGTAAAATGAATCTTCCCCTCTCTGCCTTCCACAACCTCTTTCAATTGGGCAGCTCACTGTGAGCTTTCAGGCGATATTCAATCTTAGTTTATGTTTTTATTTCCCCCCAAATGCTCGGTTCTCAGGCCCCTTTTTTATTTGAGTAATATTTTCTTTTTTTCCTGCTGTGTTTCTACTTTCTTAGAAGTGTTAATTCAACGAACATTGATTAATGCTTTCTCAGACACTGTACTAAGATATATATGTATATATACACACATATGCACACACACAGAGATAGATATTCAGATACAGACATACAGATAGGGATATAGAGATAGAGATACTGTGGAAGGATTCATAGAGAAAAATTTAATAGAAACTTACTGAAGACTGAGTGAAGGGGCTCATAGAAGACTTCTTTGAGGAGGTGTCTTTGGAACTTTGTATTGATGTATGCATAGGAGATAGATGTTAGCTGGCTGTATATATAGGAGAAAGACACTCAAAAGTAGAATACATAATATATGGTTATAGGAACTTGTAAGAATATAGCATATAATACAGGGAGAGGGATGAGAATGTGGTGTGGTTGAAAACTAGGATTTGTCAGAGAAAAGGATGGTACATGAAGCTGGGAAGATAATCAGTGTTCGTGTTAGGAAAGTCTTTTCACACTGAACTGAAAAATTGAGCTCAAACTTTTCCCTGAAAATTACATGACACTACTAGAGGTATTTAAGCAAATGAGTACCTTATTCCAATATGTGTTTTGAGAAATTATTATGACTGTGAAGAACAGGCTAGTTCAATAAGAAGTTGGGGCATAATATTCCTTACCCTTTCAATTTGACAAGTCCTGACCAAAATTTCTGGTAAGTTCTCGAAAATCAGCCAATGCAAAATCAATCAACTTGTGTCCTAGGAACCTAAAAATCAATGGCAGACTAAATGTCGCATGGAAAGGTCAGCAACACACATACACAAAATGAAAGACTGAAACAAGCATACAATTTGAATACCAGGACCACAGGCCTTTATTTAAGAAAGGCTTGGCTTGACATCCTGATTTGGTAGGGCGTGGCTTGAAAGCCCAAGATCTTTATGGACATGCTGTTATTTATATGTCACTTACACTGATTTATGGTTACAATTAGGCCATAATGATCATTAATTAGAAAAAAATGATTTTACTGGCTCACGCCTGTAATCCCAGTACTTTGGGAGGCCGAGGTGGAGGATCACAAGGTCAGGAGATCGAGACCATCCTGGCTAACATGGTGAAACCCCGTCTCTACTAAAAATACAAAAGATTAGCCAGGCATGGTGGCGGGCACCTGTAGTACCAGCTACTCGGGAGGCTGAGGCAGGAGAATGGTGCGAACCTGGGAGGCAGAGCTTGCAGTGAGCCGAGATGGTGCCACTGCACTCCAGCCTGGGTGACAGAGCGAGACTCTGTCTCAAAAAAAAAAAAAAAAAAAGAAGAAAATGCTTTTACTTCTTTGTGTTCCAAAATATTGCTTTGAAGTTCAGTACATATTGTTCAGGATTGTATCCTATCAGCCAGTACTTAGGTTGTTTATGGTGAAGTCTCCCTCATTTCTCCCAGGAAGAAATGATCACTCTTTCCTCTGTACACACATAGCACTTTAGGAATACGTATGTTACAGAATTTATCATAATGCATTGTGATTATATCTTTAAGAAGTGTTATAATGCAGTGATTAAAAGCACATGTCTGGAACCAGAAAGTCTGGCTTTGAATCCTGGCTGTCATTTACTAGCTGTGCAAACTTGGGTTAGTTACTTAAGCTTTGTTTGACTCAGCTTCCTTATCTGCAAAATCAGAATAATGTTGCATGCCTCATAGGGTTGTTATGAGGAGAAAATGAGGTAATATGTGCAATGTGCTTAGAACAGAAACAATGATGTTGTAACCACTCATAAAAGTTGTCATTATTTTTTCAATTTTTGTTGAATTTTTTTCCTTTTTCAAAATAACATTTAAACTTTTTTTTGTAGTGACGGGGTCTCACTATGTTGCCCAGGCTGGTCTTGAACTCTTGGGCTCAAGCGATCCTCCCAACTTGGCCTCCCAAGGTTCTGGGATCACAGGTGTGAGCCACCATGCCCGGCCTATTATTTTTCTAATGAACTGGTTCCTCTAGTGTTTTCTGTTCTTTTTTGTGTTACTGTGTACATGAAAAATGATACAATTTGTGTAGCACATTGGGATAAATGAATGAGACTGCTTGTGTTTGAGATAACCAAGCTGAGGGGCTTGTCCCAAGTCAAGACCTTCCCGGCTGCCCTGATGGTTAAGGAGATTCAACTTGCAGTGCACCTGTCACTCATTCGTGGGAAACTGATCTGCCAGCCTGTGTTCATCAAAGGTGGAGATTACCATGCCTCTTTGTATCCTGCATGCCCAGCACAATCTTTGTCACAGTGCAGGCATGTAATAAGTATTTGTTTCAAGAAATAGATAATGAATGGAAGGCAGGAAGGAAGACCCTACCTCTCTTTGTCCATCCAAAGTAATGTGTGGGAAAACAATGTTCACTAACTAGATAGTTGTTATTTTCTATCCAAATAATGCATTTTGACATTCCAAAATGACTGTAGATTCTGCCAAATCACTTTGGGGAAACAGACAAAAAAAGGCGTCTTGAAAGATGAGTTGTCATGGAATACTTGGGGAGGCTGGCAGAGCTTCATATTTAAACCACCAGGAAATGCTTGATCATTCACAGGTTTCAGAATAAGTTCTGCTGGGCAAAAATATTTATTCCTTAATCAACGGCCTATTAGTGGTACATACTTTTTATTTTCATGTTTACTTTGCTTTTAGAGATAGGGTTTTGCTCTGTCACCCAGGCTAGGGTTGGAGTACAGTGGCATGATCATAGCTCACAGTAGCCACAAACTCATGGGCTCAAAAGATCCTCCCACCTCAGCCTCCTGAGTACCTGCGACTAAAGGTGCGTGCCACCATGCCTGGCCATTTTTTTTTTTCTGTAGAGATGGGGTCTCGCTGTGTTTCCCCAGGCTGACCTCGAGCTCCTGGACTCAAGCAATCCTCCTGCTTCAGCCTCCCAGGTATTGTGATTACGGATGCAAACCACTGCTCCAGGCATACTTTAAAATGGGGAGAGGGAAGTCTTTCTATTAATCTGTGGCAAGAAGCCAACAGTAGGTCAAGACATTCTTGGAATGAAAGCCTTCATATGATCCGTGTCCTTAGATAAGAAACCAAATTTTACTAACTGGTGGGTCTCACTTACAATTAAAAAGAGCTTATATAATTGAAATGGCCAAAACAAAATTTAAAAAATAGGAGAAAATCTATATCAGTGATAGATATCAAGGAAAAGTGCCATTCACATGCCAAAATAAAGACTTTCTACAAGATAGAACAATGGTTTCTAAAGTTTGTATCATGCTCATTTCACAGATTGAAAGCAACACACTTTTTTCATTATTTAAAAATTTTTATTTTAGTCATATAGAAAAATTGCAAAAATAGTGCAAAGACACCTGTATATTCTTTATTCAGATTCATCTATTAAATTTTGCCACATTTACTTCATTTGTGCTTTCACTTTCTATATATCCATCTATTCATCCATCTGCCTATCTATTCAATCATCTTTCCATCCATCAGTTATATCTATCTATCTATCCGTCCATCCATCAATTATCTATCTATATCCATCCATCCATCCATCCATCCATCCATCCATCCATCCATGTATCTATCCATTCATCTATCAATTATTTCTCTCCAAGTTATCTTTCTATTCATCCATCCACCAATCTATGTATCCACTTATCTTTCCATCCATCTATTTATCAATTTTATCTATCACCTATCCATCCATCAATGATATCTATCTATCTATCTATCTATCTATCTATCTATCTATCTATCTCTAGTCCGTCCGTCCATCCATCCATCCATCCATCCATCCATCCATCCATCCATCCATGTATCTACCCATTGATCTGTCAATTATCTCTGTCCATTCATCTATCTATCTATCTATCTATCTATCTATCTATCTATCTATCTATCATCTATCTATCTATCTATCTATCTATCTATCTATCTATCTATCTATCTATCTATCTTCTCTATGCCAGGATATCCTCCAACATACTAATTATAATTATCTGATTATTCGGATTATGGGTGATTTTACTTGTGCTGTTTTGTTTAGATGCATTTTTTTTTTTTTACAAAAGTGTATTTTACTTGGGTAATTTTAAAAGTTTAATTTGTTTTTGCCAAGCTTCTTGTCTGCTGGTGAGGTTGCAGAGGGTAACCCAGCTAATGAGAATCCTGGGGTCAAGTGAGAGCGTGTTTTAAATATTATAACTGCAGACACAATGTAACTTCTGGCAAGTTTACAGGGCTTGGTGGATTGTGGAAAGAGCAGAGGTAGAACCCAAGATAATGGTGGAAAGGTCTGTTCCTATTTATCCTTGGTTGACTCAACCATTGGAGTTCTCCATTCCTTCATGAGGGCAGTAACTTTACTATGTTCATGGTTTAAACCCCAGTGGGAGCCTCCATGATTCCCAGGAATCCATGTCCTTATCCCTTGGCAATTCTGGCTCCTATTCTCACTAGTGGCCACTTCAACAGCTTACCTCATGCCTCACGCTGTCTACCATTTTCTGATTTTTCCCTAAGGAAACCAAGATCTCTTGGGTTGGGGAGACCAACCTCATTCTTCTGCTAATGCCTTTAAGATGGTTTGTGTCTAAACTTTCTTCCTTCCTTTCTGTTTCAGAGAAAGCAATGAACTCCTCTTGTCTAACAAGGATCCTGCAATCTGGGTTTTGGATCCCAGACCCTCTTGTCAATGATCATCTCTCCTTTATCTTCAATGTATCCTCTGTTGGCTCTTTCTTCTAAATCTAAAACTGTGCTCAAGTTTCTGCCATAGTGGAAAAAAACCCTAACTTTCCTCACCTTCCAGAGATAGCGTCCTATATTTTCTCTATTTTCCCTTTTTGCTGCTTGAAAGAGTAGTCTACACTTCTTGCCACATTTCTCACAATAAGGGCTTGCTGAATGCCCTGCAATCTGGCTTCCCTGACTCCACAGAGATTGTTCTTGATGAGATCAGCAGTGAACTTCATGGAGCCAAATTCATGGACAATTTTCTATCCTTATCTTTTTGACATTTCTGGGGTATCTAACCCCCAATTGCTCACCTCTTAAATTCTTGTAATCTTCTTCTATCCATCCACCTATCCATTCATCTTTCCATCTATCTACTTATCAATTCTATCTATCATCTATCTATCTATCTATCTATCTATCTATCTATCTATCTATCTATCATCTATCTATCTATCTATCTATCTATCTATCTATCTATCTATCTATCTATCTATCTATCCGTTATCTATCTAATCCATCCATCCATCCATCCATCCATCCATCCATCCATCCATCTACCTCTCCATCCATCCTTCCATCCATATAGCTATCAATTCTATCTCTCCATCTCTCTATCTCTCTATCCATTCATCCTCTCTGTGCTGGGATATTCTCCAATATACTAATCATAATTATATAGTTAGTATGGATTACTTCCTGCTTCTCTGTCCAACCCTCTTCCATGTTCTTCCTAGACTGTTCTTTAGACCCCCCAGGCTCTGTTCAATACTACTTTGGTCTTCTCAGTCTTTCCAGTCTTTCTGGCAATATCCATTTTATTCATGGTTCAGGTTCTCACCTATGCTGATGATTTTCACATCTCCAGCTTCTTACTGGGCCTATGCCTTAGGATATCAATCAGCTTATGTGACTCAGACACAGCATGAGAGAGCTGGGCCGCATTTCATGGCTCTCATTCCAAACCACTTCCTCCTGGCACATTCTCTATTTAGTAAATGGCACCCCCTTCCCCAAGACACCCAGAAATGAAATCTAGCAGTTGATATGGACACTCAACACTATGCATCTCCCATATTTAATCAGTCACCAAGAATTACAATATACACTGTTGAAACATTGCTCGTATCACCTTTATTCTCTCCAGCTTCACTGTCTTAGGTGAGATCAGCACCATCCCTTGTCTAGATAATTGTAGAAGCCTCCTGATGGGCTTCTTTGTCTTTAACCTCCTCCCTCAACAATTTATCTTCCTCTCTGCTTCTAGACTGCCATAGAATCAAAATCTGACCATGTCATGTCATATTCCTTCAGTAGATTCCCTTGGCTTCCAGAATTTAGTTCCAAACAAAAATGCTCTCCTATAACCTAGCTCTAATGCAGTTTTCCTGCCACATTCGTTATTATTCTCACAGAACACACCTTCATTCCCCCAACATACTTTTATCATGACTCTATGTCTTATTAAATTCCATACTCTTTGATGAGATGCCTTTCATCTCTTTTTTATTTCTCAGTACAATGCTACTTCCTCTGGCACAACTTTGCTACCCTCCCTCTAATTCAAAAGCTCCCTGCTCTGTGCCTATGCTCCAACTGTGCATTTGTTCATGGTCTTCCCCAATAGATTGTATGTGTTTGAAGGTAAGCTTATCTTACATTATTTTGTATAGTGTCTGGAACCTAGTAGGAACTGATTGGTAAATATTTGTGGATAAACACATTCATGGAATTAATGAATTTTCCTTTTGTGTGTATGTGTCTTATCTAATTTTACATTTCAAGCTCTCAAAAATAATATAGACTATGTCTTGGTGATGCAGGACAGGCAAGCCCCAACGTGGAGCCTGTGAGGGTTCTTGGCTTTGCCCAGGAAAGAATTCAAGGGCAAGCCAGAGGTAGAAGAAAACAGCTGTATTGAAGAGGCGGTGTTATAGCTCTGTGACTGCTCCTGCAGAGCAGGGCTACCTCATAGGCAGAGAGTAGCAGCTCAGGGCAGTTTTGCAGTCATATTTATACCCACTTTTAATTGCATGAAGATTAAGAGGCAGTTTATGCAGAAATTTCTACGGAAAGGGTACTAACTTTTGAGTCATTGGGTCATTGCCATGGAAAGGGGCAGTAATGCCTAGGTGTTGCCATGGCAACAGTAAATAGACATGGAACACTGGTGGGTGTGTCTGATTTAAAGCTGCTTTCACTCTGGCCCTTTTTTAGCTACTCCTCAATCTGATCTGGTGTCCAAGCCCTGTCTCTGGAGTAGAGCTCCACCTCCTACCTCATTGATATTGGAGAAAACTGACAGACTATTGAGTCAATTCCATCCCACCTTTTTTTTTTTTTTTACAAATGGGGAAACTGAGGCCAGAAAGACAAAGTGATTTTTTTCCTACTTGTAAATGACTTGTATACGGCAGAGCTAGGCCTAGAATCCTTGGCATTGGAAGTCCAGTTCAGACCCTGTTCTTACACTGGGTTTGCCTAAAACTCTGTGCTTAGTAGGTGAAGCAAATGCTGGTTGAATTGAGTGAAATTACTTAAATGTGACTCGCCATAAATTGTTATTGACCCTGAACACATGGGCTACTGGCAAAGCTGCTAATTAATCTGACAATAATTCTGAGGCAATCAGGCTTCATTAATGTTGGTCTGGCCTCATTTTCAGAAGCACTTTTGGATTGATCACTCTGGCCTGGCAGCTGGAGCAGATACTCCTGGCCAATGAATCACAGGGCCTCACGTACCCTGCACTCCCTGGGAATTTAGAAGGAACAGTTGGTCCTCTTTCCCAACCAGCTTTCTTACTTGCAAAGAAAAAGTCTTTGCCAAGGTTTCTGGCTCCTGCAGCAGCTTTCTCACCTGAGTTCTCCCGAGCCAGCATCTTCTGCAGTTTCAGGGACAAGGGGAAGCCCCAAGGCTTGTGTATTTCAGTTCTTCACCACCCACCACAGCGCCTGAAGGCAAAGAGTTCTGTACAAAAGGACAAACAAATACTTATTTGGACACAAAAATTAATCACTGTGGCTCAAAATAAGTGATCCTTATTTCCCAAGACAGACATAAACTTGAAAGCACATGTCTCAAGGCGGAATGACATTGTGTACAAAGTGTGTGCGGCTTCTGTCTTCCCATTCTGGCTGGGCATTTAGGAGGAATGTACTCATTCCTCATAGCCATATGGTATTTGTGCACATCAAGCTAAAGAAAAAATTATGCACCTCCATTTTCCATTTCTGGTCCTCTCAGTCTGAACCCATTTACTGAGAGCAGCCTCATTATTATTGAGTTCTCTGTTAAATGGGGTTTGTTTTTGGGTAATATTAACCCAATGAGACAGATTCTGTGTGGAAGTTACACACAAAAGAAGAAAGAAGGGGCCCTTGTGTTATGTTCTTTGTTAACCACTGTGTAAAATCCTTACTAAAGAAACTCCCCTTTTTTAGAGTTGATGTATCTGAAACTCGCATCTACTGGGAATGGGGCAGGGATGTTTCCCTAAAAGAGATGCTGATTAGCTTAAAATCCTGTGACCGTCACAAACCATGGTCTTAAGGCTTGGAAGATGGAGGAAGATTCCAGATGACAGCACTTTTCAGTGTCCCATCAGGAGCTGCACACAAGCTGGTACCTAGAGACCTCAGGATTATGCTGATTCTGGGGTGATTATGCCTGTTGGTCTCTAAGTAAGTCTGCCAATTTATCTGTATTTCTTTTTTTTTTTTTTTTTTTTTTGAGACAGAGCCTCACTCTCTTGCCCAGGCTGGAATGCAGTGCTGTGATCTTGGCTCACTGGAACCTCCACTTCCCCGGTTCAGGCGATTCTCATGCCTCAGCCTCCGGAGTAGCTGGGACTACAGGCGCCCACCACCATGACCGGCTAATTTTTGTATTTTTAGTAGAGATGGGGTTTCGCCATGTTGGCCAGGCTGGTCACAAATTCCTGACCTCAGGTGATCTGCCTGACTCGGCCTCCCAAAGTGCTGGGATTATAGGCATGAGCCACTGCACCCAGCCCATTTATCTGTATTTCTAGAACCAGTCACTGAGGCTGGGCTGCATTGCCCTGCCTTGCTGTCCTCGGTCATGTTGGTCTCCAGGCATCTTGATTCCTTTCCTTGGCTGCCTGATATGGCTCAGAGAAGACCTACGTGCTCATGTCAGCATTCCACACAACACCTATGCACTTATTTAATAAATCATGAGAAACAGTGATCTAGAGTCAGGGGTACAGCCATGGATGGATAAACATGTGTTCTACCATACTTGAAGAGTTCCATCTGGATGACATACTGGCTGTTCTGGGCAGGGAGAAGGAAGAGAGTCAAAGATGGTCGTAACCAAGGCTAAGGGAAGTCAATTTTCACCATGGTTGGCTTAACCATTCCAAGGCAAGCAAATGAATTTCAGGCCAACACTAGTAAAAATGGATAGCTACGATGTCTGTGTTAGTCTGGACTCTTGGTTCTCATTGACAGAAATCCAACTCTAACTAGATTATATAGCAACAATAAAGAGAAAAACAAACAAAAAACAACAAGAGGAAATTGTATTGGCTTATTTAGCTGTAACATTCAGTGTGTTACTGACATCAGGAATGGTTGGATCCAGGTACTCAAACAATGGCCTTTGGCTTCGCTTTCTTTTACATATGGTTCATTTTCAGGGCTTTTCATCATCTCAGTTTGGGTTCCCCTACCACCACCATCACCACCAAAAGCAGACCCTGTGGTACAGTAGTTTATTTGGGAGATGTGGTGGTCGTGAAATGAACCACTCAGATGTTCTGTGGCAGGAGGTGTGATTGGCTAATAGCCCTGCTCTTACTCTTCTGGGACACCACGTTTACACCAAAGCCATACTTCCCTCAAGCTGTACACAGCTAGTGACAGCACAGTGAGGCCACTAAGAGAGGCCCATTCCTACAAGATGTGGTTCTTCTCTAACAGGTGTCTTTGAGAACCCCTCACTGGCCTGGCCAAACTTGGAATTAGGCTGCAGTCTATGTCTCTTCCTGCCCAATTATCCCTCCTTCCCTCTCTCTGCTGCAGTGTGAGTACTGTATTGGAGTCTGAGCTTCTCCCCGCCTTCTCCAGCTCCCTCTCCTTTTGCCTTCACAGGTATTTCTCCAGTAAACTTTCCCACATGTCTAATCTCAACAGAAGGACCAAACTAACACAGGAGGTGATCTCAGGAAGCACAAGTGAGGAAGTGGAGAGGATAAGACAGATGGGAGAAAAATCAGTAAAAAGTGTACTGAGGAGCAGGTGGCCCCGTGGGCAGGTCACGCTGGGATCTTGTTAGAGACTACATTGAGAATACTCAGGATTGTCTCAGCCAAGGGCAAGGATGCTAGGGAATTTATTTATGGTTTTCCATTTCCCATTGGCTGAAGATCACCTGAGAGCATCAGCTCTCCCCCACTTGTAGGTGGCAGAGAAGGGTCCTGGGTACTAGCAAAGGCCTTCTGGCAGAGATGAGAGATGCAAATGCTTGAGGTTGGAAACTGTCTATCACAGCTGTAGGTAAGCTCAGGTGGGCCGAGGGGATATGGCACAGGGCACCAATAGCATATGCCATACCTGTGAAAAAAGAAAGGTAGAGGCCACTGGTAGCTTACAGTATCCCTAGTGCAGCAATTCCAAATAATGTATCTTTCCTAGGAATTTTAATCTGGGCATGGTGGCTCATGCCTGTAATCCTAGAACTTTGGGAAGCTAAGGCGGGAGGATTGCTTCAGGCCAGGAGTTTGAGACAAGCCTGGCCAATATGGTGAAACTCTGTCCCTACTTAAAATACAAAAGATAGCTGGGAATGGTGGTGTGTACCTGTTATCCTAGCTACTCAGGAGGCTGAGGTGTGAGAATTGCTTGAACCCAAAAGGTGGAGGTTGCGGTGAGCCTAGATCATGCCTCTGCACTTCAGCCTGGGCAACAGAGCAACACTCTGTCTCAAAAAAAAAAAAAAAAAAAAAAGAGAATGTTTCCTTCCCAAGAATTTCAGATCGAGCATGGTGGCTCATGCCTGTAATCCCAGTGCTTTGGGAGGTCAAGGCAGGAGGATCACTTGAGGCTAGGAGTTCTAGACCAGCCTGGGCAACATAGTGACATCCTGTCTTTACAAAAAAGTAAGAAATTAGCCAGTGTGGTGGCACGCACTGCTTGGGTCACCTGAGCCCAGGAGATCTGGGCTGCAATGAACTATGATGGCACCATCAGACTCCAGCCTGGAAAGAATTTTAACTTGTCTTGGGAGTGCCTCTGATTCGCCAAATTAGTGTCACCTGACCTTCCCTAAACCAATTTCTGTGGCCATGGGAATGGAATATTCTGTTACATTGCAGTATATGATTGGGCCACCTGTCCAACTCACATCTACTGGGGATGGGGTAGGGATGTTTCCCTAAGAGAGATGTTGATTAGCTTAAAATCCTGTGACCATCACGAGACATGATCTTAAGGCTTGGAAGATGGAGGAAGATTCCAGATTACAGTGCTTTTCAGTGTCCAGTCAGGAGCTGCATACAAGCCTAGAGACCTCAGGATTACGTGGCTTCTGGGGAGCTAAGTTGACCCTGGAGCACACTGGAAACAATTACCAGATGTCACTTGCTGGTGGGGGTGCAGCCCTTTGCCACCTCCATGCTGAGCTTTCATTAGCTGAGTCTTCATTGGCTGAGTCCTCCTGGGCTGAGGGCACAGCTATCTGGAGCCTGCCAAGAGCATCTTCTCACTGTTACACTCTGCTTGTTTCTAGCTCTGGAGAAGGGCTGACAATCTTGGGGACACAAGTCTCCAAATGCTTTCCACGCTTTTCTTCAGCCAAGAGCACAGGCCACGTTTGAGTTGGATTTAGGACATGGTCTCTGCCCCAGCGCCCTGGGGTGGGAAATGGGAGAAGTGTACAATTAGCAATTAACAGCTTTATCTCTACTCACATGTAAGAGACATAATTAGCTGGTTCCATCTGTTCCTGATACCTGCTGGAGTCAGCCATTCACACCTCAGCCAGATATTACAGGGAGTGGGAGGGCCTGAAAAAGAAACATTGCAAAAATAACTCACGTTTTGTTGTTTTAGACATCTTGCCCTGTGGAGTCGGTCTCCAACTCTGCTCCCTTCAGGTGCATACAATTTGCTGTCAGTTGGCAAGGAAAGGTGTGAGCTAACGAATATGGAAGCTGAAGATCTGTGTGATTTTTCCCAGGAGCTGAGAGCTTCAGTTTAAAGAGACAAGACTTGGTGTCTCAATCGGGGTCACATCACAGTATAGGAGTTGAGCTTGGATACTGGCATGGGAAATTTTTTTTTTTTTTTTGAGATGGAGTCTTGCTCTGTTGCCCAGTCTGGAGTGCAGTGGTGTGATCTCTGCTCACTGCACCCTCCGCCTCCAGGGTTCAAGCAATTCTCCTGCCTCAGCCCCCCAAGTAGTTGGAACTACAGGCACATGCCACCACGCCTGGCTAATTTTTTGTATTTTTAGTAGAGATGGGGTTTCACCATGTTGGCCAGGATGGTCTCGATACTCCTGACCTCGTGATCTGCCCGCCTTGGCCTCCCAAAGTGCTGGGATTACAGGTGTGAACCACCGCACCAGGCCTGGCATGGGAAATATTTTCAGAAAGAAAGTCCAATTCTAGAAGGACTAAAAAAAAAAAAAAAAAAAAAAAAAAAGAGTCAACAGCTGCAGCCTCTACATCCGCTGGAGCAAGCAACTTGTCCGAAGTCACACAGCAAGGAAGAAGATGAGCTGGGATTTGCATCTAAGTCTGTCTAATTCTAAGCCTGTTTTCTAAATCATTATCCATCACTGCTGCTTTGTTGACATCATGGTCTCTATGGGCATTAGGAAAGGACAGGACAACTTTTATTTTTTTTGAGGCCAAAACAGCCATGCCCCAAAAATGCAGTATTTAAAAAGAAATGTGCCCATATACATAATTAATGCTTTTAATGTAAAACGGTATGATGCAATATTGTTGGGTCATTCACAAGATAATTACAGGGCTCATAAAATATTAATTCATAGTACTCTACAAATGGCAGAGCCTGGATGAGGGACATATATTTATCCCTCATAAATATATCCCTGGGATATATTTATCCCAGGGTCTCTATGGAAAGAAGATGGCATACTAAGAATAAGATTATTCAAAGAAAGTTTATTTACAAAGGGCTTATTTACAGATGTTTGGGTGTAGAAGAACCACAGAAGACAGTGCAATTATCTGGGTTAGTAGAAGACAACATTTACCACCTCCAGGTTCTAAGGGACAAGTTAAAGTAAGAGAGCTTTGTATGGCAAGGGCATTGCGTGCAGCACTGATGTGTCAGGGGCTGCAGCCAACCAGGGAAACAAATAACCTTAAAGTAGGAGGCAGAACTCAATTCTGGACCAGAATGAAGACTGGCTGAAACAGGGAAGAGGCACCAACAGCACCTCTCGGTAAGATATGCCCACCAGTGCCATGATGGTTTATCATTGCTGTGGCAACACCTGAAAGTTATTGCCCCTTTCCATAGCACCCTGTTTCTAGAAATTTTGAAATAACCCATCTCTTAATTTGCATGTAATTAAAAGTGGGTATTAATATGGCTGGAGACCTGCCCCTGAGCTGCTGCTCTCCACACATTGTCTAAGATGGGGGAGCCCTGCTCTGCAGGAGCAGTCGACGGAGCTGTAACACTGCTGCCTTCATACAACTATCTTCTTCTGCCACTGGCTGGCTCTTGAATTCTTTCCTGAGTAAAGCCAAGAATCTTCCCAGGCTAAGCTCCAGTTTTGGGGCTTGCCTGCCCTACATCAACCTGATTTCATAGTTGACCCTGTCTCTGACTTCCTACCAGAAGGAAGTCGCCACTGATAGAACCAATAAAGATATGGTGAGTGAGGCATCCAGGGATCAACAATTAAGGAGGCCCTCACTGTCAGGACTGGGCACGGAGCACTTGCACAGCCCTGAGAGTGAGAGCCTTCTTAAATGTTCCACCCTCAATGCCTCACTCTCCCTACCCTAGCCCCAGCCTTGGTCTCAGGGTCTGGTAATGACATCTACACAGCTTAGCGTTTAGCAGTCCTGACCGGGTGGAGAAGGGGAGAGAGAATTTACAGGAGAATGGGAAGATACCCAGCAAGTTTAAAATTTAACATAAACATTTTCCTTTCCACCGTATGCTTCTTTCCAAGACTATTTATTAACCTTATTTGAAGAGAAAGCCCAAAGTTGAAATATGATCCCTCCTTTTCACCCTGTGATAAGCCGTGGTGGATCTCAGTTTATTGCAGTGATTGGAAATGAAGCTGTTTCCCTTTAGGGACATAGACAACCAGAGACAAAAGAAAGCTTCCCCATAGAAGGCTCCTCTTTGGCTTGTATTGCATTCCAGGCAAGCATATTCCCGTTTTCCCACTCTTTTGTGGCTCTCAGAACATTCGTCTTCCTTTTCAACCCAGCCCACTCACTGGCTCCCACTGGCTTTAGCTCCTGCTACTTCAGCCATTCCTGTGACCAAGACATTTCAGACAAAATGAGCTTTTCATTCAGTATCATCAGAGGCAAGGAGATGAATTCTCCTGCCTACCTTTTTCTGCCCACTGTCTTTGGCCTTACCATAATTTCGTTCCCCTGCCAGGCCATCTGCATAATGAGTTCTTCCTGTGGGTTTTGCTCTGTCAATCTGGATGCCCCCCCCCCGCACCCATGGTGCAGTTTGGCCACCACCACCCTGACTGTCAGCTAGATCTTGGCAATCATTGGGCCTCTCTTCCATTCATGCTCTACTACTATGCTACTTTTTTTTTTTTTTTTTTTTTTTTTGAGATGGAGTTTCACTCTGTTGCCAGGCTGGAGTGCAGTGGCAAGATCTCGGCTCATCGCAACCACTGCCTCCCGGGTTCAAGCGATTCTCCTGCCTCAGTCTCCTGAGTAGCTGGGACTACAGGTGTGCACCACCACGCCCAGCTAATTTTTGTATTTTTAGTAGAGATGGAGTTTCACCATGTTGGCCAGGATGATATTGATCTCTTGACCTCGTGATCTGCCTGCCTTGGTCTCCCAAAGTGCTGGGATTACAGGCATGAGCCACCACGCCCGGCTAGTACTCTGCTATTTTAATTATTGCGGGCCTGTAATAGATTTCAGTCATTTGGCGGAAGTAGTTGTTGATCTCCCATTACATTTCTTTTTTTTCATATTGTCCAAGATTAAAAGTTTTTATGAAATTCTGCACCAAGAAAGGCATTTCATGGGGATGTGACATGGATTTGGAAGGCAATATGGCAGAGTTCTTTTTTTTTTTTTGAGACGGAATCTTGCTCTGTCGCCCAGGCTGGAGTGCAGTGGCGTGATCTCGGCTCACTGCAACCTCTGCCTCCCGCGTTCATGCCGTTCTCCTGCCTCAGCCTCCCGAGCAGCTGGGACTACAGGCTCCTGCCACCACGCCCAGCTAATTTTTTGTATTTTTAGTAGAGACGGGGTTTCACTGTGTTAGCCAGGACGGTCTTGATCTTCTGATCTTGTGATCCACCCGCGTAGGCCTCCCAAAGTCCTGGGATTACAGGCGTGAGCCACCGTGCCTGGCCCAGAGTTCTTAAATATACATACTCTGGTGTCTGACTTAATCCAACCCTTACTACTAACTGTTCTAAGCAACTTACTTAATATCTCTTAGCAACAGTTTTATCCCCTGAGAAACAAGGATAATAGAGTGTCCTTTGTTATGAGGGCTGTAAGAATAAGAATTAAATTGTCTCTACACATTACTTTGTTATAAATTTATATTTTATAATATTTTTAGCCTTCTTATCCAGGGGTATAATTTGTAGCTACATTTAATAAGGGTTATTTACATGCATAACTAGAAATATAGTTTTATAAGTAGCATTTTTTTGGGGGGGTAAAATTTATGAACTTTTTTTTTTTTGCTGTGGTTCAATTATGTTGAATTTGAATTTCTCTTTTTGTTACGTATACTTTTTAGGTGGTGAGTGGGAATATGATTTATTTTTATATATTTACCTTGCATCTATCCTTTTGGTTCATTTAAAAATCAATTATAATGTTCTTTAGACTTCATAGGTATGCAAATAAATAGTTTACAAATAATCATAATTTTGTCTCTTCCTTTCTAATATTTATGTCTGCAAACATGTTTGATGTCTTATTGCATTGGCCCAAACCTAAGTCGTAGATGCATGAACAACTCCAAGTCTTGTTCTGTTATTTCTTCTTCTTCCCACCACTTTAGACTTTTGCAGAAGATCTTTGGGGACTAAGCTTAACTGAGGGGCTTTTAATTTTATTGCAAAATAAGCACACTTTGTTTCCAGTTTAAAAAACCTGCACACAGGATATGGAGCCAGAAAGTCCTAGACACGCTGTGTGACTTTACATTCTAGTGGAGGGACCCATTCCCTTATTGCTTGCTCTTTCTGCAGGCAGACATGTGAGTGGGGGAATAAACAGAACACAAGGTGCTCCAGCTGTTGACAGGAGTTTGTCTGGCAATACCAGCCCTCAGCACTTGGAGACCCTGGGGACTCCAAGTCATAAGTCCTTTCTGCCAAGGTTGGGGAAGACGCTGTTGGTCTTGTGGCATGGCCCTTCGTTCTCACCTAGAGTAGGTAGGAGTCTGGTCTTAGTTATCTCTTTGTCCAAAGCAATCCAGCATGAACTTCTGGGGTCACTTTGAAACAGTTTGGCTGTTTTCATCACAGTCATAGATTATTTAGTGTACACCTGTAAGACCCAGATTTGACAACAGGAAGCATACAGAACAGTGCTATTGAAATGCAGCAAGTTAATGAGGAACAAAAATATGATAATCAACCTGCACATTTAGTTCAGACTGACCTTCACCAGATTTGAAAGTTGCATTTATCTGATAAAAAGTCTTATAAGGTATGCTGAAATATCCTTCAACGCTAATGTTAAAAATAGAAAATATAGTTACAATTATATCCAATTTGGCTTTTCATTTATTAAGAATAATGGCTATCCACACCTGCAGTGTGTTATTTGTAGAAAAGTGCTTGCAAATATCAGCTGGAACCTTTTCTTGCATCTTATCATTTAGAACAATTATGTGTTATAAAAAATCAGCACAAAATTTAGAACTGCAAACATCGGTTCCTAAAAGGAGCTTTTGTCTTTTTAAAATATCTTGCAACATAGTAAAATTCCTTCCTGAAATAAACTCAAACATTTTTCTTTCATAAATAATTTAAACTAAATCTGCCAGCTTTACATCACATGTTAAATGGGGACAAGTCAAAATTTGTCTTACTATTATAAAGATTGTAACAGGATCTTTACAGCATACTATTTGATAATATAGTGCTATAATAGAACCTTTTATTAAAAGTCGCTTCTTCGTCAATGCTGAAATGATTCAAAAATTCCTCAAGGCCTACAATAGTTTATTTATTTATTTATTTATTGAGATGGAGTCTCGCTCTGTTGCCCAGGCTGGAGTGCCATGGTATGATCTCAGCTCACTGCAACCTCCATCTCCTGGGTTCAAGTGATTCTCCTGCCTCAGCCTCCTGAGTAGCTGGGACTACAGGCATGCGCCACTATACCTGGTGAATTTCTTTTTGTATTTTTAATAGAGGCGGGGTCTCACCACGTTGGCCAGGCTGGTCTCAAACTCCTGACCTCAAATGATCCACCTTCCTCAGCCTCCCAAAGTTCTGGGATTACAGGCATGAGTCACCACACCCGGGCCTACAATAGCATATTTATTTATGAGAGAGGTTCATGAGTCAAAAAGAAGCTGGAAAGATCTGAGGCTGTGGGAAAAGTTTGTCCATTTGCTAGCTGTTTGCATTTGGGCAAGTTACTCAACTTCTCTGATCCTTAATTTTCCTCACCTTTCAAAAGGGAAAGTGACACCGGCTTTGCAGGTTTGTTTTGATGATTACATAAAATATGTAAAGTGCTTTGTACAGAATAAGTTCTCATTAAATGATAGTTATTATTATTGATTCATTCATTTAACACATTTATGGAGTACCTGCAATGTATCAGGCATGAAGTTACATATCTTAGTTGAAAGAATGAACAAGATACAATTTCAACACTCTGATGTTAAATTAAAGATGACAACAATTTGTGAAGTATGATAATTGAACAGGCTAGGCACAGTGGCAGATGCCTCTAATCCCAGCACTTTGGTAGGCCAAGATAGGAAAATCACTTAAAGCCCGGAGTTCCAGACCAGCCTGGGCAACATAGTGAGACCCTGTCTCTAGAAAAAATTTAAAAAACTGAAAATATTAGCCAGGCATGGTGGTGTGCACCTGTAGTCCCAGCTACTTGGGAGGCTAAAGCAGGAGAATTGCTTGAGCTCAGGAGTTTGAGGCTACAGTGAGCTGTGGTTGCGCCACTGTACTCTAGCTTGGGTGACAGAGTGAGATCCTGTCTCTTAAAAAATAAATAAATAAAATAAAATAGATAATTGGACATTGCTTTTTGGCTAGTTGATTAGGGAAGTGAGATTTTTCTGATATTCCTATACCACAGTAGTGGCTAGTATGTATGGAATGCTTCCTATGTGCCTGGAACTGTGTTAGATTGTCATTTCAAGCACACAAAAATCTGCATAAAATATCTACAATGATTATCATTATCTCTATTCTACAGATGAAGAAACTGAATTCCAAAGAGATTCAGTAATAAATAAGAAGTACAGCTGGTACTGAACCCTGGGAGTTTGGCTTCAGAAAGTACACATTGGGCAACATAGCAAGACCCTGTCTCTAAAAAAAAGAAAAAATTAAACAATGAGCTTGGCATTGTGATGTACACCTGTAGTCTCAGCTCCTTGGGAAGCTGAGGTGGGAGGATTGCTTAAGCCCAGGAGTTGGAGGTTGCAGTGAGCAGTGATTGCTCCACTCTACTCTAGCTTGGGTGACAGAGTGAGATCTTTTCTTCAAATAAAATAAATTAAAAAAAAAAAAGAAGTTGACTGGGGCAGAGAGGCAAGAACAGGATGGAAGGAGTTTGAGAAGGTGAAGGAACACTGATGATGACGTTACAGTATTTTCGGAGTAAGATACAGAGAAATTACACTAAAGGAATCTGAGAGGGGCTGAGACTAAGGGGCTACAGTTTGAAGAAAAACAGCAGGGTTAGCAATATATTCAGCGTAAGTAATAATAGGCAGCAGAAGGAACTTTCCAGAAAACACTGACCTGGGGTATCAGAAACATGGTGGCCCTACTATTTTGATGTTGAAAGTTGGTTCTAGTGTTGGCAGGTGAAGGTAACATTAGAAGTATTTTACCTGGGAGTATGCTCTGGCATGAAAAATAGTTCAGTGTATTCCTCCTAAGGTCAGGTGAATCAGATCCATGTGAATAGATGAACTTGTTGTCTTCAGAGCACAGGGCGGTGGCATCCTGGAACCTCACTCCCGGCCAACTGAAGAATTGAGGAGTTGTGTGGTAGGTCTGGCCCAGAGTGAATATGGGATCGCAAACTGGACAAATAGGAGTGTTCCTTTTAGGAGAGCCATTCTGAAACTCAAAGGCTAAGGAGCATGGGCCTGACAAACTTATGTGGAATATGAGCTGGGATGAACAAAGCTGGACTTGGAGAACCACATCACTGATAGAATTACAGGCCCTTGAGTCAGGATATGTGTGCGTCTTTTCACCCAGTGCTGATGTCCTTGGCAGAAATCTCAAGTTAATGATGCTTCTATAGACGCTGAGAGGAAAGCGTATCAGTGAGGAATCTGTCTGTTCTAAGCAGAAACACCAACTCAAAATGTTTCAGATTTTAAAAAGGTGGGGGGCGGGGTGGTGAATTTCTTGACTCACCAGCAAAGTTCTGGGTCTACTAGTGTTTAGGTGTGACTGGCTCCAGGGGTTTCTTTGGACAAAATTGTCAGATCTTTCTCATTCCTTCCCTTTCTCCTTTCTTCTTTCCTTTTCCCTGTATTGGTTCTGTGTCAGTCTCCTTTCAATGGGCTACAAAGAAAGGCACTTGTAGCTTCAGAATTACATAGTCCTCAGTACAAAGGACCTTGGAAAGAAGGAAAGAGTGTCTCTTTGCCAACATCTACGTGGGCTCTGATTGGCCTCAAGCCCACCATTGGAGGAATTTGGGTTTTGTGGGATAGGGTTTGCTGATTGAACAGCCTGGCTCATGGCCCACCCTTCTAGTTGAGTAGGCAGGCGCCCTAGTTTGACAGTCCCAGTAAATGCCAGGGAGGGGCGATCCTCAAAAGCCACACAGTAAGAGTGGTCTATGGACCACCAGTATCAGAATCAGCCGGGAACTTGAAAATTCCTGGGCCCTAGGAGTCATTGAGAGCTGGGTGCAGAAATCTGTATTTGAACACCCTTCCAGGTGAGTTTACGTGTGCTAAAGTTTGAGAACCTTTCTTCCATTTGTTGAGTCACTTTTACATTCTCCCTATCTAGTTTCTTCCTCATCAGTTTTGTGAAATGTGGCCAGAGTTCCAGGAAGACATCCCTCCTGTATACTCGGGTGAGACTGTTGTCTCTATCAAGTCAACAAAGCCGGATAACCCAGAAGGCATTATCCACTAGAGAGAATCCTTTACTAAAAATTCTGTTCTTTCATCTTGGTGGCTGAGAAAGAGCAGGATGTATTTTAGTATTTGTGCCTGGTAACAGGTATCACTTAGAAATCCATTTTATAATCATTTAGACTGGTTTGCTTTGGGTCTATTTACGTAATTCCATGAGATGCATGGAAAGAGAGGCGGCGTGTTGTTTTTCTGCAGCCGAATACTGGGAAAAACCACTTTCTGAGGTAATTACTACTTCAGTGCTCCCCACACGGTTGGAAGGTGCTGTGAAGAAGTGTGCCTTCTGGGCCCGGGGCCACCAGAGTGTGGAAAGAATGTGCTTTCTGCCTCTGAAAGGGAAACAACACCCTTTGTGGGAAGCCTCTTTGCTTGTATGCATAATTTGCATGAAGGCTGTGGCACAGTGGCTTCGGGTGCATGGAGAGAACTTACTTAGAACAAACAGAACTCTTTCAAGTCCATCCAAGTGCAGCATCCTGTGGAGGAAGACTTGACCTCCAACCAGCAATCCGGGAGATAAGAGTCACTCTTGCTGAGCATCAAATCAGAGAGAGTTCTCTCTCCCAGTGGATACCAGTGGGGAATTTTAAGGTGAAAGATCTACTTCTTCAGTCCCAGATGTGGTGCAGAATTTTGCATGTATGTCACATTTCTCCAGGAGTGATGAGCAGAAGCTTATTCCTGAGTGCTCTGTTTTCTGCATTCATCTAGACTTTAGATCTCTGACCCCCTTTTTCCACCATGCAGATTTCATCATTTTCCTGGCATTTTTCAGCTGCTAATGCTTCTAACTCTAATTCTACATAAAGCCCACGTTCTGGTACCCTGTTCACACCCTGCCAGTGTCTTGAACACTGCATGTATATCCCTGCTATGTTCACTGTGCCCCTACCATATGCTATGTGCTAGTTGGGTACCAGTGACACAAAGATGAATAAGACACTAACTTTAACCTCATACCACTCAACAAATAGGCTTATTTTAACACATGGTCTTGGAACAAATGACTTGGAGTGGCTCTGCAGTGCCTCCATCTAAAGCAGGGGTTTAGAGGGAATCTCCACTTGGGGCCCATGGACCCTAAAGGGATCAGTGGATAGAATTCAGGTGTTCATAAGGATGGGCAAAATTCCATATTAGTTGTTACTTATCCCTTGCCCTTGTGACCTTCCTTGGTGGCCTTGTTTGTCTGTACGGATTGCATTCCATGTCTTTCTTTCTTTCTCTTTCTTTCTTCTTTCTTTGTTTCTTTCTTTCTTCTTTCTTTCTTTCTTTCTTTCTTTCTTTCTTTCTTTCTTTCTTTTCTTTCTTTCTTTTGAGACAGAGTCTCTGTCACTGGGGCTGGAGCACAGTGGTGCGATCTCTGCTCACTGCAACCTCCACCTCCCACGTTTAAGTGATTCTCCTGCCTCAGCCTCCACTGGGATTACAGGCACCCCCCACAAGGCCAGCTAACTTTCGTATTTTTAGTAGAGATGGGGTTTCACCATGTTGGCCAGGCTGGTCTCAAACTCCTGACCTCAAGTGATCTGCCCATCTTGGCCTCCCAAAGTGTTGGGATTACAGGAGTGAGCTACTGCGCCCGGCTTTGCATTCCATTTCAAAACAACAATTCACAGCTGTCTCCATAGATTAGGTAGATTAGGGTAGCCTCCCTGGGCTTGCTTATATGAGCAGTGGGGCTAGTTGCCAGGATCCTGGGCTTTTATCAAAATGCTACCCTACCTCACCCACAATTCCTTCTCTCACCACAACTAATTACCATCCTAGCCCCTTATTATCTTGTTCCTCCTATCTTCTGATCCAATCAATATTTTCACTTATGTCTTGTCGGCTTATTTTTGTTCAGACTTTGAGGTCAGCTTTGCCCCTGAAATGTTGAATAAAATCTTATCTTACTGGCTCAATGTCAACTCATTCTTGCCCCTGGGGCTGTCTACTGAAGGAGCCTAGTGAGTGTCACCCCCAAATATGGCACCTTGGTTTGCTGATTGTAAAGACACTTGAGGTTCAGTAAAAGGGTAGATGAGGTTGTTCTCTGAAGTTCCCTCATCTATCTAGAGACCAGGTCTTCCATAGAGGAAGACAATTGCTTTTGATGCCTTTCCTGCAATTTTATTAACCAGGGAAGGTTAAACTTATATCACAGGAAGAAAGACTGAGGAATGTCATCACACCTAGACAGGCTTTGTCATAAGCTATTGTCTGTTTTTACCATTAACTTTCCAATGAGAATTTGTAAACTATTGTCTGTTCTTTGGGCCCATTTTACTCTTTAAAAATAATTTACTACCCATCTAAAATTGCCTACATCCCCTACTTTCCTCTCCCCTAGGAAGAAGGGTATACAACCTTCTAACCTCATTGGATTATTGGGTACTTACCTTCCTGTGATGCTCCTGTGCACATTAATAAATCTGTATGATTTTTCTCCTGTGGATGTCTTTTGCCACTTTATTTCAACAGACTTAAAGACTCCAATCTTCAAGGCGGGGGAGAAAAATTCCCTTTGCCTTTATGCTCTGTAATGCTCAGCACCATGTCTGCTACAATTTTGGGCCTTAGCTGACTTCACTGCACTTGCCTCCCTACCCCCAGCTCGCATGCCTGACTTACAGAATCTGTCTTTTCACCTTGGAGTCTGTCCCGCCTAAACCAACTTTTCCTTTGGGTCCATGTGGGGGCACACTTGGTTCAAATCCCGACGGTGCCACTTTCTAGCT
This sequence comes from Hylobates moloch, assembly GCF_009828535.3. Taxonomy (NCBI): domain Eukaryota; kingdom Metazoa; phylum Chordata; class Mammalia; order Primates; family Hylobatidae; genus Hylobates; species Hylobates moloch. The sequence continues at coordinate 77,140,707 of NW_026652281.1, forward strand.
GTGTAGCATTGTGTAACTTCTCAAAGCTTTATTTTCATAATCTGTAAAATGAGGGTAGTAACAGTAACTACCTTATAGGTTATGTGGATTAAATGAGATAGTGCCCCATCAATCTTCACTATATATTAGTTATAATCATTTTTTTTTTCTTTGAGACAGGGTCTCATTCTGTCACCCAGGCTGGAGTGCAGGTGTGTGATCATAGCTCACTGCAGCCCCGACCTCCCGGGCTCAAGCGATCCTCTGCCTCAGCCCCTCCTGAGTAGCTGGGACTACAGGCGTGTGCCACTACACCCAGCTAATTTTTTCTATTTTTAGTAGAGATGGGATTTTGCCATATTGCCCAGGCTAGTTTTGAACTCCTGAGCTCAAGTGACCCTCCTGCTTTGGCCTCCCAAAGTGCTGGGATTACAGGTGTGAGCCACCCTGCCCAGCTACTATGTGTTAGTTATAACCATTATTGGTGTTTTTAGTTATAATAATTATTAGTTAGATGTACCATATGTGTGAGGTGTAATAATTATAATTCATGACATGAGAAGACTGGATAAAACACATTAGTATATTAGTACCTATAGCTTTGAATAGATAGTTCTGAGTAATACATGAGGTGTGTGATTAACAAAGACAAGTTTTGGGGAATACTACATTGTTGCAGATGAGAGCACCTTGTGGTACAAGGAGGCTGGAGTGATAGCTTGTGCTCTTTTGGGGTCGTAGCAGGCTCAGGCTGCAATGGGTTCTATCTGCAGAATTAAGACCCACTTTGGGAGGGACTTTTTGAGTTGTCTTTAGCTGAGTTCAAGTGTCCAGGCTTTTGAGCTTCCTGCCAAAAACTCATGAACCTTTAAAGTCCCTTGTTCGTTGCTTCAGTGCTCTGTGATATCAGAGGCTAACCCACGATTGATAGCAAAAGATATGTAAAATTGATACATCACCACTACCTCCATCATCGTCCCCAATCAACATAATCTACTTTCTTACTATTTCTGCTTCATCACCTTCGTTGCTGTTGCCATAATCATCACCATTCTCTTCCTCCTCATCACTGCCTCCTCTTTTTCTTCCTCTTCTTCCTTTACCTCTTCTTTTTCTTTTCCTCCTTTCCCTCCTCCTTTCCACATGGTCCACTTTTATCATGGGATGCTTTTCTGCACCCTGTCCCCTGATATGAGGAATAAGGATGCATGCTTATGAGTGCTCCATAAATGATGTATCTTTATGGAACATGGAACTCAGAGACACTTATGTAAAATTAACTCTTTGGCCAGGTCTAGTGGCTCACAACTGTAATCCCAGCACTTTGGGAGGCCGAGGTGGGTGGATCACCTGAGGTCAGGAGTTCGAGACCAGCCTGGCAACATGGTGAAACCCTGTCTCTACTAAAAATACAAAAATTAGACGGGCGCGGTGGTGCATACCTGTAATCCCAGCTACTTGAGAGGCTGAGGGAGGAGAATCGCTTGGACCCAGCAGGCTGAGGATGCAGTGAGCTGAGATTGCACCACTGCACTCCAGCCTGGGCAACAGAGCTGAGACTCTGTCTCAAAACAAACAAACAAACAAACAAACAAACAAACAAACAAACAAACAAACGCTCTTCACCTTCACCATCTTTCTAAAGGGAAGGATTTGCATCTGAGCTCTCGTATGTTTGTTTTCACCAAAAAGTAATTGGAGGTGACAGCTGCTTATGCTTTCATTTATCTTTTGACCTGAAGCCAGAAAGGTTTTTCTTAGCAGTGGTAGGTGCAATTTGCTGCTACCTTTGGCTACATATTTTTTCAGTTGTTAATGATAAAACTACGCAAGAAATTCATGAACACATTCTTTTGGTAAAAGACTTAAGTGACACCAATGTACATGTAATGTGAGTCTTCATTCAAATCCCTTCATCTCTGAGTACATTCCATCCCCAGAGGTAACTATTGTTAACAGGTTGACATGGATGCTTCCAGTCTTCATTTCTTTTAACGTGTGTGCATATATCTCTATACGTTTTTCTATAATCTACATATTATTTTCCATATGTTTATTGAGGAATAATTGACCTATAATAAATAAACTACATAAAATGTATGATTTGATGTTTTAATTTGCATTTACCTGGTGATCAGTGATGTTGAGCGTTTCTTCATGTTTCTTGGTCATTTGCATATCTTCTTCTGAGGAATGTCTGTTCATACCATTTACTCACTTTTTAATGGGATTATTTGCTTTTTTTTCTTGCTGATTTGCTCGAGTTCCTTGTAGATTCTGGATATTAATCCTTTGTCAGATATATAGTTTGAGAATATTTTCTCTCGTTCTGCAGATTGTCTACTTATGCTGTTGATTATTTCTTTTGCTGTGCAGAAGCTTTTTAGTTTAATTAAATCCCACTTATTTATTTATTTTTTGCATTTGCTTTTAGGGTCTTTGTCATAAATTCTTTGCCCTGGGTCAATGTTCAGAAGAGTTTTTTTCTACATTTTCTTCTAAAATTTTCATGGTTTTAGGGCTTACACTTAAGTCTTGAACCTATCTGGAGTTAATTTTTGTATATGGTAAGAGATGAGGATCCAGTTTCAGTCTTCTGCATGTGGCTATCCAGTTTTCCTAGCACCATTCATTGAATAGGGTATCCTTTCCCCAGCGTATGTTTTTGTCTGCTTTGTTGAAGATAACTTGGTTGTAGCTACTTGGCTTTATTTCTGGGGTTTAAGGCATGAAACAAAATTCATTTTATTTTATTAATATTAGCTTTTGCATATGAATATCCAGTTCAGCACCATTCACTGAAAAGACTGTCTTTTTTCCCCCCAGTTGCTCTTGTAACCTCGTTGAAAATCACTTGCTAAAATGTGCAGATCTATCTCTGGACTCGCTATTCTGTTCCATTGGTTTATTATGCCAATACCATACTATCTTAATTATTATGGCTTTATAATAAGTCTTGAAATTAGACAGTCCTTTAGTGACTTTTTTCAATGTTATTCTGGTTATTTGAAGTCCTTTCCATTTCCATATGAATTACAGAATCAGTCTGTCAATTTCTACATAAAAAGCCTACTGGGATTTTGAATGGGATTGTGTTAAATCTACAGATAAATTTGGGGTGAATTTACATCTTAAAGATATTGAATTTTTCAACCCACATACACTATATGTCTCACCATTTCTTTAATTTCTCTTAACAATATTTTGTAGTTTTCTGTGTACAGATCTTCCACATTTTTTTCAGACTTAAGAATTTTATTTCTTTATGGTATTACAAATGCTATAAAAGTCCAATTGCTCATTGCTAGTATATCGAAATACACGATTTTTGTTGTTGGTCTCATACACAGCAACTTTGCCAAGCACACTTATTAGTTCTAGTTCGCTTTTCCTTAGACTCTGTCAGATTTTCTTTCTCTTTTTCTTTCTTTTTTTTTAATTTATTTTTTATTTTTGAGATGGATTCTCACTCTGTCGTCCAGGCTGGAGTGCAGTGGTGTGATCCTGGCTCACTGCGAGCTCCGCCTCCCGGGTTCACGCCATTCTCCTGCCTCAGTCTCCCGAGTAGCTGGGACTACAGGTGCCCACCACCACGCCCGGCTAATTTTTTAATAGAGACGGGGTTTCACCGTGTTAGCCAGGTTAGTCTCAATCTCCTAACCTCGTGATCCGCCTGCCTCAGCCTCCCAAAGTGCTGAGATTACAGCTGTGAGCCACTGTGCCTGGCCGATTCTGTCAGATTTTCTACATAGACAATCATGTCATTTGTGAAGAAAGGCAGTTTAAATTTTTTCTTTCCAGTCTCAACACCCTTTATTGTTTTTCTTTGCCTTACAGTACTGTCTAGAATTTCCATTTTAATACTGAATGGAAGTGGTGACAGTGAATATTTTTGCTTTGCCCCGATCTTAGAGGTAAAACATTCCATCTTTAACCATTATGTATGATGTTAGCTGCAGATTTTTGTAATGCTTTTAATCAGGCTAAGGAAGCTCCATTCTATTCCTAGTTTGCTAAATTTTGTTTTCTTAAATCAGGAATGGATGTTGGATTTTGTAAGTGCCTTTTCACTGTCTACTGAGATCATAATTTTTCTTTCCTTTTTAGTTTAGTTTTCTTCTTTCATTTTTCTTTTTTTTTTTTTTTACATAGATTGATTTTTGAATGTTGAATCAATCTTGGACTCCTGGGAAAACCTCATTTGGTCATGATGTACTATCTTAATTATATATTGTTGAACTTAATATACTAAAATTTTCTTAAGAATTTTTGCATCTATGTTCATGAGAGGTATTGGTCTATTGATTTTTCTTATGCCTTTGCCTGGTTTTGCTGTTAAGATGACGTTGGCCTCATGGAGTCAGTTGTGAAGTATGTTCTCCTCTTCAATTTTCTAGAAGAGTTTGTGTAGTCTTACTATTATTTTTTCTTAAATTTTTGATAGTATTCACTATTAAAGACATTTAGGCCTAGCATTTGTTTTTGTGTTTTTGTTGTTTTGGTGGCAAAGTTTCTAACTATAATTACACTTTCGTTCATAGATTTAGGGCTATTAAAATTGTCTACTTATTCTTAAGTAACTTTAGTAGTTTGTGTTATCAAGAAATTTGTCTATTTCATCTAAATTGTCAGATCTATTGGCATAAAGTTATTCATGCTGTTTCCATAATTATTCTTTAAATATCTGTAGTCTCTTTAGTAATTTTACCTCTTTCGTTCCTGATGTTAATTTGCATCTTTTCTCTTTTGTCCTAGAGGTTTATCAATTTTATCAATCTTTTCAAAAGAACAAGATTTTGGTTCCATTGAATTTTTTTCTATTTTTCAGTTTTCTATTTCATTAAGTTTCATTTTGATTTTTATGAGTTTCTTTCTTATGCTACTTACTTTGAATTTAATTTCCTTTTTTGTTAGCTTTTTTTTTTTTTTAATCTTAGTCCGTCACCCAGGCTGGAGTGCAGTGGTGCAATCTCAGCTCACTGCAACCTCTGCCTCCTGGGTTCAAGTGATTCTCCTGCTTCAGCCTCCTGAGTAGCTGGGATTATAGGTGCGTGCCACCATGCCTGGCTAATTTTTGTATTTTTAGTTGAGACAGAGTTTCACCATATTGGTCAGGCGGTCTTGAACTCCTGACCTCGTGATCCACCCACCTCAGCCTCCTAAAGTGCTGGGATTGCAGGTGCGAGACACAGTGCCCAGTCTTTTGTTAGTTTTTTAAGGTGGAAGCTAATTATGCCAGACAGTTCTAAATACTTTATATTCATAATCTCACTTAATCTCTACCATAATACTTTAGAGGTAAGCATTGCATTATTACTCCCATTTCATAAGTGATGAAAATTGAGGTTTAAAAAGTTGGTACAATTCAATTGTGGGATTGGCACCTAGACTTGTCAGATTTGGAATACTATTCTAACTGCTTCAGTATCTTTTCTCTCTACTTACAAGCAGCCGTATGCCTGGGCATTTTCCAAACCTATGTAATAAAGATTTCAACCTCTCTCTCTGTGAAAAAAAAACAAAACAAAACTGTTATTCGTAGAGGACATAAATTCAATATTCACCTGCCTGAAGGAAGATGCATACTGAAAGTTTTTATGTTAGGCTCATTCTGTATTTTTGAGGATTCTAGCACACTTGAAAGGCTTGAAATTTAATATCTCATTGCAAAGTATGTATTTTTTCTATCTTGCTTCCTTTAAAGCTTGTGTGTGTGTGTATGTGTGTGTGTGTGTGTGTGTGTATACGTCTTGGGCCTTCCACTGATTTGCTATCTCTTAATGGAAACTAACTCACTAGAGTTCATAATCTTTAGTTGAACTAAGCCATCAGCCTAATTTTTGATATTACAATAGTGTGATCCCTTAGCTTTTTTCCCCTGAATTCTCCTAATCTTTCTTCCTCTTTGTACATCCCAGTTGCATGGAAATCTGCTGTTAGGGAGGTATTTGATACCAATAACTTAATTTATGGGGTATGTTTTCCTACATGCATTGCCTGGTAGAGATTAGTATAAGGCATGCCAATATATTAAAGAGATCTCAGATCGACCAAAGTGGAAGGGAATTTTCTAAAATTATCTGTGATCAGGGTATAAAGTTAGAGGAGCAAAGCCCACCCCACCCAATATGTCCCTTCCTTGAGAACTTCTGCCTCCATCCCACAGGGATGGGATCAGGAAGCCATGTTTGAACCATGCAATTCTGCTTCTGTGCCATGGCTTATTGAACCAGGGCTGAACACTTGACCCTAAATAGAGCAGTGATAGTAAATGGACCAGTGATAGTCTTTCTCCCAGGAACTTGGAACTGGATTTAGAGTTATGATTTATTTCCTGCTGGTTATATTGAAACAAGAATATGCAAATTTGGGAGATATGGCGCAGCCATATTTGACCATTTGCTCTCTAAGTTAGCAAAAGCCAATCTGGGAGACGGAATAAAGTGGACACATGGAAGAGACAAATGGCCATCTGGCCCCCGAAAGGGAGTGACAAAGGAAGAGAAGGAGGGAGGTTGGGAAAGAGAAAAAAGGAAGGGACCGAGGGGAAGTAGTAGGGAGACAGGAAGAGAGAGAGGCGTCCTGCAGGATTTCTGACCACTTTCCCACTCCTAGTTCCAGTCCCTTGTTGGGAGGCTTGGCTGCACTCTCTCATCTTCAATTTCCAGCCTTTCCCCTGTAGCATTTTCATTTCTCTCTTTTGTTTTGAGACAACAAAAGAACCTTAATGGAGACCTATTTGCTATTTAGCTCCTCGCCAGTTGTGGAGTGACCAATACACAGACATCAGTGAGCATGCCGGAGTCATGGTTGGATATGTGTGGATGGGGACTCCACACAGAAGCTTACCCCAGAACTGCTGCAGTCAGTGTGTGACAACGTAGATCACTTTGTAAAAGGGGTGTGTTGGGGAGTTTCTGATCCTCCACAGACAGATGTGGTATCTATAGACACGTCAGCATCTCAGAGAGATGGCCCAGTTGGGGGTGGGGGTGGGACTGGCCCTAGATGTATCCACTTGGTGGGAGGGAGGGGGATATCCTGAATGGGAAAATCTCAGTGTCAAGGAGGTTCAGTGATCTTGCATCACAATCGACAAAAATGAGGACAAGGGTCTGAGATAAAAGGGGACAGGATGTTCTAACATGTGGGGCTGAAATGATGCTTAAAAGCTTACACATTAGTAAGCACAAAGACTCAACAGCAATGATCTGAATCATTGTTTCCAGAGGAGTGCTTTATGATGTTTCATAGAAAGTATCTTATGTTGTCCAAAGGGAAGACCAATTTTTAGCCCAGACGCTAAGTGAGAGGTCACTTCTTTCTCCAAAGAGTATTTTATTTGAACCCTGTCTATAGCAATGATCATGTAATATTGTTTATAGCAGAAAGAATTCATCCAGTAAAGCAATGAAGTTAAAAAGTTTTTATAACAATTCCATGAGAACATTCAATAACACATAAATAATAAATTGTAGCTACTACTACTATGATTTCTCTTTCTCCTCCTTCTCCTTTCCCTTCTCCTTCTCCTTTCCCTTCTCCTTCTCTTTCTCCTTCTCTATCTCTTTCTCCGTCTTCTTCTATTGCTAATGCTATTAAATATGGCGCCCAGAACACAGGAGATATTCAATGCCTATTATTTTTCTTAGACAACGACAAAAGGAAACCACTGACTTTTTCTTTTCGTATTCCCCTTATTCCAATCATTTGCAACTGACCACACAGAGATGTTGCTTTTTGTTTCTTGACCACTAGAAATGGCATCTTTGTGGTATGCCCTGTAAAATGCCCCCTTTTGTGGCGTGTCTCCTAGTGAGATACCTGGAGAGAATCATTGTCATAGAATCATAGAATCTTAGTTGAAACGGACTTTAGAGGTTAGTTCCTTTCTAAAAGCTAGCATCTCATCTAAGCCTCTTGGAGAGGTATTCTTCTCATTTGTTACCAGTTACTCCAAAGAATAGAGAACTTCCTCCAGGGCTATTTTATTGTTGAATGGCTTTGATTAGTTCCACTGACTTGAATCATGCTTCGCTGGGAGCCTCTGGAACCACATAGACTCAATCTCATCTCTTCCTCACAATAGAAGCCAGCTCAGGTGTGTTCTACAAGTCTACTGTCTGCAGCATACCTGCTCTCTGCTCTTCAGTCATCCACGTCTTACATGACTTTTGGACTCTGACATTCTGCTTATTCTTCCCTGGGCTTGTTCCAGTGTACCCGTGTCCCTTTGAAAAGATATGTCATTTAAAATTGGACAACTGCTTTCTGAGCTGCTCAGATAGTGCAGATCAAGTGTGATTCTATTCGTCCTTTATCTGGGCACTGCTCTGTTTATATTAATTCAACCTAACTAAGTTTGAATTAACTTATTTGTTTCTTTGAATTCATGTAACATGCTGGCTCAATGAAAACCGTGAAGCACTTTTTGTATAAAATATTATATTTTCTCTCATTCCTGTATAGTAGATCTTTTGAACTTATGGTTATTAATCTACTGATTTCTATTATAAATGATTTCCTTCGTGTGTCATCAAAGTGTGTATTAAAAGCTTTGCATTAGTAGATCCAATTGTTCCCTGTTGCTTATAAGATAATACTAATACTATAATGCTCATGAATTATGTAGAAATTCTCTTATGAATTGAATTCTGGCATTATGACATTAAATTTCCCTCATCCTACACTTCAACCATTCTAAACTATAAGTAGGTCACAGAGCATATTCTGCATCATGTCTTTATATCAGAACACATGCTATCCCTTCTGCTTAGAATGTCTGTACTCCCATTGCGCACCCAGTGAACTCCTACCCATCCTTAAAAATCCAGTTCAAATGTCACCTCCTCCATAAAGCCTTCCATGATTTCACCTTCTACTGTCCTCAATAAGGCATAGAGTACAGTGGACTTCCTTTTGCCAAATACTTGGGATCACAATTGGATTCCCATGCTGAGGAAAGCTACTTTCCTAGATTTATATATTCCCAGAAATGATTTTCTCAACTATTACTGATAGATGGACTTATGCTGTGCCAGTAATAGTGCTAAGGACTTTACATGTATTATCGCTCTTTGACATTACAATGAAGCCCATCCCCTGTAGTGGATGCCATTCTGCTGTGCCATGTTGCTGCATGCACAGGGCTTTTTACTGAAAGCGGCTGTGCTACTCTATTTGGGGGTATTCTCTGGCATCAGAAGGACGCTCAGCCAGTGTTGTGGCCAACCTGAAGTGCCACAGAGTGAACACCCCTGGACCAATAATGAATGGCAGTTGGTGGAGAAATGCCTAAGCTCCTTGCTTCTTGGGTGGGACAGCTCTGGTGAATGTTCTACTCCATCTCCCAGAGGTCCCCAGAGGGAATGAACACCAGTTGCCCACGACAGTAATCTGCTCACAAATGCATCTCATATTTGCTTCTCCCATCCCTTTCTTGCTGCCTCACTGTCTTACTATCGCTTGCTACTATCACCTCCCCAATAAACACTTGCACTCGAATCCTACTCTCAGCATCTATTTCGGAGGGAACTGAAAGCCAAGCAACTCTTTGGCATAAGGAAACGAAGTCTCGCACAGGTTAAATGACTTATTCAAGTCTATTGTTCTAGTAAGCGGCAGAGCCAAGATGAAAGCTCAGCCATGTTGAAAGCTCATTCTTATCCCTTCTGAGACCTGGGAGGAGAGGGATCTGGGTAAGTTGGTTCTCAGAAATACCTTGAAGGGAAGGTATTCATGGGCTCGAATCCTGACCAGATCACCCCTTTCTGCCTTTATCCACTATTTGAACATGAGCCAGTGCACAGGCCTCCGAAGGGCAGTAAACAGACACTGAATAATTGAATTCTGAATAAGCCACACTAATGCAAATATCTTACAAATTGATTTAATTGCATTCACATACAAAAAGCTGAGCGCTAAAAGGTCAGCTAGAAAATGGGAAAGGACCCCTGGGAGCTTCCAGGGGGAGGCTGAGTTTAATACACATTCATCACATTTTATCATCTAATTAGTCCACACAAGGCCAAACTGATAGACAGAGACTTAGGCCAGTGTATCGATTGATTATTTGCTTGGCATCAACTTAAGGCTGTCCCTGTCATGGGCAAGCAGAAGTATTTAGTGGCTCAGCAAAAACAGTCATGCATTTGGGGAAATTGTTTTCCTATAAAGGATTTGAGGCTCCAAAAACACTTTACCTAGATACTGAGGCTATCTCTGAGTGTTACTATTGAATAGTTTCCTACAAAGGCAGTCACCAGAAACCAAATTTCCCTTGCTTCCTCTTGCATGCAGAATGAATATTTATAAATCATGTAGTCTAACAAACCCTTTTAAGCTGTAAAATATTTAATTCAGGCAATTAAGTAGTATCATCCTTGCATAGGAATACCTGGGCAGGGAAGATGCTCTGGAAGAGTTAATAGAAAGCAAACTGGACGCTGCAGTTTTATTCCATTGGAAATGAAAGTATGCATTTCAATCTAACAATTTGCATAGTAGCTTTGGGTTCAGGTGAAATATTGACTCTATTTTGTGCTAAGGATGTGGAAACTGACATCGACCTAGGATTTTTGTTTGTTTGTTTGTTTTCGGAGATATGGGGTCTTGCTATGTTGACCAGGCTGGTCTTGAACTCCTGGACTTGAGCAATCCTTCCATCTTGGCCTCCCAAAGTTCTAGGATTACAGGCATGAGTCATGGCACCTGGCCTTGACCCAGGATTTGAATAGTGGAGTTGTGCTCAAGCTGGAGTCAAAATGAGGTACTGGCCAGGTATGGTGGCTCACACCTATAATATCAGCATTTTGGGAGGCGGAGGCAGGCATATCCCTTGAGCTCAGGAGTTCGAGACCAGCCTGGGCAGCATAATGAGACCCTGCCTCTGCAAGAAACACAAAAATTAGCCAGGTGTGGTGGCATACACCTGTAGTCACCGCTACTTGGAAGGTTGAGGTGGGAAGATCACTTGAGCCCAGGAGGCAGAGGTTGCAGTGAGCTGAGATTGCACCACTGCATTCACCATTGGCCAACAAAGTGAGACCCTGTCTCAAAAAAAAAAAGTACGAATTTTCTTATTTTATTGTTTAGAGAATTGTTTTATTGTTATCTCTCTGAGCCTTAGTTTCCTCATGAGTAAAATTGAGATAATTTAGTGAGGTGAATTTGAAATGAGCTTATGTAGGCAAAAGCCCACCTGAACTAAATTTCTGTTGAAATATGATTTATTATTGCTATCGGGGCACCCTAAAGCTATGATATACGGCATATCATTATACAAGAGGTTTTCCTTGAGCTGATTCTACATTCTATTTCTATATTTACCTCCGTGTTTATAGTCAAACTTCTTTAAGAGTTTCCTGTATTCTTTAACTATACTTTGTAATGTTCTATTCACACCTCAATCCCCTGATATCAGGTTTCCCTTTTCACTGTTATTGATACTACTCTCATAACGGTTACCAATGATGTTCATGCCATTAAATCCAATGTCAATCTTTAAGACTTTATCTTGCACCAATTCCTGGAATCACTGGGCACCACTGACCATCTCCCATTTGGAAACACTCCTTGCCCTTGCACTATTGCATTATTTTCCTCTTACTTTTTCAGTGTCTATCTCTCATTGCCTTTTACAGGAGAATCTTTGGCTTTCCATTCCTAAGTGCAGAATTCCAAAGATTCAATTTTAGCTCACTTCTCTTTCCTGCATGTCTCCATCCAATTTTGTCACATAAATTGGACTAGAAACTTGTCATCAAGTGTCATCAGTGGACGGATGACTCCAAAGACTTAGGTCTTCTTTCTCCCCTTATCTTTCAGCCCTTGACCTTTCCTAGACCTCATCATCTCTCTTTTGTGTAAATGTATTAGTTTTCTTAATGGTCTTCCTGTCTGTTTCCAGGCTTGAGCAACCTCCAGTCTCATACATACTTTCCCCAACCTGGTCTTCTACGATGTTTCTTGCTGAAGCCAATATGATTTTTCTGAAACACAAATGTAGATTCTCCAAAATCTTTTATGAATTAAATTGTTTTTACCCACTCTCTTTCTTGAAATTGACTGAAAACAAAAATAAAAAAGCAATAAATACAACTCTGTATTCAATAAAGCTATAAAAGATTTGCAGCTCTAAAGTGTAACCTATGAAGAATGTCTGCTAAAGATAGTTACACATGACCAAATCAAGACATTTCTTCTAGAGAAGATGTGTCTCTACACATCTCAGTCAGCATGCAGGGTTTTCCAAATGTAAGCACCACGCGATGTGTCTGCAAAGACTGGGAACATGAGTGGGCTGCAGAACCATCCATGAGTTCATTCAAATGCCACACATTGGTGGGGGGTGATTTAGAAACTGTGCAGGCATATAATATTACCGTGAAGCAAGATATTGGTACAGAAGAGAGGAGAGAGGAGAGATGGACAGGGGCAGAAGAAAAATAAACACTGAACCATAAGATAAAAGTATGGAAGAAAGAGTACTTCATTGCAAAATAAATAGGATGACCTGCCTCAACAGACACATGCAAAGCCACCACCTAAAGAAGGATAAAAATGCTAACAGCAGGGAGAGGAGACTAAATAGCACAGTGGGGAAGAAAGTGTCCTGAGACAGAATGGCCAATTCTAAGTGGTCAGCTCTCCCTGCTCACTTGCCCAGCTTGTCATATACAGTATGTTTTAGCTTACAGCTTCTCTGAAGAAATGACTCCTATTCTAAGATAAATAAAATTTAGAAAATAAACTAAAAGGCAAATGTAGAATATAGCCTAGAAAGTTCATGTAGCATTTCAGGGAAAAATGATACAAACACTTCTCTACAAAATCGAAGAAATGAAAGAGGAAATCAAGTAAGAGATAAAATGGCTCGAAGAAGACATTAAGAGAAGAAAAATGACTTAGTAGAACTTAAGAAACGTGGAGGAAAAAATAAAACAACATAAAATATATGAAAGTCATGATGGAAGTATTGACAAGAGTTAGCATTGCTGAAAATATAATTAAGAATATAGAATATAGGGTTTGGAAAGTAAAAAAAATAAATAAAAAGAATAAAGAGTTAGAAAGGATTGGAGGGCAAAAGAGTGGCAAGATATGTATAATTGGCAGTCCTGGAAAAGATAACAGAACAAATGGAATGAAAAAAAAATCATAGAAAAGAACTTTCCTGAATAAAAGGGACTCTTTATTTGCAAACTGGAAGGAAAAACATGAACTAGGAAACATTGACACCAAATAATTAACACACATTCTAGTGAAATTACTCAACATCAAGGGTGAAGGAAAAAATTCAAAGGACCTGTAAATATAAGAAAACACCCTAGTAACTGAGAAAGGGTTCAACTATTACTATCAGCCTTCTAGCACATGATTTGACGGGCATATTTTGAAAGCATCCAAGTGGAAGGATATGGAATCCAAAAACAATAGATTCACCATGTTTGGTGACAAAAACATTCTATTTAGAATTTCACCATACAAAGCGCAGAAAAAGGGAAGATATATGAGAAATATGAATACACATATGAATATGTGATGTAAAATAAACAAGAATTAAAAGAGAGTATTATAAACCTACTGAAAGAAACAAGTCAGTTTTAGAAACTTTCTATTTTGTTCATCCAAAATGTAAAAGTGCTTGCATTTTATGCAACATGAAATTCAAAATAGCATAATAAGAATTTAGTGAAGAAGTATCTGGCTGTGAGAAAGTTAGAAATAAAAGATTCAGCATAAAAGTGAGATACTACAAGATAGGGTAAATGTATTTTATTTTAGTTTTTAGACTTAAAACCTTTTATTTTATTTTATTTTTTCTTTTTTGAGACAGGTTCTCACTTTGTCACCCAGACTGGAGTGCAGTGGCACAATCTCAGCTCACTGCAACCTCAACCTCCTAGGCTCAAGTGATACTCGTTCCTCAACCTACTGAGTAGCTGAGATTATAGGCGCGCACCACCATGCCTGGCTAATTTTTGTGTTTTTAGTAGAGACAGGGTTTCACCATGTTGGCCAGGCTGGTCTCAAACTCCAGAACTCAAGCGATTTGCCTGCCTCAGCCTCCCAAAGTGCTGGGATTATAGGCATGAGCCACTGTACCCAGCCAAAAACTTTTATTTTAACAAACACACTACAATAGCACCATAACTATATAGCCAAATTTTACACATACAGTTAATTATCTCATTCTCATTAAATCAGATATGGCTGGATTCAGGAAAAGAAAATAAGCGAAAGCAGTTGAAGAGAGTAGTATTAAGAGGATGTTCGGGCTTAGGAGTTGAGCCAACTCAAAAATTGTTTTCTTATGCGTTTTGAAGCATAATTGACAAGTAAAAATTGTATATATTTAAGGTGTACAACATGACATTTTGATGTACATATTCATTGTGAAATGATGAACACACTCAATCTAGTTAACATACTCATCAGCTCACATAGTTGTCTTTTTTTTCCCCTATGTTGAGAACACCTAAGATCTACTTTGTCAGCATATTTTAAGTGTGCAATACAGTATTATTAACTATGGTAACCATAGTGTACATTCGATTCTCAGGACTTTTCTGCATAACTGAAATTTGGACTCTTTGACAAGCATTTCCCTATTTCCCCAACTCCTTAGCCCCTGGCAACCACCATTCTAATCTTTGCTTTTATGAGTTTGACTTTTTTAGATTCCACGTATAAGTGAGATCATGCTGTATTTGTCTTTCTGTGAATAGTATTCCACTATATGTATTATGTATATATACTTACTGCATTTTCTTATTCGATGGTGGGTATGGAGGTTATTTCTATATCTTGGCTATTGTGAATAATGTGGTAATGAAGATGGGAGTGTAGATATCTCATTGAGATACTGACTTCATTTTTTTTATTATTATACTCTAAGTTCTGGGATACATGTGCAGAACGTGCAGGATTGTTACATAGTTATACACCTGCCATGGTGGTTTGCTGCACCCATCAACCTGTCATCTACATTAGGTATTTCTTCTAATGTTATCCCTCCCCTAGCCCCCCACCCCCTGACAGACCCTGGTGTGTGATGTTCCCCTCCCTGTGTCCATGTGTTTTCATTGTTCAGCTCCCACTTGTGAGTGAGAACTTGTGGTGTATGGTTTTCTGTTCCTGTGTTAGTTTGCTGAGAATGATGGTTTCCAGATTCATCCATGTCCCTGCAAAGGACACGAACTCATCCCTTTTTATGGCTGTGTAGTATTCCATGGTGTATATGTGCCACATTTTCTTTATCTAGTCTATCGTTAATGTGCATTTGGGTTGGTTCCAAGTCTTTGCTATTGTGGACAGTGCTGCAATAAACATACATGTGCATGTGTCTTTATAGTAGAATGATTTATAATCCTTTGGGTATATACCCAGTAATGGGATTGCTGGGTTAAATGGCATTTCTGGTTCTAGATCCTTGAGGAATCGCCACACTGTCTTCTACAATGGTTTAACTAATTTACACTCCCACCAACAGTGTAAAAGCATTCCTATTTCTCCACATCCACTCCAGCATCTGTTGTTTCCTGACTTTTTAATGATCACCATTCTAACTGGTGTGAGATGGTATCTCATTGTGGTTTTGATTTGCATTTCTCTAATGACCAGTGTTTCCTTTGGATATATACCCAGACGTGGGATTGTGCGATCATATGGTAGTTCTATTTTTAATTTTTTGAGGAACCTCCATATTGTTTTCCATAATGGCTGTACCAATTCACATTTTGATAGGATATATTTTTAAATAGTATATTAGAAACAGTAAAGTATAGAACTGACAGAGAGGGAAATTGAATCGAAAATAAAAAGAACACATTTTAGAAGCTTTCTAGTTCATAGAAAAAAATGATAAGGATTAAGAACTGAAAATAAAATAAGAATATTAAATGAAAGTTGATAACTGTAGTGGACAAATAACTTACTTTCAGCTGTTAAATAAATTTCAATTATCAAAGAAAAGACACAAACAAAAGAGGTAAATAAATATTCAAAAAATATAGAAGGCTGCATAGAGCACAGTCAGGATTTAAGATTGAAAAAGATTTGTTAGAGGTGGGGATACTGTAACCCTCATGCATTGCTTGTGAATACTGTACTGGCACAGCCATTGAGAACACACCAGTGATACATTGTCATTAAATATAAAGGTCTCATATGACCAAACATTCTCACTTCTGGATGTTTTTGCAGAGAAGTTATCACACAGGTTTCTAAGGTGACAACTCTGAGAATGTTCATCAAAGTGTTGTTTGTGGTAGTGGAGATTTAAAGGCTATGATTAAATAAATCTAGGTTCAATCAATGAGACATGGATAAGCAAAAGGCATGGTAGACACACCATGTAACAATGTTCAGGTCAGAAGCAACAGATGAAATGCATCCAGAGCAATGCGTAGTTGAGTGTAAAAATGTAAGAATCAAATGAGGTCCACAATGTGATGCTATTTATGTGAATTAAAAATATGTATGCATAAAACAACACTACCAGTTTTACAAGGACATAGAAAATAGAAGATCACACATCTAACACATTCAAATAGTTGCCAAAGGGAGGAAGACGTAGAGAGGAATTGAAGAGGATATAGAATAAAAGGCCATAAATAAACATATAATGTAAGAACCACACAAACAATGAAGGTCTATCATGAAATGAGGAGTATTAGCAACATTCTACCTAAATTCCACTAGCAAAAATAAAAGGCCGGTTCAGATAGCAGAAAAATTATGAAGAGCCCAACTCCTATATAAAACCTGAAAGATAAAGAAAAATTCAATTGTCAAGCAGGAGGGAAAAATAAACTATCGCAAAGTAAGAAATGAAGGCCGATCTCAGATTAAGTGCCAAAAAACAATGAAGGATTAATTTAGTTGTCTATGATAGCTTTCTTGTACAACAGGATGTTTTCAGACTTATTTATACATTTCCTGCCTCAGATATAGAATCAACCCTTTCTCCAAAGATCAAAGATCTTTGGTTCTTTTTCGTGGGAAGAAAGACTACGATCTGGGTACCCGGGATGCCCCATGCCCTGAGTTAGTTATTATTTCTAGGACTCTTTGGTGGACAGGGCTAGGACATATGTATTTTTTAGATACAGTACATCATACGTTTATATCCAATTCAAAATCAGGCTTAAGGGATTTTATTTGACCTCATCAATTTCATGTCTGTATCTCCTTCCCACCAAGCCCCAAATCTCAGTTCTTGATGACACTGATATAATTACTCATTTGATTTATTATCTTACAATAACAGTATCAACACTATCACCTACAATGCTGTGCTATTACTGGAAACAATTTAAGACTTTCTTTGCCTTTTCTTTTGTTCTTAGGATCTATTCCATTAGAAACGCAGAGTTAAATTACTATGCTTTAGAGCCACTTGGGATATTTCCTTTGTGGTGAGGTTAGGTTACCGACTGAGTTCACAACTTGGTTCATCTGTTTAAATTTACTTTTGTAGTCTGGGGATTGTATTTTTCTTTATTTGATTTTGTTTTATGATTATGTAAAGTATAAACATGGCTTCAAAGACAGAGCTATAATACCAGGTCCATTCAAAGGAGTCTGTTTTCAACCCCTGAATCTTTCAAAATATTTCCTTTCTTTTTTAATTTAAGCATTTTAAATGTTAAGGTTTATTCTGTTTTTAACTTATATATGTTAATTTCATACATTTAACATATGATAATATAATATGCTATAATGTATAACAATAAATGTATGAAACAACATGTTATATTACTGTGTGATAACATTAACATATGCTAATTTAATATTATTCAACATATAACATGTAATACTGTATTAACACATTATATTAATTAACACAGTTTAACATATTATAACATACATATATTTAACACGTTAATTAGATATAATGTGTACACGTGTGTATCTCCTCTTTTCTTTTTTTCCCTGTGGTTTTCTTTTTAATTATCTTAATTCTTATGATCACACATAATTTTAAAATTTGTGTATATCGCCTCTACTTTAATCCTTTTAAGCTGGCGAAAGCACCATTCCCAATCACAAATACACAGCAGTTCTACAGTTTTATGTTTCTGAATGGCTGTTTAAAGACAATCCTAAATTATAACTTAGTTTGACTTAGATTGTAAAGAATTCAAGAGTGAAGTTTAACTTGCTACTATTTTAAATGCATGTGACCTTACAGATCTATGAAATGTGAGAAGTGTTAAATAATCTTTGATATTACACATAAACCACACTAAAATGCCTTGCAATAAATAAAAGGAACCATTTTAAATACAAGGAATTCTAATTAGATTGGCACAGTTAAGCCCCAAAACATAAAGTAGACATTGCTACCTTATTTATCTTCAACTCTTGCCTTTAAGAGGAAAATGAAGACAAAACACAGGTGAATCTTGCTTGGTTCTGAGACAGTGAAGGAATTTCCCCAGTATTTAAATATATTCACATAACCAGTTATATACACCTAAATATAAAACCAATCTCCAGTAAGTTTTAAGATGGCACTCACCATCTTTGTGAAAAGTTGAACATTACTAACAAAGTCTAATTCTATCTTTAGAAGGGGTAAACAGTGATAGCATTTACTGAATTGGAATTACTATTGCAATTCAAAAACTGAACATATTCATTTAACCACAACCTAGTCTTAGTTTTAAATCAGGATTGCCCAACAAAATATTCTGTCAGTCATTCATGATCTGAATTTTGGTGTATGAGATCTATTAAAGTATGGTACACATAAAAAAGTCACGAGACATTTCTGTGTTGTAATAAATAAGGCAGTGGCCAATTATTACTCATTAGTAGCTTTTTTGAGATAAGCTATCAAGTCTGCCCTTTCTGCCTCCTTCTTAATGCTGGCAAAGATCATTTTTGTTTCAGGGATGTACTTCTTGGGATTCTCCAAATATTCCATCAGTGTATCCTCTCCCCAGGTGATGCCTTTGTTCTTACTGGTGTCTGTGTAAGAGAATCCAACGGCCTGACCTGTCTTCTGCCCAAAGAGATTAGGCCCTGTCTTATGCTTGCCTCCCTTTTCCATGGTGTGGCACTGGGCACACTTCTGAACAAAAATCTTCTTGCCTTTCTCAACATCACCCATATTTAGTTCTGTTTTTTGTCGCTGGTGCAACTAAGGTTCCTGCTCTGAAGCTGGACGTCTCCAGTCTCTCGTATCTCCCCTTTTCTTAGAGAAATGGTGGTATGATATAGACACATTCCTCTACCTGGCTTTTTCATTTCACAGTATATCCTGGAGGACACTGCCCATATACAATTTTGAGGAGAAAAGGTTGTAACTCAAAAGTAAATTTACTATTTAAATTTGAAAGAAATAGAAAGACAATTTCCAGATGTGCAAGGCCTTAGAAGTATCTTACTAAAAGCAAACTAATAAACAAACTCTACAAAGAATTTATTGTTCAGTGAATAGATTAATTTAAAATGAATAAATCTTAGAAAAGAAAACTTGAGGCCTAAAAGGACTGCCAGAAATTGATGGAATCAATTGAACATAGAGTGAAGACATAGAATTGTCATTTAGCAGGAAGCAAATGTGAATAAACCTGAAAGATTCCCATGACAAAGCAGTAACATTATGAAAATACAAACTTGAGTTTAGAAAACCCTAAAGGCTCATCCAATAAGCTCCTAGAATTCATAAATGAATTCAGTAAAGTTTCAGGATACAAAATCAACGTACACAAATCAGTAGCACTGCTATACACCAATAGGGACGAAGCTGAGAACGAAACCAAGAACTCAATCCTCTTTACAATAGCTGCAAAAATAAACAAAAAAGCAAATAAATAAATAAATAAATAAATAAATAAATAAATAAATAAATAAAATACTTAGGAATATACCTAACCAAGGAGGTGAAAGACCTCTACAAGGAAAATTACAAAACACTGCTGAAAGAAATCATAGGTGACACAAACAAATGGAAACACATCCCACGCTCATGGATGGGGAGAATCAATATTGTGAAAATGATCATACTGCCAAAAGCAGTGTACAAATTCAATGCAATTCTCATCAAGATACCATCATCGTTCTTTACAGAACTAGAAAAAACAGTCCTAAAATTAATATGGAACCAAAAAAGTGCCTGCATAGCGAAAGCAAGACTAAATCAAAAGAACAATTTTGAAGGCATCACATTACCTGATTTCAAACTATACCATAAGGCCATAGTCACCAAAATACCATGGTACTGTTATTAAAATAGGCACATAGACCAGTGGAACCAAATAGAGAACCCAGAAATAAAGCCAAATACTTACAGCCAACTGATCTTCGACGAAGCAAACAGAAACATAAAACGGGGAAAGGACATCCTATTCAACAAATGGTGCTGAGATAATTAGCAAGCCACATGTAGAGGAATGAAACTGGATCCTCATCTCTCACCTTATATAAAAATCAACTCAAGATAGATCAAAGACTTAAATCTAAGACCTGAAACCATAAAAATTCTAGAAGATGACATTGGAAAAATCCTTCTAGACATTGGCTTAGGCAAAGACTTCATGACCAAGAACCCAAAAGCAAATCCAACAAAAACAAAGATAACTAGATGGGACTTAATTAAACTTAAAAAGCTTCTGTACAGCAAAAGAAATAATCAGCAGCATAAAGAGACAACCCATAGTGTGGGAGAAAATCTTCACAAACTACGCATCCAACAAAAGACTAATACCCAGAATCTTAGAGGACCTCAAATCAGCAAGAAAAAACAAACAATCCCATCAAAAAGTGGGCTGACGTCATGAATAGACAATTATCAAAAGAAGATATAAAAATGGCCAACAAGCATTAAAAAACCATTCAACATCACTAATTATCAGGGAAATGCAAATGAAAACCACAATGTAAATACCACCTTTCTCCTTCAAGAATGGCCATAATTTTAAAAATAAAAAAAAATAAATATGGATGTGGTGAAAAGGGAACACTTTTACACTGCTGGTGGGAATGTAAACTAGTACAACCACTATGGAAAACAGTGTGGAGACGCCTTAAGGAACTAAAAGTAGAACTACCATTTGATCTAGCAATTCCACTACTGGGTATCTAACCAGAGGAAGAGAAGTCATTATATGAAAAAGACACTTGCACACTCTTGTTTACAGCAGCACAATTTGCAATTGCAAAAATATGGAACCAGCTCAAATGCCATCACTCAACAAGTGGATAAAGAAAATGTGGTATACATATGTCATGGAATACTACTCAGCCATAAAAAAGGAGTGATATAATGGCATTTGCAGCACCTGGATTGGATTGGAGACCATTATTTTAAGTGAAGTAACTCAGGAATGGAAAACCAAACATCACATGTTCTCACTTATAAGTGGGAGCTAAGCTATGGGGATGCAAAGGCATAAGAATGATACAATGGACTTTGAGGACTCGGGGGGGAAGGGTGGGAGGGGGTGAGGGATAAAAGGCTACACATTGAGTACAGTATATGCTGCTTGGGTGATGGCTGCACCAAATCTCAGAAATCACCACTAAAGAACTTATCCATGCAGCCAAACACCACCTGTTCCCCAAAAGCCTATTGAAATAAAAATAATAAAAATAAAAATAATAAAATTTCAGATAATAAACTGTGAGAAAGAATGGACAGGAATAAAATCAAAGTGTGCTATTTTTTCTCATCTATAGATACTCTGTATTCTCGATTTTAATAATTGAAGCAATAAGACCAGGAGCAATGGCTCACATCTGTAATCCCAGCACTTTGGGAGGCCGAGGCAGGACGATCACTTGAGGTCAGGAGTTCAAGACCAGCCTAGCCAAAATGGCGAAACCCTGTCTGTACTAAAAATACAAAAATTATCTGGGTGTGGTGGTGAATGCCTGTAATCCTAGCTACTTGGGAGGCTGAGGCAGGAGAATAGCTTTAACCAGGGAGACGGAGTTTGCAGTAAGCCGAGATCACGCCTCTGCACTCCAGCCTGGGGGACAGAGCGAGACTCCGTCTCAAGAAAAAAAAAAAAACTCAAACAAACAAAAAAAACAAGTGAAGCAACAGATTTTGGTTTTTAAAATTGAACTATGTGCATGCTTTCTAAATTGCTAAAGAAAGCGTGAGCCACAGAGAGATTGCTGTGGGAGATTTGGAGGCTGAAGTGAAGCAGCAGTGATTTTGCAGATCTGCTGGTGCATCTCCTTGGCTCAAGGCAGTGTCAAGGCCTTCTTGATCCTCCTTCAACTTCTCTGACGCCTGGGCCACATGTGTGCTAATCCATGACAAAGCACTTCCTTTATCCTCTCTAGCACATCTACACGACTGAGGTCAGCGGTGACAAGAACAGATATGACTGCAATCTGTTCTCATGGGCTCTAGTTTATTTCTGTTCTTTGTGAACTTCAAGTTCCAGCATCAGATATGAAGTCAATAGCTTTCCAGAAACTAGTTAACCTCTTAATTTTAGCCTGTGTAAAGTCAAATCTCTGTAACAAATTTATGTATATTATATGTATACACCACATACATATACACAAACATATATGACATAGATACAAATCTATACTTATGTGTATGTATGCTAGCGGTCTGCTTCTTTACTGAACCTTACTTATACATGTGTATACTATGCATTTAGGGATATAAGTACATTAGGGAAATGGTCTTGACTTGATAATTAGCTTTCGATTTGGCTCTACCATTTGCCTTGTGTAATATTGGACAACTCACAGTATTCTGTGAATCTCTGTGAATCTCAGTTTCCTTATCCACAACATAATGAACTGGTACCACTAATCTCTGAATTGGTGTTTTTTTTTTTTCCAAGCTGTGGCTTGAGATCCACTGACAGGTTGTAACATAAATGAAGGGAGTAGGAATGATCAGTGTCATTAAAAAATTAAATGGAATAAGATTGAACAGAAAATGTCAAAGTACATTACATATAGTAAGGACAACGTTTTTATTTCAGGTAGATAAATATGAAAACGTGTATGATCCCAGCACTTTGGGAGGCCGAGGCAGGCAGATCATGAGGTCAGGAGATTGAGACCATCCTGGCCAATATGGTGAAACCCCATCTCTACTAAAATACAAAAGTTAGTCGGGCATGGTAGTGGGCTCTTGTAGTCCCAGCTACTCGGGAGGCTGAGGCAGGAGACTGGTGTGAACCTGGGAGGCAGAGGTTACAGTGAGCCAAGATCGCGCCACTGCACTCCAGCCTGGGCAACAGAGTGAGACTCCGTCTCAAAAAAAAAAAAAAAAAAAAGAAAGAAAGAAAGAAAAAGAAATGTGTATGTTGTAATGTAAAATATATTTCTTACTGGGAGTCAGGTTTAAAAAACTCAAAAAGTATTTCCTTTTGTAATGATCAAAGACATTGTTCCTGGGACCTAGAACTACGTGTTTATGCAAGTCTGGCCAATTTCAGTAGGGTAGGCATGGGAAAATGTAGGTGATATTCTGCTGCAACTCTGCTTGGCTGTTCCATTTTCTATTTCTTTTTCCTTAGCTCTCCAGTGTTTGAGTACACACATGAACAACACAACATTTTAAATCAACATTAAACTTTCAGAGGCTAATAAAATCTAGCTTCTAGCTTCTCTAAAAAAAAAAAAAAAAAAAAAAGTCACAGGCCGGGTGTGGTGGCTCATGTCTGTAATCCTAGCACTTTGGAATGCTGAGAAGGGTGGATCATCTGAGGTCAGGAGTTCCAGACCAGCCTGGCCAACATGGTGAAACCCCATCTTTACCAAAAATACAAAAATTAGCCAGGCATGGTGGCGGGCACCGGTAATCCCATCTACTCAAGAGGCTGAGGCAGGAGAATTCCTTGAACCCGGGAGGAGGAGGTTGCAATGAGCTGAGAACGTGCCACTGCACTTCAGCCTGAATGACAAGAGTGAAACTCCATCACAAAAAAAAAAAAAGAAAATCAGAACGTGGGCTGGGCACAGTGGCTCATGCCCATAATCCCAGCACTTTGGGAAGCCTTGATGGGCGGATCACCTGAGGTCAGGCGTTCAAAACCAGCCTTGCCAACATGGTGAAACCTGGTCTTTACTAAAAATACAAAAATTAGCCAGGCATGGTGGTGGGTGGGTGCCTGTAATCCCAGCTACTCGGGAGGCTGAGGCAGAAGGATGGCTTGAACCCAGGAGGTGAGGATGCAGTGAGCTGAGATCGTGCCACTGCACTCCAGCATGGGTGACAGAGTGAGACTCTATACTAAAAAAAAAAAAATCAGAATGTATTATTGGGCTGGTTCGTGGCTGGCAATAATCATCAAGAAATGAGTAGGGACTCTTTCCCTCTATGTGGGCATATGTTTTTAAATGTAGGTTTTGATTATTATTATTCACATATGGTAAGGCCAACAGATTGGGGATGATTGCTATTGAAAATGCAGTTTGTGGCTGGGTGGGGTTTGTGCCTGAAGTCACAGCTACTTGTAGGCTGAGGCTGGAGGATTACTTGAGCCCAGGGGCACTAGGGTTGGGCAGGAGTTAGAAAGAGCGAGGGAACATTTGGGCAAGAACCTTTATTGTGGTTTCCTCAGTCAAATGTGAGGTAGGGCAGGGTAAGCAGGTTTAGGATTGGCTAGTGGGAATACTTTCAATGGGCTTTGGGGTGTAGGGGTTGTCCCTAGTTGTCTAGTACTTGACTCTGGGGTGATCAGGGCAGGGAATAGTGGCCCAGAGTGAAAGGATCTGGTGTTCGGGGTACCACGGAGATGTTTGGGGGTATCCACTCTGGATTGGTTAATTTGCATATAAAAGGAGCTCACAGGTGAGTCATTTCCAATCTCTAGGAATTGACAATACCTGGGAGAGACAGTCTTTCCAGGGTCAGCAAGACCTGAGCTGTCAAAGCATCAGAAACACAGAAAATAAAAAGGTATGATTAATAAAGCTTGTGGGCCAGGCACGGTGGCTCACGCCTGTAATCCCAGCATTTTGGGAGGCCAAGGCGGGCGGATCACTAGGTCAGGAGATCAAGATCATCTTGGCTAATATGGTGAAGCCCCGTCTCTACTAAAAATACAAAAAAAAAATTAGCCAGGCATGGTGGCGGGCACCTGTAATCCCAGCTACTAGGGAGGCTGAGGCAGGAGAATCGCTTGAACCTGGGAGGTGGAGGTTGCAGTGAACTGAGATCACACGACTGCACTCCAGCCTGGGTGACAGAGCAAGACTCTGTCTCAAAATGAAAGAAAGAAAGAAACAAAGCAAGCGAGCAAGCGAGCAAGCGAGCAAGCGAGCAACAAGCATATGGCCTATAGTTTACCGTACTCCCAATCCAGCCAAGTTCCTTCATTTATGTGACAAGCATTTGAATTTGGGACTTCTGGCTTGGCATCAATTTCCCACTGGTATGGTGATGACGAATATTTTTTGACCTAGGAAACAACTATCTGTTTTCAGGTACACACTGTGAATAGCAGAGAACATAAAAGCACGGGGAGTTAGTTGTCCTATGCAAGAAGTTAATACTGCAGAGCGGGAAGCAGCCACACTGGTTGCAGGTGCTCCCTGCTCATGGCTGATGGATTTGGGCTGACAGAGGAGAATGTTGTCTCTATAACCTCTGACTAGCAAATGATCTGGCCAACAAGGCAGAATTTTCTGGCTGGCTGATCAATAGGGTTCAAATCCCTTTGGACAATAATTGTCCTTGGTCAATGCTGTCTAAAGCATTGCTCGGACCTTTTGTTTTTACATTTCTAGATTGAGACCAGCACTTAGGTTCATCTCCCCCAATACTGGAGCCTTTGGGGACTGGACAAGGAGTCAGCATTTGGAGACTTTGTTCACCGGCACAATAGGCCAAAATGTCATCCCATCTCATAAAGCCTCCCTGCCCTTGAGACTGAAATTTTTGTAGTGATTGCCTTAGATTCCGAATAACATAAGAGAAACAGTCTTTTGCTCCTTGATTCTTATCCAGCGTAATATAGTGGGAATAGTCACGTTGTTCAGTTATCCACACAGGGTCCTGCATCAGAAGGACCCAGGTTCAAATCCCAATTTTTGCTACTCTCATTGTACAATGTTGTGTGTTTACCTAGTGCCTTTTAGTCTGTTCTTTATCTATAAAAATTGAGGTAGTAATATCTGTATAGGTTGTTGTGAGGGCTAAATAAGTCAACTCAAGTAAAGTGCATAGAATCATGCCTGGAACAAAGGAAATGCTCATATAGATTGGCCATGAATTTACTATTATTCATCAAACACACAATTCCAGTCTTGGTGCTGGTGTTACAAAGATGATAAAACACAGTCTCTGTTCTAAGAAAAAAGCAACCCAGTGCAATCAATGCTATAATGAGGAAAGGTACAGAGTTTTCATGAGGAAGGAATGACAGGCTGTTCTTGGGGAAGGAGTGGAGTACATCTGGGGAGGCATTAAAGAGCTGGGCTAGGTGCAGGGTAGGGCAAAGGAGGTGCTGAGGGGCACAAAATTAGCACTTTGGACACCTCACCTGCCTCACCTTAGTCCTTGCCCTATTAAAAAGAAGGAGCTATTGGAAATAGATCTTGAAGATAAGAAGGGAATGTCCAGATGCATATCCCAACGAAGGGGAAGGCATCTATAAAAATAAAAAGCAAACAATAGAATAAGGCATATTAAGGTTGTTCATGATGAATGAAACATACTGTGGCCACAAGAAAGAGTGAGAAATGAGGCTACTAAGGTAGGTAGGGGTCAGATCATGAAGCACATTTATAGGCATGCAAAAGAACTTGACATTTAAGCTTGGCCATGGGGACAGCCATACACTTGATAAGAAACATTCCAGGGCCCGGGCATGGTGGCTCACACCTGTAATCCTAGCACATTGGGAGGCCGAGGTGGGCAGATCACTTGAGGTCAGGAGTTCCAGACCAGCCTGGCCAACATGGTGAAACACTATCTCTACTAAAATACAAATATTAGCTGGGTGTGAAGGGGGGTGCCTGTAGTCCTAGCTACTTAGGAGGCTGAGGCAGGAGAATAGCTTGAACCCGGGAGATGGAGGTTACAGTGAGCGGAGATCATGCCACTGCACTCCAGCCTAGGTGACAGAGCAGGACTCTGTCTCAATAAAATAAAATGAAATAAAATAAAATAAAATGAAACATTCCAAGAGTTGTATGTTTATTGCAGCACTATTCATAATAGCAAAGACATGGAATCAACCTAAGTGTCCATCAATGGTTGATTGGATAAAGAAAATGTGTTATATACCACATTATACACTATTGAATACTACACAGCTATAGAAAAGAATAAAATTATGCCCTTTGCGGAAACATGGTTGGAGCTAGAGGCCATTATCCTAAGTGAAATAACTCAGAGACAGAAAATCAAATACCACTTGTTCTCACTTACAAGGGGAAGTTAAACAGTGAGTACACATGGACACAAAGATGGAAATAATAGACACTAGGAACTCCAGGAGGGAGGAGGGAGGAGAGAAAGGGCTGAAAAACTACTCATGGGGTACCATGTTAATTATTTGGTTGATTGGTTTTCTGAAAGCCCAGACCTCACCATTTTGCAATACACTATGTAACAGACCTGCACATGGACCCCTGAATCTAAAATTTATAAAAGGAAAAGAAACATGCTGGATCTCAACAAACACAAATATAAAAATTTCAGAGACAATTAGCCGGGTATGGTGGCTCACACCTGTAATCCCAGCACTTTGGGTGGCCAAGGCGGGAGGATCATGAGGTCAAGAGATAGAGACAATCCTGGCCAACATGGTGAAACCCCGTCTCTACTAAACATACAAAAATTAGATGGGTGTGGTGGTGCTTGCCTATAGTCTCAGCTACTCAGGAGGCTGAGGCAGGAGAATTGCTTGAACCTGGGAGGTGGAGGTTGCGGTGAGCCGAGATAGCACCACTGCACTCCAGCCTGGGCAACAGAGCAAGACTCTGTCTCCAAAAAAAAAATTTTTTTTCAGAGAGGCATACAAGTAGTCTTGAACAAATGGAGAAACACAGAGCTGACTTTGAATTCCTCAGATCATCTAGACATAGTATAAACTCTGTGAACTATATGGCCATCAAACTATTCTTTTTGTTTTTACTTTTTTTTTTTTTTGACACAGATTCTTGCTCTGTTGCCCAGGCTGAAGTGCAGTGGTGTAATCTGGGCTCACTGCAACTTCTGCCTTCGCCTCCTGAATAGCTGGGATTACAGGAGTTTGCCACCATGCCCTGCTAATTTTTGTATTTTTAGTAGAGATGGGATTTCACCATGTTGGCCAGGCTGGTCTCGAATTACTGACCTCAGGTGATGCACCTGCCTCAGCCTCCCAAAGTGCTGGGATTACAGGTGGGAGCCACCGTGCCTGGCCCAAACTATTCTTTTTTTGTTTTTTTGAGACAGGGTCTCACTCTTTCACCCAGGCTGGAGTGCAGTGGTGTGATCTTAGCTCACTGCAACCTCGACCTCCCTGGGCTCAGGTGATCCTCCCACCTTAGCTTTATGAGTAGCTGGGACCACAGGTAAGAGCCACTGTGCCCAGCTAATTATTGTATTTTTTGTAGAGATGGGGCTTCGCCATATTGCCCAGGCTGGTCTCAAACTCCAGGGCTCAAGTGATCTGTCTGCCTTGACCTCCCAAAATGTTGAGATTATGGGCATGAGCCACCACAGCTGGCCCAAATTATTCTTAATATCAGACTCAATATCATCCAAGGACTCTCAACTTGGCCTAACCTGGTCAAATCCTGGATAGTGTCAAGAAGTAAAATGTAAAATCTCCATTTCATCAGTGTGATTTCTGAACTTGCCTACAGTAGCAATGACTATGATGAAATTCTAGAGTAGTGAAGGGGCAATGACAAAAATAGGGACCCTCTTGCCTTGGCCCCTCCTCCATTTGTCTGGAGATACATATGTCCAGGATTTTTTATGAGATCATATATTGTGAAGGGAGTCTACTACTGATGGGTCTTGGACATGTCATCAGGGAGATAAAGAAATAGAACATTTCTTGCTTCATATATTGTAGAGAAATTCTTACCTGTCACCTACGAAAAAATCAAGAATCTTAAAACAAAGCAAAACAAATAGGCCCTATAATTTATAATCACTGCTTCTGGTGAAAGCAACTGCATCAGTCAATTATTTGCAGCAATATTTTGCATTACAAACTATCTCTAAAGCAGAAGCTTAAAATATCCAGCATTTATTTCATGCTTATGGGTCTATGGCTTGGCTGCAATTTGGTCAAGGTAGGTAGGGCTCCATGCTTTGCGCAGCAGGATGGAGTTTGGGTTCAGGCTTTCTCCAAGTGTCCTCATTCTCTATGGAGTAGCCAGTTCCTTGGGCGTCTCTTCTTGTGGTAGGTCATGTTGCAGAAAGGGGATATGTGGAAATACATGGTGCCTCTTCAGGCGTTGGCTTGGAACTAGCACACATAATTTGTGGGGTAAAATAAACAAATGGCCAAGCCTGAAGTCTATTCTGCCTCAGAAGGATATGCTGGACAATAATCCAATTTATCACAGTGACATAACAGGATGATTGGGTTTGCTCACGATTCAAATGATAAAACCTCATTAGTTGCATCTTCTTTGGGAAGTCATTTCTAAGAATGGTATCAATCTACCTTCTAGGCTTATTTTTGAAACTCCATCAGGTGTAGAAGTGCTGTTTAAAAGCCAAAGCACCTGAAATTTACTCTTCATAATTGTTACAATAGCGATGATAAAAACAAATTTGTCTGTGAACCTCAACCTGAGCATCCTACTTGGACATTAATTTTCTGCAGGATGGCTCCAGGGACAGCCTAATGCTGCCACTGTTGATATGCAGAGTGCAGATTTCACAGCTGATGCTGACTCAAGTTGTAGGATGGCAGAAAGAAGATGATGAGATTGGGGCGCATGCTCTAAAAATGTACACTGAATCTCTTTCAGCATTTAACATTTATCTATTTCTGGTTTTTAACCTGCCCTCCATTGCAATTGAGAAACTCTGCAACTCTCTATTTTTTCCTAGAAAGCCCACTTGTTAGTCCAAAATGAGCATTGCAGGCCAAATATCTTCCAATGAGCTCAAACCCTGCAGACAGCGCTCAACGTTATGACTGACAGGTGTACTCTACTGTTTTGCCTGTGTCATCCGCACAGTGGGTAGGGACCAATTACCTACAAATATACAGGAGTGAGTCTGGGGTTGGAAATCAGGACGCCTGGCTTCTAGGGCTGGCTTTGTCACTTTTCCTTCTGGTTCCTCATCTGTAAAAATGGAGATAATAATAACTGCCCTACTTTCTCACATGGTGGCTGTGAAGACAAAAATGAGAAAAGCATGCTGCAAAATAAGAAACACTATTCAAATGCAAGACAGTTTTAGATTCTTCGATTCCTCTCTAAATTAATGATAGCCCCTCACATTTGTACAATGCTTCTCAATTTTCAAATCACTTCCACTTGTGTTATCTCATTTGGTCTGCTCCACCATGCTCAGTTTTTCAGGGTAGGACACGGAGGATTGAAGAGGTCATATGGCTTGCCTAGGGTCATCTAGTAAGTAAGAGAGTTGGGAGAATAGCCTGTTTTCCCAGTGCTAATTCTTCACTTTTTACATTGGAATCCTCTGTTTCAGCTTCTCTGTCAAAGCCAGCCCTGGAAGCTCATCTGGAAAGTGTTTGTGAGGCGGAATGTGCACACAGGGTTATTAAGAGTAACTGTGGAGTCTGTCCAGCGATGGGAAATACTGATGGGCTTTGTGGTCAAGCTTCTGGGTCACCTGCGGGGCTCTCCCCGATCTCATTCCACTGGTGTCTCCTTAGGATGGTAAAAAGCTGGGCACCAGGTCAGACACCCAAGAGGGATTTCCTGAATTCTTTACAGTGATGGGACGGAGTCTCCTGGGACATACAGCTATACACTTCCTTAAAATGCAACACAGAGATCTTTCTAGCTCAAACTGCACGTTCCACAGATAGAAAATAAAGGGTTGCGGAAGAATAGAAACTTTCTCATGAGTAAATAATCGGTTTTGGGGCCGGGCGTGGTGGCTCACGCCTGTAATCCTAGCACTTTGGGAGGCCGAGGCAGGCAGATCATGAGGTCAGGGGATCAAGACCATCCTGGCTAACACTGTGAAACCCCGTCTCTACTAAAAATACAAAAAATTAGCCGGGCGTGGTGGCGGGCGCCTGTAGTCCCAGCTACTCCGGAAGCTGAGGCAGGAGAATGGCGTGAACCTGGGAGGCGGAGCTTGCAGTGAGCCGAGATCGCGCCACTGCACTCCAGCCTGGGCTACAGAGGGAGACTCCGTCAAAAAAAAAAAAAAAAAAGAGGGGGGGTTTTCACAGATCTGGGGATTTATTCTCAGCTCTTCCACTTACTGGTTGAGGAGCCAGGATGGTTGGGAGGATACCATGAGATAAATGTATTTAAAGCATTGAGAATATAGTGGGCACTGCAGCTATAGTAAAGTCTGAGTTAGTCAATGTGCTTGGCTGCAGACAACTGAACTAATTCACCTGAGGTTCTTTGAGCAGAAAAGGGATCTTTTAAATAGGATACCAGGTAGCTCCTTCATGGAGTCTTCAAGGGGGCTGAGTCAAACTTCGAGACAGCCAGGAACAAAGTCTACACCTGGTGAGACTGCTCCAGTGAAAACCTAATGCTGTCGCTGCTCAGTGCAGATGCTAACAGCCTCTCCCCTCTCCAATGTATCCCTAAATATTCTTATCAGAAAATGACTTCCATGTGGTATCTGCTCCCCAGGTTGCTGTCATTCAAACTAAAATCTCAGGAGAGCCTGTATGATTGGCAGAGCCTAGGTCACATGTCTGTGCCATAGTTGCAAGGGAGGCTGGGAAAGTTAGTTCCAGGCTTCTGGATTGGGAAGGAAATGTTTATAATGTGGAAGAATTTTCAAAAGATGGTAGAGTGTTTAAGACATAATCACTGAAGTTCCCTGTGTTTGTTTCTTTTATTCCTTGACCCTTTATGTGCACAGAGATTGTAGCAGACTCAGGCTCCAGAATCCCAACCATTTCCTTTTATTACACTGTTTCCTCCATCCTGACTTCTGAACTGGTCCAGGTCCTCTTATTTAAGGCATGTAGCACTTTGTGTCTTTCCTGGGTACAACCCCACATTCATTGCTAGCCCAACATTACATTGCAAGCGTTTTTCCATGCCATTAATTTTTATTTTACAAAATGATTTTTATTAGCTAATAGTATTCCATAGTGTGATGCATCAAAATTTATTTAACCAATTGCAAACTGTGCATTAAAAAGTAGGAATTTTTGCCAATTTTTTTGATATTACAAATGATTTACCAGTGAATATTCTTACACAATAATCTCTGTGCATACTTCTGATTATTTCTTTAGTTTTGTTTTCTAGAAATAGAAGGACTAAGTCAAATGGTCTTTAGACGTTCTTGATAGATATTGCCAAGTTGGGATCTAGAAATGTGATATAAGCTTTTATATTCTCAATTGCTGTGGCAACCCACATTTGATCATATCCTTGCAAACACTAGATGTTATCATTCTTTAATTTTTATGATTTTATAGATGAAAAATGTTTCTCATTAGTATTTTGGTGATTTTTTGACTAGTAGTGATATTACATATTTATTTTTATGTAGTCAAATTCATTAATTTTTTCCTTGTTTTCTTAAAAAATAATTATGCTTAGAAAGATCTCTTTCTCAAGGTCAGATGACTTTTCTTATGTATACATATTTACATTTTTGTATATGTTTACAAAACATGTAACTCTTTCATCTATCAGGAATTTAAAAAAACATTTGTATGGGACTATCAAGTATTTTTCCTACTGGTTTTCTCAGGACCATTTCTGTGATGTAGCAATCTTTATACGTCTCTCATTCATTCTCCATGGCAGTTATTCCAGACTATTTCTCATCTCTTTAACTCTTCCTCGTCACTTTGAGCTGACGTTCTTGCCTCCCAATTCGCAGAGAAAATAGGAGCCATCAAGCAAGAAATTTCTTGACTTCCTGCCATAAAAGGATACAAAAGATTCTGTATCCTTTTTCAAACTTTGTTCCTTTCCCTCTTTTGTCACATGGTTGATTTCTTGATCTGTACTATAAATCTCATTTCCTACCATCTCCTTCCACCAGGAACATCCCACTCTTTCCTTGAACTTCTTCTTTATCGGTTTTTTCTCAAGTTCATTTCAGTGTACTCAAGTCACTCCCATTTCACACAATCTCTGAAGCCATCTGATCCAAGCTAGTAATTTCAGCCAAGACATCTGTTGTGAGCCAAACTGTGTCCTGTCATTCCAACCAATTCATAATGTTGAAGTCTTAACCCCAGTACCTCAGAATGTGAGTTGATGCAGAGATAAGGTCATTGAAGAGGTAATGAAGTTAAGATGAGGTCTTCAGGGTGGGCCCCAATCCAATACGATTTATGTCCCTATAAAAAGAAGAAATTTGGACACAGACACACACAGGGGGGAAGACAACATGACTACAAAGGGAGAAGAAGGCCATCTACAAGCCACGGAGAGTGGCCTCAGAAGAAACCAACCCTGCCAACACTTTGATCTCTGGCTTCTAGTCTCCAAAACAGTGAGCAAATAAATTTCTGATCCTTAAGCCACTCTGTCTGTAGTACATTGCCATGGCATCCTTAGCAACTAGTCACACCTAATCTCCCCTTTTCCAAAATAGTATGCCGTAGTATATTTGGATGTGCTATTGAAATGTTCATTTTTAAAAAATGAAAAACCCTATTCATATTGGAAACCAGAAAAGGAGGACATGCATAGGTTAAAAAACTTTGAAGAATTTCAGTAAGTTAAATTGCAATGGGACAAACCTAGTGAAGTATCATGAAGCCTATGATATAAGGCCTTTGGGGGTGGGGCATAGCAGCAAGGAAAGAGTTGATCCTGAATTCCAATAGCATTGTTGCCCTCTGTGGCAGAAGCAAAGCTTAGAGGAAGATTTGAGTGTTGGGAGTTTAAAGGATGCAAAAGATTCAAAGCTCTTCCCTGCTCACCCTACTCCCTTTCTCTCCAGTTCTATTTCCATTCCTTCTCAGGGAAGTTAGTTAGATTTCAGAAAATGGATTTGGATGTGCTTTATAGCACATGGAGTCTTGGGAAATGAAAATTCTTTCCTTAGGCTGTAGTGGATTGGACATTCTGTGCAGAGGTAGCATCAGATACGCAGAGAGAGAAAGAGAGCCCCTTACGGCTCCAGCCTTCTAAGCCATATGGTCCGGCTCATTTTACCCAACTTCTGCATTGAGATTTAGGATCAAAGCCAGATCAAACAATGGAGTGCTACTTTCCTTGCATTTTCTGTTCATTTTTCTGTGCATACATATCCCTTTAGGTTGTAATGGGGAAAGTGATGGTTTATGGGCAGAATTAGGTGGTCTGGCCATGATAGCATCTTAAAAAAACAAACCTCTTTATTGTAAACTTTTCCCCAAAAACATAAAAAAAAAATTATGAAAGTCCCACATACCTATTACATAGTTTCCACAATGAACAACTAATGGCCAATCTTGTTTCATCTATATTCAAATGAATTTTAGAGATTGCTTTTTTTTTTAAAAAAAAATACACGGTTTCAAAGTCAAATATACAGACCATCATATATTTGGAGAGGTCTGTTTTCTACTCCTATCTCCTCCATTCTCTTCTCATTGTTTAAACAATGAGTTTTGGTTTATACTTACACACACACACACACACGCTCGCACACACGCACGCGGGCACACACACACACGCGAACACACACACACAGATGCAGTTTCTTGTTTTTGCTTTGCTTAACAATATATCCTAGAGATGATTACATAGCAGTATGTATAGATATTTCATATTTTTTTCCAGAGCTTCATAGCATCTCATTGTGTGTAGATGCATCATTGTTAAGAAACCCAGCCCCCTACTGTTGGTCACTTGGGTTTTTTCTGTCTTTTTCTATGACAAATGATGCTGCAATGAATAGCTTTGTGTTATGTCCTTTTCATGCTTTTGTCTGTGTATATTTGAAATAGATTCCTAGAAATGGGTTTGCTAAGTCAAATAATAAATTCACGTACAATTTTGACTTTTATATTTCTTCTTATTTAGACTTCACTTCTGAGATGAGTTTTTAAAAATTTTAAACTCTTGTTATATTCTGATCTAAGTCTATCAGCTTTCTGCTAAAAATCTTCCTTTAGTCCAATCATCTCATTTCTGTATTTTTGCCAGTTATAATTTATATCATTCTTTCATGGTTTCAGTCTATTTTGGTTTGGCTCTGTGAAAAAAGGGCCTGGTTATTATTATATTTTTATTGTGTCTTCTCTTCCATTCTTCAGTTCTCTTCCCCAGAACTCTTTTTTTAAAAAAAACAAAGCCAAAAACAAACCCAAACCAGCACACTTTTCCATTTAAAGCTAAAATTACCATTCTACCTCCCTTCCAACCCTCCTGAAAATTTCCCCACAAACTATCTTTGCTATATCAGACATCATTGGATGGGTAGTGCTAATCAGCACAAATCTATTTTAACAGAGTAAGGAAATTGAATAATAGGATTATGAAAAGATATTTGGTAAGAGATTTTTGTAATGGGTATATGTACTTGAGAATAATTAGTATATACTATTTTGTTATTAAAAATAAGAGTTTGAATCAATAGAGTTAGAGGGACAGAACTTGCTGGCAAAAAGAACATGCCACAATCAGCATGCTACTGGAATTTGGATGCAAACATGACAAAGAGGAAGACATGGTATACTTTTTGTTTGTTTGTTTCTTTGAGACGGTCTCTCACTCTGTTACCCAGGCTGGAGTGCAGTGGCAAGATCTCTGCTCACTGCAACCTCCGCCTCCCAGGTTCAGGTGATCCTCCTGCCTCAGCTTCCCAAGTAGCTGGGATTACAGGTGCCTCCCACCACCCCCGGCTAATTTTTGTATTTTTAGTAGAGACAGGGTTTCACCATGTTGGCCAGGCTTTTCTCAAACTCCTGACCTCAAGTGATCCACCTGCCTTGGCCTTCTAAAATGCTGGGATTACAGGCATGAGTCAACACACCCGACCAAGACGTGGTATACTTTTAACATTGTGGTGACCACAAAAGGGAGAGAAGACTGGGATGGAATCTGAGGGATGTTTGCACACAGCCTGATAGGTTAAAACATATGGGGAAGGCTTGAATATGAATGAAATAGCATGCAGGGACCCTGTCTTCCTGGGTATGGCACCTGCTTTCTGTTTCTTCTGCTGGATTGGAGATGTAAATATTTTTAGAAAACTACCAACACCAGAAGAAAATAATATAATCTTGAAATATAGGAGGAATTTCTAATCTCTACTTGAAAGACCAACACTAAAAGAAAAAAAACAAAACTTGTGCAGATCTAGCTACATAACAATCAGAAATTTGGTATTTAAAAAATCACATAAGCAAAATCGAAAAAACAGTAATTTGGGAAAATATTTGCATCATACATGAAAAATAGTTAAGTTCCTCAATATATAGAAAGCATCCTCAAAACTATAAGAAAAATACAAAGACTTCAACAGAAAAATGAGCATAAGACATGCATAAAAATTTCTTTAAAAAAACACTGAGATAATAAACATGAAAAACTGCTCAGTCTTTGCTATAATTAAAAGAAATACGGGCTGGACACAGTCGCTCACACCTGTAATCCCAGCACTTTGGGAGGCCGAGGCAGGCAGATCACTTGAGGTCAGGAGTTAGAGACCAGCCTGGCCAATATGGTGAAACCCTATTTCTATTAAAAACACAAAAATTAGCCAGATGGGGTGGTGCACACATGTAATCCTAGCTACTCAGGAGGCTGAGGCAGGAGAATTGCTTGAACCCTGGAGGCGGAGGTTGCAGTGAGTCAAGATTGCGCCACTGCTCTTCAGCCTGGGTGACAGAGTGAGAGTCTGTCTCAAAAACAAAAAAAAAAAACAGCAAACTGAAGCAATTAGATAACATTAACTGTAAAATGGCATTATATAGAATTTGCATAATTACCTGTTCTCAAAAATAACAAAACATCCATGATCATATACTGCCTCCCATGTAGGCAGTTGTTATATTTGAGTTGTGGAATTATGTATTATTTTTCTGTTTTTTAAATATATTAACTTTAAACTTTTAGACAACAAACATTAATTGCTTTTGAAATAGGAAGACCAGTTATTTATGTGTTTACTTATTGTTACAATAATAATACCCAGTGCTGGCATGGTTGTGTGAAAATGAGTACTCTTATGTCCCCCCAATAGAAGTATAAATAAGTTTAACATTTCTGGAAAGCAATTTGTTAGGAGAGAAACCTTCAAAATCTACATTCATCTTTCAGCTGACAATTCTGCTTCATTAAATTTATCCTAAAATATATGAAGGGTGTATAGAATACTATGCAGCCATAAAAAAGAATGAGTTCATGTCCTTGGTAGGGACATGGATGAAGCTGGAAACCATCATTCTCAGCAAACTAAACACAGGAACAGAAAACCAAACACCACATGTTCTCACTCATAAGTGGGAGTTGAACAATGAGAACACGTGGACATAGGGAGGGGAACATCACACACCAGGGCCTGTTGGCAGATTGCGGGGAAGGTGAGGGAGAGCATTAGGACAAATACCTAATGCACGCGGTGCTTAAAACCTAGATGATGGGTTGATAGGTGTAGCAAACCATCATGGCACATGTATACCTATGTAACAAACCTGCACGTTCTGTACGTGTATCCAGAACTTAAGGTAAAATAATAATTATATATATATATATGAAGGGTGTAAGACAGAGACAAAAATACTCATTACAATGCTGATTTTTGTAGGTGAAAATTATGACAACTAATGTTAAAGAAGACAGGACTCGAATATACAGTAATTAAAATGCCTCTGCAGTATGCT
This sequence comes from Hylobates moloch, assembly GCF_009828535.3. NCBI lineage: Eukaryota > Metazoa > Chordata > Mammalia > Primates > Hylobatidae > Hylobates > Hylobates moloch. The sequence continues at coordinate 77,178,584 of NW_026652281.1, forward strand.
GTTTGAAGTGCCTCAAAAAAGTAAATTGTGCTCAAATAAATTTGAGAAACCCCATGTTAAACAAAGTCAATGTTTTTTAGTTGTAGGGTTTTCAGACTTTAATAGCTAATGTGCATGATAATGGTTCAAACGGGCAGCATTTTCCTAACTTATTTTACAATGAAACATATTTTTCTCAATGAGTCTATTAGAACATTTTATAATAATATTTAGAGATCATCAGTTTTGGAAGCACTGTCTTATAGAGTTACTCAAATGCTGTTGTAGAAGAGAATTTTATGACAAGGAAAGGTGTTCACAATACATACAAAATGATAACACAGGTTTCAGAAGAGTATGAACAATGTGGTCCCATTAATGGAAGACTGTGAGTGCACTGAAAAAAAACTGGACAAAAAAAAAAATTAACAGCAAAATATTAAAAGTGGCTATGTCTGGGTAATGGAAAGTGGGTAATTTTTATTTTTTCTCTTTGCTTGTACACATTTAATAAGATCTCACAATGAACATATATTACCACTGAAATAATAAAAACGATAAAACTTACAAAAATTGTGTAGAAGAATATGTAATATATTGTTCACAATGTGTTCTGTGGGAAAAGGAGATTATAAAACAGTGTGTTCATTATAATTTCTTTTTAAAGATACTTACCTATATGTATAGCTGTGCAGAGAGAAAGGAAATGTACCAAAATATTAACACTTATAATTTTGGGGTTATATCTGGGATTACAGATAATTTTATGTGCTCTTGGTCAGAAGAACATATTGAAATGTTTCTAAAATGAATGTTTTATGTTCTTAAGTTAAATAGGTACATAATATATATTCCTAGAAACATGGACATTTAAAAATAAATACATATCCCTTTTTGATTGATCTCTTGTTCCTAAGAATGAGACTTAAACCTTGTGGTCATTTAAGGGAGAAGTTCTCCAAAACAGGGTGCAGACATTCCAGGGAAGGTGTGATATTGAATGGGAAGCATATTAGAGCATACATATATTTCTCTCATCTTATCTTTTTTTTTTAAATTTTTATTTTTTGAGACGGAGTCTTGCTCTGTCGTCCAGGCTGAAGTGCACTGCAACGTCCGCCTCCCAGATTCAAGCAATTTTCCTGTCTTAGCCTCCCGAGTAGCTGGGACTACAGATGCATGCCACCATGCCAGGCTAATTTTTGTATTTTTTTTTTTTTTTTAGTAGAGACAAGGTTTCACTATATTGGTCAGGCCGGTCTCCAACTGCTGACCTCAGGTGATCCACCTGCCTCAGCCTCCCAAAATGCTGGGATTACAGGTGCGAGCCACAACTCCTGGCCTTATTTTTCTCATCTTTTCAATGTCTGTTTTTTTATGTTTAGTAATGTACATAATGTATTAGCATAGTAGTACATGTATGGAATTTACAGATATGTGAATACACATTGGTGGTCCATTCTTCAAAAAATTTTTTTCAAAGGCTATTATGATCTAAACTGTTTCTTAACTATAGCTCTAAAACACTGAAATGCTGCCAAGTGACATCTTTGACCACACTTCCACATTCTCAGGCTTCTAAAACAGTGGTCCCCAATCCCTTGGCCAAGGACTGGTACCAGTCTGTGGCCTGTTAGCAACCAGGCTGCACTGTGGGAGGTGAGTGGCTGGCGAGTGAAAGAAGCTTCACCTGTATTTACAGCCACTCCTCATTGCTCACATTATCACCTGGGCTCTGCCCCCTGTCAGATTAGTGGTGGCATTAGATTCTCATAGGAACATGAACCCTATTGTGAACTATGCATGCGAGGGATCTAGGTTGCACACTCCTTATGAGAGTCTAATGCCTGATGATCTGAGGTGGAACAGTTTCAACCTGAAACCATACCCCCTTCTCCCCACCCATCCATGAAAAAATTGTCTTCCATGAAACCGGTCCCTGGTGCCAAAAAGATTGAGCACTACTGTTCTAAAAGGTACTCTCCTGACCATGTGGGCACAGGTGCAGGCCTAATTGCTGAAATCTCTCTGGATTTGCTGACCAAGAAGTCTGATGATCCCCATCTTCCACTCTACTCATATTCCCAGGTCCCAGTCTGCATTCCCCGGACATGGGAAAGGACATTGTATTGATACAGTATCCAGCAGTGCTGCACACTGACTGTTTCTGGTTCTGCAGTCTTCTAGGTGTATGGTAGGATGGCTGTTCCTGGCCCTCTTGGGTTGGAGCCATGTGGCCAGTTCTGGCCAACGAGCTGTGAGTTGTAGAGTCTTGTGTTGCTCCTAATTAAGGCATTAGATTACTAGTGTAAGAGTCCCCTTTCCACCGCCATGATGGACAATGTTTGATAGTGTGGGGGCTCCACCAGCCTGAGTCCGAGAGAGGACAACGATGGTAGGGAACAGAGCCACCTTTTCCCCCTTGCTGCGTGAGTGAGAAATAGGCTCTTATTGTTTAAGCTCCCCAAGTGTGGGGATTATTTGTTACTATGACACAACTTAGTCTATGCTGACTTTGAGATCAGAGTTCCCCAGTTAACTCCAAGAGGGTTCCTGATGGGCTCAAACCAATCCTGCATTAAAGTCCTTTCCTTGATTCTTATGAGTGAATGGCAAATAATCATCTAGATTTTTATTTCTTTGTATAATTAAGAACCACTTATTTGTGACCCAAGGGCGTTATTAAGCATCTAAAAATTGTTATGTATGGAAACAAAACTTAATAGATTTTTCTGAGGAATTTATTCATTATTCTACTAAGAAATCTCCTTTGATTCTCTCCCCATTTCCACAATGGACTCTCTGTAGACTCCTTTTCTAATTTCTGCCTTATTGTTAAGATATTACAGTAGAGTGACAGTTTATGCAGGAGTGAGGTTTTAAAGTTAGTGAACAGAAAACAGTATATACAAATAGGTAGTTGATACTCAAAAATTTTTTCCGTGGGTTTTATGATTACAAAAAGTGTTAATTACAGCTCTAAAGCATAAAAAAGCCTTGAAAATTTCTTAAATTGCTTTTTAAAGAATAGTACACATGATTTTTCTATGAACAGACCTGCACAGAGGCATAAATACTAACATATATAGTAATCTAAACTATGTAATCAAGAGTACCTATGTGACCACATCTACACACACTAGAATCACACTTTGTGTTGCAAATGCTTGCACTGTGAGAGGCTCAAGGGAGCTGAGATTGGTGGGAACAGTGAATTAATGTCATCGACCTCATGCTCACTTTCATATATAAGCTTGTGGAGGGCATGGTGGGCAGGATTTCCTGTGCTGCTTAAACATGTTCTTTTTTCCCTTTCTGCCACTCCTGCAACATATTTGAATTTTCATATGTTCAATGCATGAATGTTATGGTTACGCTATGCTTCCTAATTATAGCACATGATCTACTTCTTTCTCCTCTATATTTTGTCAATTGACTTTTCCTCTTTATGAGAAGCAAAATGAATATACAACTATTGAAGAGATTTCCTGTTTTAGCCAAATGGATGCTTGTTCATTTTGGGAATGCTAGATGTGCCATATGCTACATGTCAGCCTCTACCATCCCCTTTCTGACTTCTGACTGCTGAAGAAGGTGGCTGTTGTCATGCAACCTCGGCTCTCTGGCTGAGTAGGAGATGCACTTGGCCTCTCCAGACCCATGCTCCTCTCTTCTCCAGCTGCTCTGTGCTCTGGGAGGCTCGCCTGGGAGGTCGCATTACCCAGTGTATTAGTCTGTTCTCACGCTGCTAATAAAGACATACTTGATACTGGGTAATTTATAAAGGAAAGAGGTTTAATGGACTCACAGGTCCATATGGCTGGGGAGGCCTCACAATCATGGCGGAAGACAAAGGTGGAGCAAAGTCATGTCTTACATGGCTGCAGGCAAAAGAGCTTGTGCAGGCGAAGCCCTCTTTATAAAACCATCAGATCTCATGAGACTTACTCACTACCATGAGAAAAGCACTGGGGAAAACCACTTCCATGATTTTCAAGGTCAGATATGGGTGGGGACACAGCCGCACCATATCACCCAGGCTACCTCTCCTTCAGCTCCTGGTTGTGTCAGGCCAATGGGATGCACCAGCAGGAGCTGGGAAGGTGAAATGAGAATGATATTCAGCTCTCACTCCACAGTCAGGCTGCAGGGGTCACATTCCTGAATAGAGGCCACATGCCTCTCTGCCAGGCCTCTCTGTGACTCTCACCAGGTTTCCCTAAGTGCTCACCACTCTTGCACCTTCTGACCTAGGGGCAGTAATGGCTCTCATGTTGTTAGTCTTGAGGTGCTGCACCATACCCATGCTGATTTCCCTTATCCTGCCCAGTCCTTTTAATTTTTTTTTCATTTTAGAGACAGGGTCATGCTGTGTCACTCAGGCTGGGGTGCAGTGGCATGATCATAGATCCCTGCAACCCCAAACTGAGTTCAAGGGATCTTCCCCTGCCATTCTACCAAGTAGCTAGGACTATAGGTGCACACAACCACACCCTGCTAATTAAAAAAAAAAAAAAGTGTGTGTAGAAACTGTGGGTCTTGCCCAGGCTGATCTGAAACTCCTCTTGGCCTCAAGCAATCCTCTTGCCCTCAGCCTCCCAAATAGCTACCCACCCCTTTTCCAGTAGCCCCTTTATTAAACTGTCTTCAGTAACCCCTTCTAAGTGTGATATGTGTTTTCTGCTAGGACCTCAACCCTCAAAGACTTGTGGGGAACTAGGGTATTACTAAGAAACTGAAACTAGAGTCCAGGCTTGGTGCTCACACCTGTAATCCCAGCACTTTGGGAGGCCGAGGTGGGCAGATCACAAGGTCAGGAATTCAAGACCAGCCTGACCAACATGGTGAAACCCCATCTCTACTAAAAAAAAAAAAAAAAAAAAAAAAATGCAAAAATTATCCGGGCGTGGTGGTGTGCACCTGTAATCCCAGCTACTCAGGAGGCTGAGGCAGGAAAATTGCTTGAACCCAGGAGGCAGAGGTTGCAGTGAGCCGAGATCACACCACTGCACTCCAGCCTGAGTGACAGACTGAGACTCTGACAAAAAAAAAGAAAGAAAGAAAGAAAAAAGGAAAAAAAGAAATTGAAACTACATAAATTTTCCAAGAAACTAGGATCTTTCAGGGGAAAAACAATGCCTCCTTTTAAAAAAAATTATTTAACAATTAAGATGTAAAGGCATGTGAGGTACAATGCAATGAATTCCCATGCATCTAAAGAAACAAAAATATCAATATTGGTAAAATCTTGTTTTTTATCTCTTCTGAAGTATATCCTTACAGTGCTTCTGAGCTGAGAATCAAGAATCAGACTAGGACCTACCTTGCTCATAAAAGGCCCAATTTCAAGGTGACACATACCATCTGGGGGATTTAGAAAAGTCAGCATTGGACTTGTGAGTGAGTGTGTGTGGTTGAGAGAGAAATATTTGAAATAGGCTTTAAGAAACAACATGCTGACCCAGCAGGAATACTATTTAAGCAATCGCTCTTTCTTGAGTCATTAAGTGTGAGCTGAAAGCACCTGCTTTGAAATGGGACAGCCTTGCGTCTAAATCTTGATTCTTTTATTCATTCCTTCTGTGACCTTGAAGGAGCCTTTTTGAGGGTGGTCTTCGAATATAGAGGCCCATTCTCTATGGTAAGACATGCCCCAGATGACATGGTGTATATGGCGTATAGTGGTGTGTAAAAGAGCATTCACTTACTACAGGGCTTATGGTCTAGCAGGGGAGATGGCATATGCAGGCTGATGAATATAATGCAAGGCTACATTTCATAAAGGCATTGAAATCTTAAGAGCCAGCCCATTAAGGTTGCTATCAAAGAAATAGAAGAAAGGATCTTGGAGCTACATTCATCTAGCTTCCTTATCTTGGAGAAGAGGAAACAGACAGTACCACACTACCAGTTCTAGCTCAGCCCTGACTCCCGACTTCTATTTAAATTGTTATCTCTTCACTGTATTGCCTTTTAGGCCTATTCTGGCTCAAAGTGGCTGCTTTTTTGTTTTGTTTGTTTGTTTGTTTGTTTTGGTAGACAGAGTCTCACTCTGTCACCCAGGCTGGAATGCAGTGGTGCGATCTCAGCTCACTGCAACCTCCGCCTCCCAGGCTCAAGTGATTCTGGTGCCTCAGCCTCCTGACTAGCTGGGATTACAGGCACGTACTACCACATCTGGTTAATTTTTTGTGTTTTTGGTAGAGATGGTGCTTTGCTATGTTGGCCAGGCTGGTCTTGAACTCCTGACCTCAAGTGATCTGCCTACCTTGGCCTCCCAAGGTGCTGGGATTACAGGCATAAGCCACCATACCTGGCCCCTGGCCCAAAGTGGCTGTTTTTATTCTAGTTACACTAGGCATCAGCGGTTTCTTATTTCCCCTTTTCAGAGTTTTAAAATAAAACACATTGTATGAGTGAGAAAATCCAGATAAACAAACAAGTATGTTGTTGGTGTTGCCATATCAATGCAGTTTTTAGTGTTGAGTAGAGTAGACAAGAATATGGGCTCTAGAATGCTACAAACTGGGTTCAAATTCTAGGCCCACTATTTATTGTCTGTGCATTAGTCTCCTTATTTTCAAAATGAGAATAATAATAACACCTATCTCATAGGATTATATAAGTATTAAATGAGGTACTCTCTCAATGTGTATATGTGCACACATACACACACACGCCTCTAGGACAGTGCCTGGGACATATGACACTCAGTATCTTTTAGCTGTCACTATTTTCCTGCACTAGAATATAAGCCCTTGAAAGTAGATTTTAAATTTATTTGTTTCATTGCTGCTTCTCCAATGCTCAGGAAAATGCCAGTTATACAGTGAGCTTTCAGTAAATATTTGTTGAATGAATGCATGGATTCCCTTATTTTCCTTTCCCAGAGTTTAGAGGGTATGGTGAAGTTCTCAAACTTGCTCCAGGTGAAAGAACAAAGCCACATGTCCTTTTCTCCACCCACCCCTGTGCAGTGGCCATTTAAGGATGTTCGCAGTGACAGTGAAGACTTTAGGATGTTCACATTCATTCATTCATTCAACAAATATCTAATGGTAGCTAGTGACAGAGATAAAAAGATGATTAAGACTCTTTTTCTGCCCTCTGAGTAAAGGCATAGAAAGATTACATGCTTTGTGCAGGTGATTTCAAGTGGCACATCAAGGGTGAGGCACATGTTGCTGGCAAGAGATGAAACTGGAGAATTAGGCAAAGGCCATGTCTTGGAGGACTTTGCAGTCTGTCTTAAGTTGAGTTCCCCCAGAAGCAGTCTCTGAGACTAGGATTCAGATACAAGTGATTCATTGAGAAGTGCTCCTAGGAAAACCTGCCAGGCATGGTGGCTCATGTCTTACATCACAGCACTTTGAAAGGCCGAGGTGGGCAGGTATACCTGAGGTCAGGAGTTTGAGACCAGACTGGCCAACATGGTGAAACGCCATCTCTACTAAAAATACAAAAATTAGTCTACAGCCATACCATCCTGAATGTGCCTGATCTCAGAAAAATACAGAAATTAGCTGGGCATGGTGGTGTGCACCTGTAATCCCAGCTACTTGGGAGGCTGAGGCAGGAGAATCGCTTGAACCTGGGAGGGGGAAGTTGCAGTGAGCTGAGATCACACCACGGCACTCCAGCCTGGGCAACAGAGCAAGACTCTGTCTCAAAAAAAAAAAAAGTGCTCCTAGGAAAACCTGATAAGAGAATGTGAGGAGCAGGATAGAGAAGGGGAAGAAGTGTGGTCTCCAGCATCCAAGACGGTCCTCAGCAATCCCCACTTCCTGCCTTTTTTGTAATCCCCTTGCAAGTTGTACCAGGACTGACCTGTGTGGCCAACAGCATATAGCAGAAGTGGTTGCATGTCACCTCTGAGGTTAGGTTCTGTTTTGGGTGCTGTCTTGCTCATTTCCTAGCTCTCTCCTTCTCTTGGATCATTTGCTTTGGGAAAAGACAGCAGCCCTATAGAGAGGCCCATCTGGCAAGGAACTGGAGCCTCTTGCCAGCAGCCACGTGAGGTGATCTTGGAAGCAGATCCTCTATTCCCATCAGATGACTGCAGCCCCAGCTGACAACTTGACTGCAACCTCATGAGTGACCCTGAGCCAGAACCACACAGCTAAGCTGCTTCCAGATTCCTGGCCCTCAGATACTATGCAAGATAATAAATGTTTGTTTCTTTCAGACATTAATATTTTGGGGAGAATGTGTTATGCAACAATAGATAAGTAATATGCCAAGTAATGGTGTGACTTTAGGCAAAGTCTCAGCATTAATCTGGTCCTGCTGGGGAGCTCTGGAATGTAAGTTATACCTCAGAGTTTGTCCTTATTTGAGCCAAGGGAGCTGGGCTTTAACACCTCGATATCAGTCACTCATTGGTTGTAGGCTACCCTGACACTTCTGACTCTTTGTACCTGTGAGCAAAGGTGGTCAATTCATGTAGGGGCAGCCCTCCCAAGAGAATCTAAGGTGTGGGCCCTTAGAAGCAAAACACACAGAAGCTGGGGTCGGGGGAATAGGTACCCAGAAATAGTAGAGGGGACTCAAAGGGCTATGGAGTGTGCCCTTGCAGTGTCCACAACACAGGCCATACTTGGCCTTGAACTTTGGCCTGTAGGTGATAGGGAGCCACTGTAGAATGTCAAGCAAAAACTTGATGGTAATTTATTTTCTATTCTAGCAGTAATCAAAAGAGGCAGCCAAAGAGGAAGATGGCATTATGAAGCTGTCATATGATGATTTAGGGAAGAGGTGCCAAGGATTGGAAGGAGGTAATGGACGCAAGAACATTTGGAGGTAAAAGTCGGCATGACGGTGATGGAGAATTGAGGGAAAGAAGAGAGAGGAATTATGGATGCCTCCTAGGTTCTTAACTCTGGTGTGAGAGAGAGATACGGAGAGAAAAAGAGAGTGGCGGTGGGGGAGGGAGACATAGGACAAATTGAAATAGAGAAGTGGCCAGGAGCGGTGGCTTACCACCTGTAATCCCAGCAGTTTGGGAGGCCAAGGTGGGAATATTGCTTGACCTCAGGAATTTGAGATCAGCCTGGGTAACATAGTGAGACCTTGTCTCTACTAAAAGTCAAAAAGAATTAGCCAGGTGTGGTGACACATGCCTGTGTTCCCAGCTACATGGGAGGCTGAAGCGGAGGATCCGTTATGTCTGAGAGATTGAGGCTGCAGTGAGCTACGATTGCAGTGAGCTATGATTGCATCACTGCATGCCATCTTGGGAGACAAACCAATACCCTGTTTCAAACAAACAAACAAACAAACAAGCAATCGAACAAAAACAACAACAACAAATAAATAGAGAAGAAAGACTCTGAAATCTAAGGGAAAACTCAGTGAAATGCTGCATTTAAGATTGCAAAAATATGGAATCAACCTAAGTGCCCATCAACTGATGAGTGGATAAAGAAAATGTGATATATGTGTGTGTATATATATATATATATACACATATATATAAAATGCCATAGTGTGTATATATATTTCACAGTATGTATATTCCATAGTATATAGAATCTATAGATTCCATATACATATATATACACACACACACACACACATATATATGTATACTATAAAACGCTACTCAGCCATAAAAAGAATGGAATAATGTATTTTGCAGAAACTTGGATGGAACTGGAGGCCCTTATCCTAGTGAAGTAACTCAGGAATGGAAAACCACATACCACATGTTCTCACTGATCAATGGGAGCTAAACTATGGATACACAAAGGCAAACAGAGTGATACAATATAAAGGACACTGGAAACTCAGACAGGGAGGGGTGGGTGGGGGGTGAGGAATGAAAAATTACCTGCTGGGTACAATGTACGCTGTTCAGATGATGGAAGCATGAGAAGCCCAGACTTCACCCCTATATGATTTATTTATGTAATGCAAAACCACTTGTACCCCTAAAGCTATTGAAAATAAATAAATAAATAAAAGAACCACAAGCTGTAAGCTCCTTTGTCTGGATTCCTTTTCTTCTCTACATTCATCTTTATTAAACCTCTACTCCAAGCACCTTGCTAATGCTGTGAAAGTTACAGTAGTGATCCCATTTTCCTGTCTTGAATTTAAGGCAAAATCAGAGATGTAAACAAATAATTATAGTACTACATGATACGAACTACAGTTTTGGAAACTAGAAGATTTCTTATTTATATTATTTCTCCATCATAAACTACCTTTCTTTCTTTCTTTCTTTTTTCTTCCTTCCTTCCTTCCTTTCTTTCTTTTTCCTTCCTTTCTTCCTTTCTTTCTTTTTCCTTTCTTTCTTTCTTTTTCCTTTCTTTCTTTCTCTTTCTTTCTTTCTGTTTCTTTTCTTTTCTTTTTTCTTCTCCCTTTCTTTCCTTTCTTCCTTCCTTCCTTCCTTTCTTCCTTTCTTTCTCTCTCTCTTTGTTTCTTTTCTTCTCTCTCGCTCTCTCTTTCTTTCTTTTTTTGAGACGGAGTCTTGCTCTGTTGCCCAGGCTGGAGTGCAGTGGTGCTATCTCAGCTCACTGCAACCTCCGCCTCCTGGGCTCAAGTCATTCTCCTGCCTCATCCTCCTGAGTAGCTGGGATTACAGGCATCCACCACCACGCCTGGCTAATTTTTGTGTTTTTAGTAGACATGGGGTTTTGCCATGTTGGCCAGGCTGGATTACAGGCGTGAGCCATCACTCTTGGCCCTTTCTTCCTTTCTTTCATCCTCTGTTTTCTTCCTGTCTTAGGTTTTCCGTTCCTTCTTTTCCCGCTCTCATCTCCACTTTCCTTTCTTCCATTTATTCCTAGTCATTTAGCATCTTAGCTAAAAGTTTCTCTGCGTCCTGCCTTGGTTTCTGTATTCCCTGCTCTGTTGCTATTGCTGTGTTACTTAACTCTGCAGTACCTGTAGAAAGCTTTCCTATTGAATCAAACTGTGCGTGTTTCTGCATTGATATATTTTGTGTTGGTTGGGTTCCCCTGAATGCCTGAAATGTAGAGTTTTATATTCAGCAACACTGCCTGTAGGGTTCATAATGTCCTGTGTCTCAGGTGTTCAAATGACAAGGTGTTTAGGTTTCAGGGAACTGTCACTCCTTAGCAGACATGCATAGTTCATCGTGATCATCAGTATCTATTGAATTTTCCAGTTCCAAGTCCCCGCAGATTCCCAGGACTCCTGCTTGTGTTCACAGTAGCCAGCCAGATGCTCATCTGTGTTGCTCTCCTGGGGAGGCAGGCTTGATACAGGCAATGGGATTGGTAAAAATACTGCTGGAACTAATGGGCTCCTCAGCAGGCTCTCCACCTCCAGTCTTGTTACTTGAGTGGCCTCAAATGTCCCTTTCCATCCTACTCCCTCCTTGCAGCTATCCTATTCCTGTCCAGATCTACCCACATTGTCCCAGCAACTTTATATAAGGTAGTGAGAGAAGGGCTGTAATGTGAAGATGCCTCAGATTCCTGGCCCTTTAGTCACTGCCAACTCTGAAATGACTAGCATGGGTGAAACACAGTGGCAACAGCTAGTGCTGTTCGTGACCTGATTGCTAAGGAGGTCCAGATTAAGTTCTTCCCTTTCTCCTCTTCTGCAGGTCATAAGGGCTTGGTTTTTCTCTTGTGGGTTTGTTAAAGCAAAACTAACAACTTTATCTTCCTGCCACAGGTAGTAAACAGAAGGAGACACTGCTTTGGACTGAGAAGATTCTTGTGACAAAGGGAATCTTCACAACTCTTTTAACCCATTTATGCCGGATGTTCTTTTTTTTTTTTTTGCGAAAAATCAGACCTTGGCGATGACTTTGAGAAGTAAGATATAAATAACTCCCACAAGCTTAGCGTTCCAATAATGGAACACTAGGCATAAATAGCTAGAGTCCAGCTTTGCAGATGGGCAGTTTCTGCTCTGCACCCTTCTCCCTACTCTGATACCTACTATGAGATCAGAATGTGGCTGAGCATGGTGGACTCAGATATTTGGGCTGAACATAGCTCATGAAGTAGAGACGCTAACAATTTCTCTGAGTAATTTTAAAAAGTGAACACAAAGATGACATATGGACCACTTATTCATTAATCTATCCAAGTATGTTCTATTCAGCTTTTGCTTGACCTTCAGGCAAGAATGTTGTTGATATTATTGTCAACGTTAAATCGTATCACAAATGGCCAAGAAAAGCTAGGTTTAAAATTTACTGAATTGTAAAGGTGCCTAGCATATCTCTCTAATCTTTATTTTAACTCATCATTGAGATTTTAATTTCAAGGACTATGTACTTTCCTATAATCTCTATTTAGCCCCTTTTCAAATATTCTTATAATGTACTCCACTAGACAAAAGATACACCAACACATCTGTTTGAGATAAGATCTTTGCTATTTTTGGGTTTCTGTAACACTGCTGTGGGAAAACATCCTTCAATTTCTTAGAAGTCCCATTGTTTAATGGAAAAGATCTCTGAGACATCTTCTTAAGATTCTTGAAAGATTATTGTACATTTGAAAGGATCTGAGATGCATCACCTTAGATCTTTCTAATGTCTTACTAAAGGATCTTACAGTCCCTCCTTGGACTTGATCCTTGCCCTAAGGCCTATTCTTCGAGAATCTTTTGCTGGGAGAGACTGGAATTGTAGTTTTATTTTTGAACTCCAAAAGTCTTGGCTCCTTTACAATTCTTCTAAATTCTGCTTGAAAATTGAGTAATTCACTCACTAGTTAATTTCTCTCATCTTGGATTTTTTTTTTTTACTTTTATTTTAGGTTCAGGGGTACGTGTGCAGGTTTGTTACATGGGAAAACTGCATGTCTCAGGGGTTTGGTGTACAGATTATTTTGTCACTCAAGTAACAAGCATAGTACCAGATACTAGTTTTTTGATCCTCACCCTCCTCCCAACCTTCACCCTCACGTACGCCCTTTGTGTCCGCATGTACTCGATGTTTAGCTCCTACTTACTAGTGGAACATGCAGTATTTGGTTTTCTGTTCTTGTGTTAGTTCTGTTATGATAATGGCTTCCAGCTTAATCCATGTCCCTGCAAAGGACATGATCTCTTTCTTTTTATGGCTGTATAGTATTCCGTGGTGTATGTGCTACATTTTCTTCATTCAGTCCACCACCAATGGGCATTTAGGTAAATTCCATGTCTTTGCTATTGTGAATGGTACTGTGATGAACATATAAGTGCATATGTCTTTATGGTAGAATGATTTATATTCCTTTGGGTATATGCCCAATAATGAGATTGCTGGGTCAAGTGACAATTCTATTTTAAGTTCTTTGAGAAATCTCCAAATTTCTTTCCACACTGGCGGAACTAATTTACATTCCCATCAGCAGTGTATAAGCATTTTCTTTTATCTGCAACCTCACCAACATCTGTTACTTTTTGACTTTTTAATAGTAGCCACTCTCTCTGGTTTGAAGTGGTATCTCATTGTAGCCACTCTCTCTGGTTTGAAGTGATATCTCATTGTGGTTTTGATTTGCATTTCTCTAATGATTAGTGGTATTGAGCATTTTTTTCATGTACTTGTTGGCTATATGTATGTCTTCTTTAGAAAATTTTCTGTTAATGTACTTTGCCCTTTTTTAATGTGGTTGTTTGTTTTCTGCTTGTAAATTTAAGTTCCTTGTAGGTTCTGGATATTAGATTTTTGTTGGATGCATAGTTAGCAAATATGTTCTCCCCTTCTGTAGGTTGTCTGTTTGCTCTGTCAACAGCTTCTTTTCCTGTGCAGAAGCTGTTTAGTTTAACTAGATCCCATTTGTCAGTTTTTGTTTTTGTTGAATTGATTTTGGCCTCTTTACCTGAAATCTTTGCCTGGTCCTATGTCCAGAATGATATTGCCTAGGTTATCTTTCAGGGTTTTTATAGTTTTAGGTTTTACATTTAAGTGTTTAATCCCTCTTGAATTGATTTTTTTATGGTGTTAGGAAGGAGTCCAGTTTCAATTTTCTGCACATGGCCAGCCAGTTATCCCAGCACTATTTATTGATAGGGAGTCCTTTACCCATTGCTTGTTTTTCTTGACCTTGTTGAATATCAGATGGATGTGTGTGGCATTATTTTTGGGTTCTGTATTCTGTTCCATTGGTCTACGCATCTGTTTTTCTACCAGTACCATGCTATTTTGGTCACTGTAGCATTGCAGTATAGTTTGAAGTCAGGTTTCATGATGCCTCCAGCTTTGTTCTTTTCGCTTAGGATTGCCTTGGCTATTTCAGCTCTTTTTTAGCTCTATATAAATTTTAAAATAGTTTTTTTCTAATTCTGTGAAGAATGTCATTGGTAGTTTGATAGAAATATCATTGAATCTATAAATTACTTTGGGCAGGCAGTATGTCCATTCTAACCATATTGATTCGTCCTATCCACGCGCATGGAATTCTTTTTTCATTTGTTTGTGTCATCTCTAATTTATTTGAGCAGTATTTTGTAGTTCTCCCTCTAGAGCTCTTTCACCACCCTGATTAGCTATATTCCTAGGTATTTGATTCTTTTTGTGGCTGTTGTGAATGGGATTGTGCTTTTGATTTGGCTCTCAGCTTGGCTGTTATTGGTGTACAGAAATGGTAGTGATTTTTATACATTGATTTTGTATCCTAAAGCTTTGCTGAATTTGCTTATCAGATCAAGGGGCTTTTGGGCAGAGGCTATGGGGTTTTCCAGGAATAGAATTATATCGTCTGCACACAGGGATAGTTTGACTTCCTCTCTGCTTATTTGGATGCCTTTTATTTCTTTCTTTTGCCTAATTGCTCTGGCCAGGACTTCTAGTATTATGTTGAATAGTAGTGATAGAAGGCATCCTTGTCTTGTTCTGGTTTTTAAGGGAAATGCTTCCAGCTTTTACCAGTTCAGCATGATGTTGGCTATGGATTTATCATAGACCACTCTTATTTTGAATTTTATTCCTTCAGTGCCTAGTTTGTTGAGGGTTTTTAATTTGAGGGGATATTGAATTTTATTGAAAGCCTTTTCTGCATCAATTGAGATGATCATATGGTTTTTGTCTTTAGTTCTGTTTATGTGATGATCACATTGATTTGCCTATTTTGAACTAACTTGCATCCCAGGGATAAAGCCTACTTGATCATGGTGGATTAGCTTTTTGATGTGGTGCTGGATTCAATTTACTAGTATTTTGTTGAGGATTTTTGCATTGATATTCACGAAGGATATGGATCTGAAGTTTTCTTTCTTTCTTTCTTTTAATTTTGTGTCTCTGCCAGGTTTTCGTATCAGGATGATGTCAGCCTCATAAAATGAGACAGAGAGGAATCCCTCTTCCTCAAGTTTTTTTTGAAATAGTTTCAGTAGGAATAGTATAACATCTTCTTTATACATCTGGTAGAATTCTGCTGTGAATCCATCTGATCCTGAGTTCCATTTTTGGTTGGCAGGCTTTTTATTACTGATTTCACTTCGGAACTCATTATTGGTCTATTCAGGAATTCAATTTCTTCCTGGTTCAGTCTTGAGAAGTTGTATGTGTCCAGGAATATATCAATTTCTTCTAGATTTTCTAGTTTGTGTGCATACAGGTGTTCAAAGTAGTCTCTGAGGGTTTTTTTAAAAATATCTGTGGGGTCAGTCATAATTTCCCCTTTATCATTTCTGATTGTGTTTATTTGGATCTTCTCTCTTTTCTTTATTAGTCTAGCTAGTGGTCTATCTTATTAATTTTTTCAAAAAACCATTTCCTGGATTCCTTGCTCTTTTTATGTTTATTTGTTTGTTTGTTTGTGTTTGCCTCTCAGTTTCCTTCAGGTCAGCTTTCATTTTGTTTATTTCTTGTATTCTGCTAGCTTTGGGGTTGGTTTCCTCTTGTTTCTCTATTTCCTCTAGATGTGATATTAGGTTGTCAATTTGAGATTTTTCTAACTTTTTGATGTGGGTGTTTAGTGGTATAAATTTCCCTCTTAACACTGCTTTAGCTGTGGCCCAAAGATTCTGGTATGCTGTATCTTTATTCTCATTAGTGTCAAAGAATTTCTTGATTTCCGCCTGAATTTCATTATTTACCCAAGTCATTCAAGAGCAGGTTGTCCAATTTTTATGTAATTATATGGTTTTGAATGTTTTTCTTAATATTTATTTTTATTTTTATTGTGCTGTGGCCTGAGAGCACAGTTGGCGTGATTTCAGTATTTTTTGAATTTGCTTATTGTTTTATGTCCAATCGTGTGGTTGCTTGTAGAGTATGTGCCATATTCAGTTGAGAAGAATGAGTGCAGTTCTGTAGATGTCTATCAGGTCCATTTGGTCCAGTGTTGAGTTCAGGTCCTGAATATCTTTGTTAGTTTTCTGCCTCAATCGTCTGTCTAATACTGTCAATGGGAGTGTTGAAGTCTCCCACTATTATTGTGTGGCTATCTAAGTCTCTTCATAGGTCTCAAAGAACTTGCTTTACAGATGTTGGTGCTCCTGTGCTGAGTGCATATATATTTACGATAGTTATGTCTTCTTGTTGAATTGAGCCTTTTATTATTATGTAATGTCCTTCTTTATCTTTTTTGACGTTTGTTGGTTTAAAGCCTGTTTTTGTCTGAAATTAGAATAGCAACCCCTGCTTTTTTTCTGTTTTCAATTTGCTTAGTAGATTTTTTTCCATCCCTTTACTTTGAGTCTATTGGTGTCATTGCATGTGAGATGGGTCTCTTGAAGACAGCATACTGTTGGGTCTTGCTTCTTTATCCAACTTGCCACTCTGTGTCTTTTAATTGGGGGAATTTAGCCTATTTAGATTCAAGGTTAGTATTGACATGTGCAGGTTTGTTCTTGTCATCATGTTGCTAGCTGGTTATTATGCAGACTTGTTTGTGTGGTTGCTTTATAGTGTCACTGGTTTATGTATTTTAATGTGTTTTTGTAGTAGCTAGTAGTGGTCTTTCCTTTCCATGTTTAGCACCCCCTTCAAGACCTCTTGTAAAGCAGGTCTGGTGGTAAGAAAACCCCTTAGCATTTGCGTGTCTGAAAAGGATCTTATTTCTCCTTTGCTTATGAAGCTTAGTCTGGATGGATATGAAATTCTTAGTTGAAAGTATTTTTCTTTAAGAATGCTGAACATAGGCCCCTGATCTTTTCTGGCATATAGGGTTTCTTTCAAAAGGTCCTCTGTTAGGCTGATGGGGCTCCCTTTGTAGGTGACCTTCCCCTTTTCTCTACCTGCTGTTAATATTTTTTTCTCTTGTTTCTACCTTAGAGAATCTGATGACTATGTGTCTTGGGGATTTTCTTTTCATTCAGCATTTCATAGGGGTTCTCTGCATTTCCTGAATTTGAATGTTGGCCATTCTAGAAATGTTGGGGATATTTTCACGGACAATATCCTGAAATGTGTTTTCCAAGTTTCTTGCTTTCTCTCCCTTATCTTTCAGGGATGCCAATGAGTCATAGATTTAGTCTCTTTACATAATCCCATATTCTTGGAGGTGGTCTTTGAGTTCTGAGGTGCTTTCCTCAGCTTAATTGATTATGTTGTTAATAATGCAATTGTATTCTGAAATTCTTGAAGTGAGTTTTTCAGCTCTATTAGCTCAGTTTAGTTATGTCTTAAAATGGCCACTTTGTCTTTTATCTCCTATATATTTTATTTTGTTCTTTAGAATCTTTGAATTGGGTTTCCAGTTTCTCCTGAATGTCAATGATCTTCATTCCTATCCATATTCTGAATTACATTTCTGTTATTTCAGCCATTTCAGCCTGGTTAGGAACCATTGCTAGGGAACTACTGTGGTCATTTGGAGGTAAAAGGACATTCTGGCTTTTTGAATGTCCAGAGTTCTTGAGCTGGTTCTTTCACATCTGTGTGTTCTTTCAAGCATTGAAATTGCTGTCCTTTGGATTTTTTTTTTTTTTTTGCTTTATTTTCTTTGATATGCTTGGGGTTTTGATTGTGGTATAAGGTAGAGTCAATCAACTGGCTTTGTTTCTGGTAAATTTTGGGGGGTTCAAGGCTTAGCTCAGCACTCCTGGGCTGTGTGTTTTAACTCTAGGGGGCTGGTATCAGGCCTCCAGCTTTGTTCTCTGGCTCCTCAAGGTTGGCAACCTATTGCCTTGGAGGGGCTGAAGTGTTCCCAGACTGCTGGCTACTACACTTTGAAGGGCAATGCCAGCCAAAGTGCTTCATAAGGCAGTGGCAGTGGGATCTGTGCACGTTTGCACATGTCAGCAGCGGCAGCTGTGTGTCAGGGTGCATGCTTGTCAGCTAGGGTGCGGCACTGGCGGGCCTGGGACTGCTGGCCTCAGTGTGGACCTTGACAGCAGCAGCAGAGGTGGCAGTGCTAGGGATGGGGGAGGAGGGAGTGGGGCCACTGGAATTTGTGTGCATGTTCATGTGTGTGGCATTGTTGAAGTGAGGGTGGGGTGCTGGCAGGCACAGGGCTGGTGACCTCCATGCATGTGTTCATGCCAGTGGTGGTGGTAGCATGGAGGAGAGGGTGGGGCTGCTGGTTTCCCTGGGTGTGTTCATGCCAGCAATGGTGGCACAATAACACTGTTGTGGGGATGTGTGGGTGCGCTCATGCAGGCAGCAATGGGGAAGGAGTGAGGTCTGCCTATGCACACAGGTGCCAGCAAAATGATGGCGGAGTGGCCATGGGTGAGTACACACCAGTGAAGTGGTACAGGGGAGGCTGCTATGGGGGGAGGTTGTGGGTAGGCTGGTGCATGTCAGAGGGGGCCACTCTGCTAGAGCTCTCCAATGGTCAGGAATGGTCTTCCAGCATAGGAACTATGATGTGGGTCCCTGGGAAGCACTTTGATTGGGCATCTGAGGCTGCACTGCAAGCAGGCATGGTGAGGATGAGTCCCAGGGAGAGGCCAGCAGGCAGAAGGGTGCCCAGGTAAGACTGGACCCATCTCATGGACAAGATTGCCCTACTCTGTTCAGATCTTACAGTTCCCCTAAGGTTAGAGTCTCCTAGAGCAGTATGATGAGCCTTGAGGGAGGGACATCCCTGGCTGTGCTCCTCTGCAGACATTCCTGCACCAAACCCTCTGGGCTGCACACAGGCTAGAATCCTGTCCTTACCATCTCCCTAAGCAGCTCTGCCTGCCAGCTCAAGTGTCCATGGGAATCGTGGGGTCTCTTGTGGCCAGAATTCCTGAGGTCCATGGTGAGAATGGGTTGCTCCTCGCCTACTCAACTCACCCCTTCCCCAGTTGTTAGGGCCCAGGAACAAGTCCTGGAGCATGATTGCCTCATGCAGGGTTCCCAGCTTCCTCTCACTTCAGCCCAGTGTCTGTGTTTTCTCTCCATTCACTGTCAGTGTCTTCTTTCCAAAGATCTGTTCTTTTCTTGTGTCATGGTCCCTTTGTGGCAGATATTCCTCCTAGCTATGTCTAGGATTTTTCTATAGGTAGTTAGTTGAAGCAAGTTGGTGTGTTCAGCAGCCTCTCTCACCCTTGGTTTCACCATTCTGATAATTTGCACCCACAGCTACACATGGTAATATGGCTGAATCTCACAAACATGAAGTGAAATTTTAAAAGCCAAGCATAAAAGAAAATGTGCAGTCTGGTTCCTGTTGATATAAAGCTTAAAAACAGGTGAAACTCATCTAAGTTGTTAGAAGCCGGGATAGAGGTACCTATCAGAGGAACAAAGGGGCCTTCTGGGGTGCTGGTCATGTTCTGTTTCTTAATCTTGGTGCTGGTTACAAAGGTTTATTCCCTTTGAGAAAATTTTGAAGCTGTATACTCATGATTTGTGCACTTTTCTATAGATTATACTTAAAATTTCAAAAAATATTCTCCCTCAATCTCTCTTTCTCCTTCTCTCTGCCATCTTTCCTCACAGTACTTGGTTGAGAACTGTCCGCATCAGAGATCCCTTGTAGCCACCTGACCTGACCTATAGTCAGATAGATCCTGCTTTTGGTTTAAGACTCTTTTTACAAAAAAATTCTTTTATGCTTAGATTTTACTTTTTAAAAATCATTTTTATCTTAGAGCAGTTTTAGGTTCACAGCAAAATTTTTTTAAAATACAGAGATTTCCCATATAACTCCTCCTTCCATACAGGTATAGCCTCCTCCATTATCAATTCCCTCAGAGTGGTGCATACCGCTAGAGTGGTACATTTGTTACAACTGATGAACCTGCATTAATGCATTATTATCACTCATTGTCCATAGTTTACATTAGGGTTCACTTTTGGTTTTGTACCTTCTATCAGTTTGAACATGTATCCACCACTGTAGTATCCTATATACTTCAAATTTACTGAAAGTTTTTTTTTTAATCACGAATGGGTGTTGGGTTTTGTCAAATGAATTTTTTTTGCATCTATTGATATCATCATGTGATTTTTCTTCTTTGGCCTATTGCTATGATATATTACATTAATTGATATTTGAATGTTGAACTAGGCATGCATACTTGGGATAAATCCCACTTGGTTGTGGTGTATAATTCTTTTAATACGTTGTTGGATTCAATTTGCTAATATTTTGCTGAAAATTTTTGCATCTGTGTTCATGAGAGATCTTCACATATAGTTATTTTTTTCTTGTAATGCCTCTGTTTGATTTTGGTTTTAGGGTGATTCCAGTCTCATAGAATGAGTTGGGAAGCATCTGCTGCTTTTATCTTCTGAAAGAGATTGTAGAGAATTGGTAACTTTATTTCCTAAATGTTTGATAGAATTTATCAGTGAACCCCTCTGGGCCTGTTGCTTCTGTTTAGGAAAGTTATTAGTTATTGATTCAATTTCTTTACCATATATATGCCTATTCAGATTGTCTATTTCTTCTTGTGTTAGTTTTGGCAGATTATGTCTTTCAAGAAACTGGTCTACTTCATCCAAATTTTCAAATTTGTGTTCTTAGAATTCCTTTATTATCTTTTTAAAGTCCATGGATCTGTAGTGATGTCTCCTCCTTCATTTCTATTAGTAATTCATGTCTTCTTCCTTTTTTACTTAGCCTGGCTGGTAAAGAACCAGCTTTTGGTTTGTTGATTTTCTCTATTGATTTCTTGTTTCTAATTTCATTGATTTCTGCTGTAATGCTTATTTCTTTCCTCTGTTTACTTTGAATTTAGTTTGCTCTTCTTTTTCTAGGTATGAACTTAGATG
The DNA here is from genome assembly GCF_009828535.3 of Hylobates moloch. Classification (NCBI taxonomy): domain Eukaryota; kingdom Metazoa; phylum Chordata; class Mammalia; order Primates; family Hylobatidae; genus Hylobates; species Hylobates moloch. The sequence goes on from NW_026652281.1 coordinate 77,199,630, forward strand.
ATTGATTTTGATTATTTTTTCTAATATATGCATTCAATGCTATAAATTTTTCTGTAAGCACTGCTTTTACTGAATCTCACAAATTTTAATAAGTTGTGTTTTCCTTTTAACTTTCTTCAAAATATTTTAAAATTTCTCTTGAAATTTATTCTTTAACCTGTGTGTTATTTGGAAGTGTTTTGTTTGATCTTCACATATATTGAGATTTTCCAGTTATTCTGTTATTGATTTCTAGTTTTTTTCCAGAATATGGTCTATCTTGGTGAATGTTCCATGTGAGCTTGGGAAGAATGTGTATTCTACTGTTCTTGGATAAAGTAGTCTATAAATACCATTTATATCCAGTTCATTGATGGTGCTGTTGAGCTCAATTGTGTCCTTACTGATTTTCCGCATGCTGAATCTGTCCCTTTTTGATAGAGGGGTTTTGAATTCATTTATTTCTCTTTGCAGTTGTGTCCATTTTTCCCTCATTTAGCTTGATGCTCTGTTGTTAGGTGTATACATGTTAAAGATTGTTCTGTTTTTTAGAGAATTGATCCTGTATCATTACATAATGCCCCTCTCTGTCCCTGGATAAATTTCCTTCCTTTTAAGTTTGCTCTGTCTGAAATTAATATAGTTATTCTTACTTTCTTTTGATTAGTGTCAACATGGCATATCTTTCTCCATCCATTTACTTTTAATCTAAGTATATTTTTATACTAAAGTGAATTTAAAGAGGGTTGTGTTTTTCCATCCACTCTAACAATATCTGTCTTTTAACTAGTGTATTTAGACTATTGGTGTCTAAAGTGATTATTGATATATACTGCATATACTATTTACAGCATATAAACTCCTGTAAATAGGTCTGTAATAATAATGTAGTGGTAAGGCATGGAATAAGGAGAAACATTCACTAGTCACATTATTAGATTTCAGTCTTTTAGTAAGCCTATGTCTCTGGACTTTGAACTTTACAAGTGTGTCTTAATTTTTCTTTCCCTGCTCCCTTAGGGGGAACAGGATAACTACAATGGTCTGCAGTTGGGTAATTCTCTTTTTCCACATGGAAGGCTGGAGGGGGTTGGAGTTGGATATTTCCCTTCTCTCAAGTCAGCAAGACTTTGATAAAACCTCAGCAGGTTAGGCTCTGGTTAAATAGTTTTACTGAAGACAGATTTTGTTAAGAAAAACAAATTGCTCTTGTGTATTTTCAAATGGTTCCATTTTCCCTCCTGCAGCCAGAAGCACAGGGGAATTTTTCTTTGCTATCCACTGTGAGAACTTGGTTGAGCTCCTGGAGGTAAAACTCACAATATTGTAGAGGCCTCCATGACTAGGTCTCCTTGGAGTTTTTAACCCTCAGATTTGTTCATATTGAGCCTCTAGCAATTTGTCAATTACAGTTCAGGTTTCCCTCCCTTGGCATTGGGTTTCTGCAGTGATTTTTGCTTGTGAGTCTCTGCTCCACTAAGATGCGACTCCAGTAAGCAGTGAGTTTCTGTTCCAGTAAACCTGTTGGTCTCTCCAATGTTGGGGGCAGTGGTTTGCCCCATGTCCTCACCTCTCTTACATATCTAAGAAGAGCTGTTGATTTTTTAGTTCATTGAGGCTTTTACTTGTCAGGATGAAGTGATGACTTCTAAGCTCCTTACATGTTGAACTGGAAACCAGAAGTCATATGTATATATACATATGTGTGTGTGTGTATATATATATATACGTATGTGTGTGTGTGTGTGTGTGTGTGTGTATATATATATATATATATATATATATTTACCTCCTCCCCACTACATCTCCCCCGTCCACACACACAGCCCAATCATTTGTTTTCTCATCATCTGTGAGTCAAGAATTCAGGCCGACCTCAGTTGGCAGTTCTCATGAAATTGTAGTCAGATGTTGGCATACTGGCAGGTGCTGTGGTGATTTAAAGGCTTAACTGTGCTGATGTCCAAGATTACTCACCCACACAGCTGGCAGTTGATGTGGGCTGCTGGGAACTCAGCACAGAAAACTGATTGGAATACCTATGCTGTGGCCTCTCCAAATAGTTTGAGCTTCCTTACAGCATGGTGGCCTAAGGTCAGCCAAACTTCTTAAATGGTGGCTCAAGCCCCCAACACAAGTGTTCCAACAAGCAAGGTGAAACAGTACTGTCTTTTTTTTCTTCAGATGTAGCTTCAGAAGTCACATTACTTTTCCACATTCTATGGTTATAAATGACTCACAAGTCTGCCCAGATTCAAGAGGAGGGGACATAGACTCCACTTCTCTATGGAAGGATTGTCAAAGAGTTGTGAACCTATCTTAAAAATGCCACAATATCTAAGCTTTAAAAACATTAATTCGTGATAGCTCCAACCCAACTGCAAGATAGAGTATTTCCCTAAGAATGGAGAGACAGCGAGCTGTGCAGAAGACAATTCTCAGCCCAGGGACCTGGAAATATCTATCCTTAATATATTCAAAGAACTAGACCAAGGTTGACAAAATTTTTATGTAAAGGGCCAAGTTGTAAATATTTTAGGCTTTTCAGGTCACATGGTCTCTGTCACAACTCTTTAACTGTATGCAAAAGCAGGTATAGACAATTCATAAACAAATGAGTATGGCTGTGTTTCAATAACACTTTATGCATAAAAAAAAAAGCAGTGAACACATTTGCTCCCAGTTCATAGTTTGCTGACCCCTAGGCTAGACCATTGTTGTTCTTTTTTTTTTTTTTTTTTTTTTTTTTTTGAGACAGAGTCTTACTCTGTCACCCAGGCTGGAGTGTAGTGGTACCATCTTGGCTCACTGCAACCTCTGCCTCCTGGGTTCAAGTGATTCTCCTGCCTCTGCCTCCTGAGTAGTTGGGATTACAAGTGTGTGCCACAACGCCCAGCTAATTTTTTGTATTTTTAGTAGAAACACAGTTTGACCATGTTGGCCAGGCTGATGTCAAACTCCTGACCTCAAGTGATCCGCCTGCCTTGGCCTCCCAAAGTGCTGGGATTACAGGTGTGAGCCACTGCAGCCGGCCTTAGACTACTGCTCTTTACTGAGCTCTAGGTCAACCATGGAGGGGGCATCACTTGGTCGTGAATTTCTATAAATGTGATGCTGATACTGACAAGTCTGGACTCAGCTCAAAAGCCTTTCTCTACTGGCCTCTGATATTGGCTAATTTAGAGTCTGAAGTTACTCCTAAACTTCCTGTGTGATTAAAGCTCTGGATACTCAGTGACTGTTCAGTCTTGGCTGGTTTACAGCAAAATCAGGCCTGTCGGAAGATCCTTGAAGAATCTTCTGGAGTCGTGCTTAGTGATGAGAATGGGGAAGTTTCAAGTCCAGCACTTTAGTCCCAGGGAAAAGTCTTGGTCAGATTAGAGCAGTTTCCCAGTCTCCAGAGCTAGAATGATCAGAACAGCAACTTTCAGTGAGAACCAAATGGGAAACCCAACATCAAGATTTAGGGCACAATAAAAGCTGATAGGAAGACTAGGCTACCTCATTATTAGAGGAAGAACATCAGAGGAATCAATGATCTCTCACTCAGGGCCTAATTCATCACCTATTCCTTTCGGCCAGTGTCATTGCCAGGTCTCGTTCTTTCTGGTTGGGAATCTGTGTTAGTTCAAAGAAGAGAGAGTGACATTTGACTTAATGTCATGGACTTGTCTGCTGTTTCTGAACTCCCAAGTTAAATGAGCTCCAGTTATTTATACAGTCTCTGGGGTTGTGGTTCAAGAGAAGAAGTATTCACTCTTATTTATGGTTCTAACTTTAAGGCTAAGCTGTGATGTAAAACAACTGACATGTTACCCAATAGCTGCACACTGTTATTTTGGCACAGAGTTTTATTTTTATTTTCATGATTTCTGGGCAAGCACATATAGAATGGGATTTCTGCCATGGTCTTCCTCCTACAGTCCTGTTTACCCTTTTACTCTGTTCCTTTTGTGCTCTTTAATCACAGAGGTTTGACCATGCAGGTGTTTGACCATAACTGTCATTGTCTAACATGCAGACATGGATCAACTGTTGATATAATGACATATTTTGCGGCTCACAAATATATTGAGCTTCTGAAAATAAGCAATAAAATTTAGAATGAAGGGATAAAAGATCCAGTATTGCAGAGTGTCAGTGTGCACTGGTGACCTCTTTTCAGATTTTATGCTGCCACTTACTAGCATATGTGGCATCTGTCCACTTATTTGATCTCTCTGTGTCTCAATATTTTTATCTGTAAGATGGAGGTGATTATACATACCACATAGAATTCTCATGAAGGTTACATTTAATAATAATGAAGTGCTTGATACAGTGCCAGACACAATATATTCCCTCAATTAGTGGTAGCCATGATAGACATGATTAGTGTTCCGTATGTGCTCACTGCCTCCTCCCACCATGACCTCCATAAGGTTATGTGCTTCTCTGCCCCACTAACATTGAATGTTTCCAGATGAATTGCTTTGGCCAGAGGGATATAGGTGGAAATGAATTCTGAGTCTAAGCTTTAAAGGCACTGCATGTTTCTGCTTGATCTTCTGAGATCTTTTAGTCATCACCATGAGAAGACTATACCTCAGGTAGCCACTATTCTTTCTCCCAGGTAACCTGGATCCCAAAATGAGAACAGAAGAACCACTTCATGTGACTTGAACCAGATCTGAAATCTGAAGTGAAGCCCAGAAGAGTGTAGCTGAAGACAGGTGAACCTACTTGACCTGCAAACGCACGCGTGAGCATGCCACTGATATTTCTGGAGTTGTTTGTTATGCAGAAACAGCTAACTGATACAGCCAAAAAGAAAAACAAGTTAAGCCCACAATGAGCTTTCAGCCCAGACACGAGGAAGACAAAGGAGTGAGGGCCAGTAAAGCTAGGTTATCATTCTCTGCCAGAAATTGGCTGTATGACCTTTGAACATCTACTTTGTCCATCTGGCTCTGATTTCTTCTAATGTGAGGAGGTTTTAGTGATTTTAGATGACCCAATATAATATCATTTTTAGACATAAACTTTTCTGTATCTATGAAAGTATTATCCTATAATAATAATCTGTAAAATTAGTTTAGAAACAAGAATGCTGAAAGGAGCTATGATTAAAGTCAATAAAATCACAAATGACATGAATAAATTGAAAATGGCATTGTTCTTAACTTCCTGGAATCTTATAAAGAAGGACCATGAGATATTTGGAAGCATTAGATTTTGGACCAATGAAAAGAGCAACTTTTATAAATGAAAGAGGCTTTTGGAACTATCTCTCACTAAGTTATCTCAAAGTGATAACATAAGACAAGTATATAAATCTTCAGTTTCAAGAAGCTTTGAAGTCCAGGGGTTATAAATGAGTTTCATTGTTTAGTTTTTTTTTTTTTAAATAAGTTTCTTGTCAACATGTAAAAACGGGACTTTCTTTTGCAAGAGTCAAAAATCTGGCAACACAGATCTTCTATGAAAGCATGAGAATAATCATTTGAAGTAAGAGCTTTTTTTTTTTTTGATGGTATTTAAACTTTCTAATTTACTCCAGTCCCCACCTGACCTGCATCATCTGCCTTGCTTCAAGAGGCTTTGAGTTTATATCTATTGAATTTGGCAAATCCCGATGACTGATCCTGACTTGATATAAAAGGAGTCTTCACCAGTTGGACTCAGATATTGTTCAACTGTCTACGTTGTGTGAAATTTGACTTTTTAAATATGTTTTAATCAGTTCAATTTGGGGAGGTCTCTGCTATGGAGTACACTTCAGTTTCCTTGTATTATCCTCCTGATATTCATTATAATAGTCTTGCTGGTACACTGTGTCCTCTTAAGGGTCTTAAATGTTTGTTTGCAGCTATCTATTGTTTGTTAAGCAGTGTCATTATGACTAGGACAGCAACAAGGTCAATAATCATTTGACTAATCCACCATTGTGACTTGTGAATTCCATACTGAGACCAAATGAGTGTATTATGTTAGTGACAGAGTGGTCGCAATTCCCAAGGTTTTTGGTCAATCTCTCAAAATTGAGAGGGTGAATAAAAGGGAGAAATTGTTAAAAAAAAAAAAAAAAAAAAAAAAAGAAAGAAACAGGGAGGCATTGGCCTGACACTGTCTGCATACTTTGAGTTCCTATGTAACAGCCTGCAACTGAATTTAGCACACAAACAAATCAACACTTAAGTTAGGAGTATCATTTTTGAAACAGATAACCGAGTCTCAGCAACTGAGCTTCAGCCAGTTCTAGACAGCCAACTGATTAGACCATGCCCAGATAAGGCATGTACCTACCTGTAATCAATCCAGTTGTTTCTATACTTTACTTCTGTGTTTAGGCTATAAAAGCTAATGCCCATGTTAAGCAGGCATTACCTCTCTAAACTTTTGGTTCTAGGTGCTGTTTAATTCACGGATCACTTTTTGCTCAAATAAACTCTATTACATTAAAAAAAAATCCAGAAGGGGTCTTGAGCGTGTGAAAATTACCATTAATAACTTTAAGTTGCTGTCATGAAAGGTAAACAGATTCTTTCCCAAGGAGCTCTTGGTACTCTGCCTCCTGGAGAAACTCAGAGATCTGTTTATCTATGTGCTTTTTAGAGAGCAAGTTAGTTGAGGGTCTTTCCCTTTCAATGGTTGGAAATAGGATGGTTAACTTTACATCCAGAACTAAACCCACCATTAACTCAAATCAATCAAAACTCCATTAGTCCACATTTTGGCTCATGGTACCACCCATTCACTCAAGCTAGAAACCTAGAAATCATTTCTGATTTTTAAATTTATTTTCTTCACTATAGCCACGTTATCAACTTCTCTGAAATCTTCCCTGGGTTAGTCCCACTTTCCTCTATTCACATGGCCACTGCTTTAGCAAGGGTTTACACCTTAACTATTGTAATAACCAACTGGTAGATCTTATTTTTATGCATTCCTCCTACACTCAAAATTCATGTTACAGCCAGGAAGATTTCTACAACACACATGAATCTGCTCTTGTCGCTCTCCTTTTAAAAACTTTCACTAGTGACATGCCACATTGTCCACCAAGTACAAAATTCTCAATATAGCATTTCGCTCCATCTTACCTTGTCAACACTATCTTCTGCCGCTCTTGGACACACACTCTATACTATAACCACTCTGACACAACTGTCAAATCAAACCCTTCATGGGTATGACTTTATTTTTTCTGTTCTCCTTGCTTAGAATGTTTCATCTTCCATGGCTGCTCAGGAAACTTTAATTCATACTTGAAGCCTCTGCTCAGTGATCATCTTTTCTTTGATGTCTTTTCTGGTACCCTTCAACCACAAGTCAGACTTAATGTTATCGTTCCCTCCTCCTTGCTCCAATAGCTATTTAAAAGTTTATCTCTCTGCAGATTTACTCTGATGGACATAATTAGTCACTTATATATCTTTTCCTGCCACACTATTGACTTCTGGAAGGCAAGATTAGGTCTCATAAATTATAGCTCTGCTATCCATCACCATGCTGGGTACGTTGTAGGTATGGGGCAAGACTGGTGTGATAGTTTGGGGCTTTTCCTAGAGCCTTGGAGGACATCAATGTCTATTTCATCCCGTCCAATGAAACAGTCTCCTGAATGTTATCTGCACATTGTCACCCTCAGTTGTTTTCCCTTTTCCTAAGTCTTTAACTTCCTTAGCTTTCTATCACAGTTCACAATGCTCACCTTACAATTGCCCACTCAACCTTGTCTGCAAATTGGAATTATTTGGGAAGCTTTAAAAATATTAAGGACTAGATTTCATGCTCAGGAATATTGCTGTCACTGGTCTAGGGACAGCTGGGACATTGGTGTCATTCTAAGATGCAACCAAGGTTCAGGCTTCCTGTTCCAAGTCTTGAATTGGTACTTTCTTCCAGCTCCATGTGGCAAAGCCACTGACAAAATGTTGTTCTCACTGTATCACTGGCGGCTCTATGTTCTAGGTTGGTCATATCAGTATTAACCAGCATTCCACTGTGCAAGGGGAATCAGATATTGGAGTTAAAATGTTAAAACTTAAAAATGAGGCCAGGCACGATGGCTCATGCCTCCAGCACTTTGGGAGGCCGAGGCGGGTGGACCACTTGAGGTTGGGAGTTCAAGGCCAGCCTGGCCAACATGGTGAAACCCCATCTCTACTAAAAATACAATAATTAGTTGGACGTGGTGGTGCACACTTGTAATCCCAGCTACTGGGGAGGTTGAGGCAGGAGAATCGGTTGAACCCAGGAGGCAGAGGCTGCAGTGAGCCAAGATCACACCACTGCAGTCCAGCCTGGAAAAACAAACTTAAAAATAATTTCAGTTATTCACTATCCTTTGAGTATTCCTGTTATTTTTCTTGATTTATAAAATAAGCCTTGTCCATAGGAATATTTAAGCATCTCTTTGTATTCTGCAGTTTTTCTGTCTCTTGAACATTTTGGTTAAGGGATCGGAAAGCTATGGCTCCGTTGTCCTTTGTAGCTTTTTGATCTACAGAATTGCTGTGCTCCACTGAAAACAAGCATCTTTCACTTAGCATCAAAATCACATGCTAACAGACTTTTTAGCATCCAACTTGTACGCCAGGGTGAATCTGGAAATTGGCTCTCTACTGGAATATAATCAGCGTGATCCAGAGGTCTTTCCAGCTCCAGTCCAGCTGGAAACTCCTTTTAGGACAAGCATTGTGAGTATATGCCATATGTCAGGGAGTGAGGGCAGTCATATGGATGTGGAGGAAGAAAGATGAATAGTAAGAAGGACTTTCTGGAGGAAGGGAACTCTTTCCAAGCCTAGCTGACAAATAGGACTTAAGAAGGAGGTCATTTCTCCACATCTGGCCTCAAGCCTTTTTTATAGGGGAAAAAAAATATGTTGAAATTCTCCTTGAATTTCATCCTTGAGTTGAACTGATGAAGTTCTCTTCCATAGTAGATAAAAACAGTACCTCCTAAAATCTAATTCAGAGAAAGTGAAAGGAGGAATTGGCTCCTGAGGGTGGAAGGAGCAGACACAACTGCATCCTTTGCCTTCAAAATTTCTTGAAGGAATAGAGGAGCTGTGAAAAAGAATAAATTCATAATGGCATGGAAAACAAGGAGGGTTGCCATTAGTAGATAAGAACATTTGACGCATTGCTAATGTATAGAAAGCAGAAATGATCAGATTTATGGAGAGACAAAATTGGAGGCAACTGCTCACAGCATATGGGGGAGTAGACTGTGGCCAAGTAGACGCAATTTAAGAAAAATTCGAAAGCTAGAGTCAATAAAATGGAAAGAATCTTAGGAGTACACACTGAGTATCTTCAGTTCGTATTTGCATAATACCACATTTCTCTCTCCTTTTTATTGGGGATACTTGATCAGGATCCAGAATTCTTCATCACTTGTCTACCTCTGACACAGGTGAAAATATGTATATTGTTTATTCCTATAAAGAGAGAGGTTCTCAGTTTCTAAGTTGCACAGTTACTTGTAGACATTTAAAAAATATATAGTTACCTGTGCTTCAATCAAAACTTCCTAAATCAGAATCTTTGAGATTCCAAACATCTGGATTTTCAAAAATTTCTCAAGAAGATTCTGATGCACTGAGTGTCAAAGACTACTTTTATAAGACATTTTCTCCAGACTACAGTTTAGATTTGGGGTGATTAGGCCATACCAAGATGGTATGATATGTTTAACATGTGTTTCATGACAATTGATAGAACGGAGAAATGCAAATAACTAAATAGATAACATAAGAAAACTTCCCAGAGTTGAATAAAGATATTCTTTTCAGATCAAAGGGCCCCCTGGCTACTAAGGAGGGTGAATGAAGAAAGGGCCCATACATGGACACCTACTTCATAGTAAAATTTGAGGACATGAAGTATAAAGAGGACATTCTGAACACTTCAAGAGACAGCACCCTTAGCTAGGCATGCAGGTGAGCACCTATAGTCTCAGTTACCTGGGAGACCGAGGCGGGAGGATCACATGAGTCCGGGAGGTCAAGGCTGCAGTGAGCCATGACTGTGCCACTGCACTGCAGCTTGGGCAACAGAGCGAAACCCTGTCTAAAAAAAAAGGGGCGGTGGGGAGGTGTCAACTTACCTTGGGTGTGGCTAAAGTTGTGTACTTCAGAAGAGATATTGCAAAAGCTTCATGTTTATTACTTGTGACTCTATGCCTTAGTTTCCTTTCTACTGTAAAGTAAGAAAAACAATAATTTGGAGAGTCAAATGAGTTACTACATAGAAAATTATTATAATATGAAGTGGCATGTAATAAGTGTTCACTAAATGTTTAATTTTATCATTATTATTCCACAATAAGTACGCCTTTTAAGGTTATTCAATACTTTTCTTATGCAACACCTGGAAGGTATTTCAGTAATTCCAGGAAGAGGGGTCCCAGTGGTAACATTAATTGCGTTGTTACTGTTGCAGCCATGCTTCTAGAAGTGAGTTAGACACAGTGGGAGGCTGCATTGGATGCTCTCTGTGGTCCTGCCCAGCATAGCCATTTTGGAGATTTTAAAGATGCTCATGTGTATTTACATAGACGGAATAATACAGTATTATATTATTATTTACTCTAAATAGAATAAACTATTTTAGCTGTTAGTTCTGACCAGAAAATACAAATGTGAAAGCTGAAGGCAAGAATGTGACTTATTGAGGTACCCAGCTGACACTCATGGAAGCATCTGAGACCCCAGAGAAACCTGGCTTAGTTCCATGGAATGAGCCAGAGATCCTAGTCTATGGCACAGAGTCTGTAGCCAGATTGAGGCAGCACTGTGGGAGTTTGGGAACAATCCCAGGAACCTGGCAGCCTGAACATACTCAATGACCTTCTTGAAACTGACAGTTCACTCAAGCTCCTCATCCTTCTCCATTCAGCCCTGCATCCCTCTTTCACTTGCAAAGCTGAAAAGAACAGCTTGAAAATTTATTGTCTGCATCGAAGACCCTCTGTCTTGCATGCTTACAGTCCTCAACATGAATGGAGCAAATGACACAAATACTACTGTGCGTCAAAAGTAATAAAGAAGGTCATAGGAGAAACGGGGGCTGAAAAATTCTTTAGTCATTCATTTTTCCCAAATATTTTCAAAGAAGTCAGATTTGATAAAACCAGGGACAGCAGTCAGGGGTCAGAGCAGCATTTGTGTTCTCACAGTGTTCCAGGGCTAAAATATAGTTATCCCTAGTGATTTTTGAATACTTCAAAGCCAGAGCAGGTAGAGAAGCCAAAAGCCATTCAGCAGTGCCAGTGTCCAAAATGCAAGGTCAAGCGTTAGTTAGTAGGTTGCTGTATTCAGCAAGGAATTCAGAGGCAAGGAGATGGAAGTAAGTGCAAACAATTGAGAATCATACTAGATTCGAAGCTTCTCAAGAGCAAGATATGTATACGGTTTACCATTGCATTCCCTGACTCTCATGTAGTGCCTGGAAAATACCCACACATTTATGTAATGACTGATATGACTGATACAGTGATCAAATAGTTTTGTTTGTTTGTTTGTTTTGAGATAGGGTCTCTGTCACCCAGGCTGGAGTGCAATGGAGCAATCATGGCTCACTGCAGCCTCAACCTCCTGAATTCAAGCAATCCTCCCACCTCAGCCTCCCAAGTAGCTGGGACTACAGATGTGCTCCACATACCCAGTTATTTTTTTTTTTTCTATTTTTTGTAGACACAAGGTCTCACTATATTGCCCAGGCTGGCCTCGAACTCCTGAGCTCAAGTGATCCTCCTGCCCTGGCTTCCCAAAATACCGGGATTATAGTTGTGAGCCACTGTGCATGGCACTCAAATAGTTTTAAAAGGGAAAAGGTTGGGAGTTAAGAGAAACATTATCTATTGTTCGTGACTTTTTAAATGTGCTCACTGGGGCTTATTCAGTGGTTGAGTTGACTGTGCTTCAAGAACTTACAGTGAAGCACAAATGTTCAATTTTTCTTTACTCTCCTGCTGATTTCCAGGTACCATGCAAGGCATGAGTGATGCAAAAATAATAAAGACAAGGCCTTTTCCCTTGAGAGGGTCAAAACTTCACAAAATAAATGATGTTCTTGCTCTCCATTTAATATGTAGGAGTTTTCCAGGTAAAGAGAGGGAGAAAATTTTCCAAGAAGATGGACTTTTATGTTCTAGGACCTAGCTGCAAATTTCCTAAGATAGTTTCATGTAGTTAAAGTATAAAGTGTGTGAGTAGTGGTGGTGATATATGATGTTTGTAAGGTACTCGGGCTTGAGCCAATTAGTAAAAGGACCTTATCCTTCATCTTTAAGTCTTACCACATTATGTTGGGGTTGATGAATAGCCATGAAATGATTTTAGATGATCTTAGTTTTTTGTTTTGTTTTGTTTTTTGACAGGATCTCACTGTCACCCAGGCTGGAGTACAGTGGCTTGATCTTGGCTCACTGCAACCTCTGCTTCTCAGGCCCAAGCAATTCTCCCACCTCAGCCTCTCAAGTAGCTAGGACCACAGGTGTGAGCCACCATGCCCAGCTAATTTTTTTTTTGTATTCTTTGTATAGATGAGGTTTCACCATGTTGCCCAGGCTGGTCTCAAACTCCTGAGCTCAAAGTGATCCTCCCACCTCGGCCTCCCAAAGTGCCCAGCTCCGTCTTAGGTTTTGCAGCAATCGCCCTGGGTACACATATGGAGAATGGAATGAAGAGGTGAGCACTGGAGGCAGAAAGACCAGTTGTGGAATCATTTGTTGTCTCTGTAAGAAATGATGAAGTCCAGAACGAATTTCCAGAACTGGTAGTGGGTAGGAAATAAGAAGACAAATTTGATAGCAATTAGGAGTTGAAATCGAGAATTGGTGAGACATTGAGGATGACTATAAAGTTCGGAAATTAGGTGGATGGTGATGCTTTATATTCAAGATCAGAACACAGGAGGTCAGTTATTAAGGTAAGGAATTCATTTTGATATATTGGGGTTGAAACACCAGTGGACTTCCAAATAGATTTGTCCTGTGTCAGTGGGGAGTATGAGCCTGGAGCTCAATAGAGAGCAGCAGATGTTGGAATTCTGCTTTTCCTAAGTGTGCAACTGCATGAAGGAGAAAAGCACTTTTGGGCTGTCTTCAATCAGGTTTTGGGGAAGCTGAAGTTTGCTCCCCTCCATGAATATCTTAGTTCTGAAAATTTACGTCTGCTGTGTCAAATGAGGTCTGATTGCTGGACCCAAAGCCCAGGTGCTCTTTCTCATTGGCCAAGGACGACTCAGGGTCTATTATCTGTTTCATACCCTTCACCAAGGGGCATAACACTGTATGCTCCTCAGTAGCCATTCATTCCCCAAATTTGTTCTCTCTCCTTCCACTCTTCCTCCCTTACCTGCTCTATTCTGACTCCTTCCCCAGCTCCTAAACTAAAACCTTCCAAGATCACCAAAGAACCAATTGTTAACTGTAAGGGGAAGGTATGGATCCTTTTCTTAATTGACCTCTCCACAGCATCTGAGTACTCTGTTTCTTACTGAAAATTGCTTCATAACTTTCTTAATGGACATTTTCATAACTTTCTTAATTGACATTTTTCTGTTTTTTTTTTTTCTCTTAACTCTCACTACTTCCTTTGTAGTTCTCTTAGCCAAATCCTTATTCTCTGGAAATTTATTTTTATTGCTTTTAACGTAGTGGAATTATTTTTCTGATTTTAAAGTTGACAGATAATTACTAAAAATTTAAAGCAATGCCCAGAATAGTACAAAGTGGACTGATAAAAATTATCCTAATATTCAGCTCCTGTAGATAACTAAGGCTAACATGTCATTTTTAAAAAAAGTTATTTTATTTTATTTTTTAAGTTCCGGGGTACATGTGCAGGACGTGCAGGTTTGTTACATAGGTAAACAAGTGCCATGGTGGTTTGCTGCACCTGTCAACCCATCACTTAGGTATTAAGCCCAGCATGCATTTAGCTCTTTTCCTTAATGCTCTCCCAGCTCCTGCCCTCCCCTGACAGTCCCCAGTGAGTGTTGTTCCCCTCCCTCTGTCCATGTGTTCTCATTGTTCAGCTCCCACTTGTAAGTGAGAATATCTGGTGTGTGGTTTTCTGGTCCTGCATTCATTTGCTGAAGATAATTGGCTTCCAGCTCCATCCATGTCCCTGCAAAGGACATGATATCATTCCTTTTTATGGCTTCATAGTATTCCATGGTGTATATATACCACATTTTCTTTATCCAGTCTATCATTGATGGGCATTTGAGTTGATTCCATGTCTTTGCTATTATAAATAGTGCTACAATAAACATACGCATACATGTATCTTTATAATAGAATGATTTATATTCCTTTGAGTATATACCCAGTAATGGGATTCCTGGGTCAAATGGTATTTCTGCTTCTGAAATCTTTGGGAAATTGCCACACTGTCTTCCACAATGGTTGAACTAATTTACATTCCTACCAACAATGTAAAAGCACTGGCAAAGTTGCAGAGAAAAGGTTAGCATTTTAATAGCCATCTTTTCTCCTCCCAGCCTCTCTCTCCAACGTGGACTCAAAACTGTCTAAACAACGATTTGTCCTTGGTATTTTTGGAATTGCTCCCATTTTGGAGGCAACTCTACCAATCGTGATTACCGAAGGAACTGTTATTTTGTATACATCTTGAAAGAAGATAACAAAATCCTCCTTCCACCTAACACCTGTTCACAATTAGTCGTCCCAGTAGTGGGTATCTTGTACAGAAATCTTAGCTAGCCTTCAGAAGCAAATAAGATCAAATATGCCTTGCTGAATGGCAGGGAATGGATTCTTTGCTATATTATAAATATAATATAGGGGTTAAGAAAATGGACTACTTGTACTAGATTGGGGATATTAGGGAAAAGGCAGGGAAGATGGACAGTTTTATTTCACCCCCACAAAACACTTATTACAGTATAATTCATGTTGGATGAAGGATACTGTGTAAAGCACACTTGATAGGAATAAAAACTCAAGAAAGGGGCAACATTGTAGGAAGATCCTGTCCTGCTGTGAGGTTGACAAAGAGTGGCCAGGAACGTGAGACAAAACACTGGATGGGTGTTCAAAGGGCACGCCTGATAAACTCTCTGTCATAGGCTATCAGGAAAATAAGTTCTTTTTTTATTTTTATTTTTAGTTTTTGAGGCAGAGTCTCATTCTGTGGCCCAGGTTGGAGTGCAGTGGCGCAATCTCAGCTCACTGCAACCTCTGCCTCCTGGGCTCAAGCAATTCTCCTTCCTCAGCCTCCAGAGTAGCTGGGATTACAGGCTTGCGCCACCACGCCCAGATAATTTTTGTATATTTAGTAGAGACAGGGTTTCACCATGTTAGCCAGGCTGATCTCGAACTCCTGAATGATCCACCTGCCTTGGCCTCCCAAAGTGTTGGGATTACAGGAGTGAGCCACCTCTCCCAGCCAGAAAATAAGTTCTTAATAAGGAGACTGATAGGTAGCTTATTGATTCTTTTAGGCAGTTGTATATTCAGAAGAATTCCAAGGTTGGAAGATAATGACCTGGACTTGCTTCTTCTCAAGGCAGCTCCCCCTGGTCCCAAATACCTACAATAACAGGGAGTGTACTGCTTAGCTGACATCATTTCCCTGATAGGAAAATCATCCCCAATTCCTTCCTCACAGAGGTGGTTCCTAACATAACTAGGCAATGGAGATGTTTTCCTTAGGAAGACTTTAGGGTAGAAACATTTCAGAACAAGACACCTATTTTCCCATTATGAGATCTTCTGCCCCATCCCTTAATTGTTACAAACCATCTCTGACTGTTCTAATAGACCAATAGACCTGTTCTAATAGACTGTTCTAACAGACCACCTGGTCATGATTTTGCCCCACGGGGTATTTGGCAATGTCTGTAGTCATTTTCGATTGTCATAACTGGGGAAATGTGTTCCTGGTGTCTAGTAGGTAAAGGGTTGATGTAACCAAGCCCCCCACAACAAAGAATCATCTGGCTCAAAATGTCAGTAGTGTCAAGGTTGAGAAACCCTGTAATAGAGTGTGTGCTCTGCGCCAGTGGCCAAGAAATAGTTGGTATATTACTGTCATTTTTAAATGATAGTCTTTATTGTAGTTATGCCATTTTCCTCCATTTTTTTGTATTCAATTTTGGATTTTTCACATAATAATGGATAATATGGATCTGTTAGATGTGGTACTGGAGAAAAAAAGATGCATCACCCAGACAGCTGGATCTTGACAGCACGTAGGAAATAGCTACTCTTTCCTACTGTGTTTCCTATTGTGTTTCCTACTGTGTTTCCTGCTTGGGTTTGCAATGTTGTAGTTTTAAAATGTATGGGGGGCCAGGTGTGGTGGCTCATGACTGTAATCCCAGCACTTTGGGAGGCCGGG
Source organism: Hylobates moloch (assembly GCF_009828535.3). Classification (NCBI taxonomy): domain Eukaryota; kingdom Metazoa; phylum Chordata; class Mammalia; order Primates; family Hylobatidae; genus Hylobates; species Hylobates moloch. Next base: position 77,215,969 of record NW_026652281.1, read on the forward strand.
GCGGGCGGATCACCTGAGGCCAGGAGTTCAAGACCAGCCTGGTCAACATGGCAAAACCCCGTCTCTACTAAACATACAACAATTAGCTGGGTGTGGTGGTGCATGCCTGTAGTCCCAGCTACTCTAGAGGCTGAGGCAGGAGAATTACTTGAACCTAGGCAGTGGAGGTTGCAGTGAGCCCTGATTGTGTCACTGCACTCCAGCCTGGGTGACAGAGCGAGACTGTTAAAAAAAATTATGGGAGAAAGTGACTATTTGTGTTTTCTAGGCAGCAAATGGTACAATATACTGAATGCCAGTTGCTTTATTTGACTAGTTCTTCCATCTTGGATTTTTCTGGGAATTATCCTCATCTTATAAAAACAAGCTCCCTCATCTCCATCTCCCACTTGGTTACCACTGGGAACAATTTTAGACAGTATGACACTATTATCCAATTAACAGTTATTAAACCAGGGCTGGATTGGGCCAATCAGAGTGGATTCTTGAGGACTTGGAGCTGAGGCCAAAATATTCTAGTCTAGCCTGGCTGCTTGGTTGAACTGAAGAAATGCAAATTTGGAATATGATATTAGTGACCAGTTTTCTACCACATGGACTAGAAAACAGAAGAGATTAGTAGACTGAGCCTTAAGAATATCACCTGTATTCCGGGAAGAAGAGCAGAAAGACTGAGAGTTTTGACAATATGTGCGGCTGGCTCTGGCTGCAGTTCTATTCTGAGAGGCTGTGAGAATCCCCAGTGTCTTCATGGAAAACGCCCCTTTCTGCATAAGATGATGATTTCATCTTAAACATAAAGTTGTACATTTGTGATCAGACAATAAAATACTGTAGCTTTATTTTTTATTAAACAATATAATTTAGCCAGCTTTATAGGTCAATACGTTTACATCTACAAGGGCTGTATTTCATTTTTAATGAATATACTATAATTTATTTAACAAGTTCTCCTTACTAATGAGCATTAAGAGTTCCAACAAGCATTTCTACAACAAATATCCTTAAACATACTTTTAATATAAAATAGTTGCACAACTGTCTTCTTCCTATAAAGTCCTTAACGTCAGATTGGTCAGATTGCTGGATCAAAGGTATTTTCATTAAAAATTGTTAAAATATTGTCATACTTCCCTCCAGAACAATTATATTAGATTACACTTTCATTAACAGTGATTAGGAGATATTCTTTCTTCAAAATGATCATCAATGTTAGGTTTTGTAAATATTTTCAGTATTTGTAATCTGATGGAAAAGGCTCATGTCACATTTAAAATTTTGAATTTATTTGATCATTAGTGAAAATAAATGTTATATATTTATTGGTGATCAGCAATTTTTATTTATGAGTTGCCTTTTCATGTCTTTTGACCAGTTTTGATTTAGGAGTTCACATTTTATCATTGATTTGTAACCAATCTTTACATATTAGGGACATTCACTCTCTATTATCTGTGTTGCAACCTTTATTCTCCACTTGATACTTTGTTTTCCTTCGACTTTTGACCTTGTGCACATATATATGGGAAGAACACAGGCATTTTTAAAATACTTGTGGTCAAATTTGTTAATTTTTATCTTTCTTTTTTTTCCTATTTATAAAAAGAAAGGCAATAATTTTTACCCTTATTTTATTTTTGGATTTAAATTTTTCATTTTTAGAAATTTGATCCACCATGATTTCTTTCAACTTGTGGAATGTGTTGTGATGCAGTTTTTCTCCCTTGATTTCTGACTTTTTGGATTTCCCAGCTGCTACCATTTGTTCCTGAAGTTCTTTCAATTCTGTCTCCAGAATATCTTTGGAATGCATTCCCTCATTCCACCTCCAACTTCCCCACCCTGGCCAAGAATTCATTATTTTTGGCCCACATTACTGCAACAGCTTCCTATCTGGTCTCCCTGCTTCCAATCTTAGGACTCTAAAATTCAGTCCCAGATGTTGCCAGAATGGTTTTTCAAAAAGAAACTCCTGGGGAACTTCCAGGAAAGATTTTGATTTGGGCATAGTCATTGCATTTTTCTCTCCAAGATTTCCATAGAAAATACTAGCTTAAGTAGTTTGAACTACTCTACAATATTCAGAATGCCACTCTGGCCATATTTTAAACATTTCTCAAAAATTAAATAAAAAGTCCACTAGGACTCCATGCTTCAAAAAGACAGGAGATTTGGTAATGCCTTGTCTCAGGTCTTCCGACTTAAGACTCAAGGAATTACTGACCTTTTAAATAGCCCTTAGAACAAGATGCGTTTGTATAATATTGATAATTTTCCCCATGACACACCGGGGCCTGTCAGGGGGTTGGGGACAAGGGGAGGGAGAGCATTAGGACAAACACCTAATGCATGCAGGGTTTAAAGCCTAGATGACGAGTTGATAGGTGCAGCAAACCATCATGGCACATGTATACCTAGGTAACAAACCTGCACATTCTGCACATGTATCCCAGAACTTAAAGTAAAATAAAAGAAATAAATAAGATATAAAGATATGGGCTTAATATTCAAGAACTCCCTCACATATCCAAGTGTCCTTGCAGCTAGACATAGGCCACATGACTGGTTTTTGTCAATGGATTGTGAGCAGATGTGCAGTGTGACTTGTCCAAGGAAAAGCTCCAGGAGCCAACATATGGTTACTCAATGTCATTGTCTCCCTCTGCCACAAGCCTCAAATGGTCCAGATACAAACACTCTATTTATCCTGCTCCCATAATGAAGAAGATGTGGGCCAGAGTTGCAGTTAACTCAACTTGAAATAGTAGTAAGAAAGAAATTATGGAGTTTTGGGGATCACTGCTTCTGCAGCATAACTCAACCAGACTTCCAAAAGTCTAAGGTGGAAGCTAGTTCTCACCTATTAAAGCCTGGGCTCTGAACTGGCATGGCTTACTTCTACCATACTCTAGAGATCAGAGAAGTCACAGCCTACCCCAAATTCAAAATAGTAGGAAGGCATAGATGGGGTGAGTGTCAAAAGTCTGGGTCATCTTTCATCTACCACAACCTTCCCTTTGGCCACAAATACATTCTTCTCTCTTGAAAAACACATACCTTCACCTTCCAAGACTACCAAAGCCTCACATCATCATGGCATTGGCTCAAATTCCAGGATATCGTCGTCAAAATCAGGTCTTGGCATGGATGCAGGTCTTTGGATGTGGTTCTTTGAGAATGATTCCTCTTGATCTGAAGACTTGTGGATTAAAGAGCTAAGATCTTTATTGCCCAAATACATCCAACATGTCATAGAAGTACAGATAGAATAATCACAATGGAGGAATATGGGGTCCATAGTGATTCTGAAATCCTGTTAAGAACATGTTGCTTGTCAGGGAACATGGGCCCTGTTTTACTCCCTGAAAATGATTTGCCACGGCTCTTGGTTCCATGCTCTGAGACCGCTTTCTCGCATAAGACAGATCAGGTATGCAACTGAATAGCTGTATCTCCCTTTTTCCTTCCCAGAATAAGTTGGAAGATCCATAGCCTTCTTTTTTATATATATATACTATTTTTCTCCCTTTCTGTATAACTTGCTGGTACTTCCACCAATTTAATCACCATACAAAAATAAATAAATAAATAGCCAGTTGTGGTGGCTCATGCCTATAATTCCAGCACTTTGGGAGGCCAAGGAAGGAGGATCACTCGAGCCTGGGAGTTCAAGATGAGCCTGGGCAACATAGCAAGACCCCATCCCTACAAAAAATAAAATTAGCCAGGCATGGTGGTGCATGCCTGTAGTCCCAGCTACTTGGGAGGCTGAGGCAGGAGGATTGCTTGAGCCTAGGAGATCGAGACTGAAGTGAGCTTTGGCACACTACTGTAACTCTAGCCTGGGAAACAGAGCAAGATTCTGTCTCAAAAAAAAAATTATTGCCGGGTGGCTCGGCTCGTGCCTGTAATCCCAGCACTTTGGAAGGCGAAAGTGGGCAAATTGCTTGAGCTCAGGAGTTCAAGAACAGCCTGGGCAACATGGTAAAACCCTGTCTCTACAGCAAACACAAAAATTAGCTGGGCATGGTGGTGTGTGCATGTAGTCCCAGCTCCTTGGGGGGCTGAGGTGGAAGGATCACTTGAGCCCAGGGGGTCAGGGCTGCAGTGAGCCAAGATCATGCCACTGCACTCCAGCCTAGGTTACAGAGAGAGACTCTGTCTCAAAAAAAAAGAAAAATTATCATAAATACTATGTGAGTTTTCTGTAAATCTTATTGGGTTTCACCCCATTAGACAAAAACAATACTCACAAATCTCTTTATCACAATTCCCTCTCAGCTTTATTTTGGAGTCAGAATATTGTGAGACAACACCCTTAAGATGCTTAGAAACCTTTTTGTCTCTTTGAGAGGGTCCATGAGGCATGCCCATAAATCTTTCTGAGGTATTAACAAAGGGTCTCAGTTTTATCCTTGAGATGATCTGTACCCTGAGGCCATTTCTTGTGTTGAGATCATTTTGCTGTCTTGAAAGTCTGGGAATGAGGAATGATTTTATTTTTACACATACAGGTCTTTGTTCCTTTATGTTTCCTCTAAATTCTTATTGAAAGCTACAGAATTCCTTTTTTTTTTTTTTTTTTTTTTTTTTTTTAGCTTATCTGTCTCTATTTGTACTTTCTTACATGTAGCTAAATAAAACTAACTGGCACTTTCCACATTCTTCCTGGGAATCTCCTTAGCCAAATCTGTAAGTTCATCATGTATATTTTCTGCTTTCCACATTACCTCAGGCAAAAATGTTGCCAAACATTTTACCATTAAGGACACATCCCTTTTTCTCCAGTCTTTAATAACAAATTCCTCACTGAACTTCAAGCCTTCACTAAAACTTCTTCAGGCTGCTAAATCTCTGGCTGCAACTCAGTCCTAAAGACAATGTGACATGTCTTAGTTTATTTTTATTTCTCCTTCTAATGGCAACACACCACTCCAAGTAGCAAATTGTTTTCTGGTCTGTTTTTGATGTATTCCATGCCCCTACAAATCTTAGAGGCTGAAAACAACAACCATTTTATTATGGTTATAATTAGTTGAGTTAGCACATAACTCAATCTGCACCAATCACAGAGGCCAACTGGATCTCTGTCTGACTGTGGGAAGAAGAGCTCATGAAGACCCTCACTGAATTTGTGGCAAGAACAGCAAATGAATGGTCACTTTGTTAAACCTCTGAGATACGAGAATGATGCTTAAAACACACACACACATACACACAACTACAAAATAAGCCTATTTTGATAAAAACACACCTCTTCTTTATAAGTATCAATCCTGCCTTTAATTAAAATTTTGGCATTTGTTCATTGTAGATTTTTCCATTAATTTTGATTTTTTTAAATATTGCATCAAAGGCCAGGTGTGGTGGCTCACACCTGTAATCCCAGCACTGTGGAAGACCAAGCGGGAGGATTTCTTGTATCCAGGAGCTCCAGACCAGCCTGAGCAACATGACGTTTTTAAGTGTTCAGCAGAGTATCTGAAACAAGACCACCAATTAATCTGTGAGTTACATGAATAAGTCATGAGTGAATATAGGTAAGAAAACTGAGACATAGAGAGGTTAAGCAACTTACTCAGAGTCACAGAGAGTTATCTGTAGTGCTAGGACTGGAATCATGACTGCCTGATTTAAGTAAAGCTGTTAATCAGGCAGAAATTGCCCATTCATTCTCCTGAACTAAACTCACAGAAAGCTGACCATTTATTCCACTTTAGCAATGACTGGTCATATGAGAGCTGCCTACAAAAAAATCAAAAATTAGTCTGGCATGGTGGTGTGCTCCTGTAGTCCCAGCTACTCAGGAGGCTGAAGTGGGAGGATGGCTTGGACCAGGGGGGTCAAGGCTGCAGTGAGCCATGATCACGTCATTGCACTCACCCTGGGAGACAGAGTCAGACTGTGTCTCAAAAAAAAAAGTGCATCAAAAGATGATTTATCTTGATTACTGAGTTTTTTTTGAGGGTGGCCTTAAATTTTGCATGAATGTTGAGTGTTTTACTTGCTCCACCTCAATCCTGTCTCTGCCCTAAGGTGATGCAGATGAATACAGTTTTGTTCTTGAAGGCCACATGATAACTGTGTTATCTATTATAACCATAAGGCTCTGAATCCTGGGATGTCCTGGCAAGAATATGATAGTACCATCAGAAGCATAAGGTGATGGAATTTTATGGATAAAAAGGATTTTTGAGATAAAATATCCCAACCCTTTCTGTTAGAGACAAAGAGACAGAAACACAAAGGGATAAAATAATTTGGCCAAAGTCATACAGCTGATAAATTATAGATCTTGTATCCAAACTCCTTATATTTTGCTGGAAGTTTAGCATTCATTTCACCACAATAAAAAAGCCAACTCTAGAATCCTTTTCCTCACAAAAAGAAATCATCTCCTTGTTAAATTTCATTTGGGTATTCTGGGGAAAATGTTGAGAAATAATAAAAATCTGGATTTCTCTTTCTTATAACTCCAGAGCACGATTTTACTTCAGTTTAGTCTATAAATTGACATGGATTATGAGGTTGTGTGGTATTTAGCTTTATGATAATTACCTATTTGAATAGCTGATAAGAGTTAATTTATCCTGAAGACAACTAGAAATAAAAGAATAATTGGGTTATAAAATTAAAGCAATAACATCTGTAGTTTCTACTACATTGAACATATTTGATGTAGAGAATATTTCAATTAGGCTGAAAAACCTGTGAATGCTTTTTCTCCCTTATATTCTCCCTCAAAAGGAAAAAAAAAAGGCCTACTACCCTAAAAATAATTAAAACTAGGAAGCGTTTTCAGCTTTTGATATTTCACATTGAACTCAAGAGGTTGAGAAAATTATGCAACCTTGACCTTGGCTGCTCTCATATGACCAGTCATTGCTAAAGTGGAATAAATGGTGAGCTTTCTGTGAGTTTAGTTCAGGAGAATGAATGGGCGATTTCTGCCTGATTAACAGCTTTACTTAAATCAGGCAGTCATGATTCCAGTCCTAGCACTACAGATAACTCTCCGTGACTCTGAGTAAGTTGCTTAACCTCTCTGTGTCTCAGCTTTCTTACCTATATTCACTCGTGACTTATTCATGACACTTACAGATTAATTGATGGTCTTCCTATGGTCTTCCTTGTTTCAGATACTCTGCTGAACACTTAGGAAAGTGGAAAGGTTTCAGTACCTGGTCTCAAATAGCTTATGATGAAATATGGACACAAATATCCTCCTCACAAGATAAAATGTGATAAGTCACATCTAAATGGCATAAAAGAGATCATAGATAAAAAGCAAGAGGGTTGGCACCTCCACCTACACTCAGTGGCAAACCAATGTGAGATTGTAGGGGGGTGCGATGGGGGCCCAGAAGTCAGCTCTGGGAGCAGGTAATTGGGGATAACTCAAAAACAACAATACAACCAACTCAAAACCAGCCTGCCCTCTCATCTCACTGCTGGCATTTCTCAAAGAACTAAAACTAGAACTATCATTTGATCCAGCAATCCCACTACTGGGTATGTACCCAAAGGAAAAGAAATTGTTATATCAAAAAGATACCTGTATTCATGTGTTTATTACTGCAGTGTTCACATTGGCAGAGATAATGGACTCAATCTAAGTGTCCATAAGTGGATAATTGGATGAAGAAAATGTGGTATACAAACACAATGAAATAGTATTCAGCCATAAAAAAGAGTAAAATAATGTCTTTTGCAGCATCATGGATGGAACCAGTGGCCATTATTTTAAGTGAAACAACTCAGAATCAGTCAAATACTTCATGTTCTTACTTATAAGTGGGAGTGAAACAGTGTGTACTCATGGATATGGACTGTGGAATAATAGACACTGGAGACTTGGAGGGTGGGAGAGTGGGAGGGGTGAGGAATGAGAAATTACTTAATAGGTACAATGTACACTATTTTTTTTTCTTTTTTGAGATGGAGTCTTGCTGTGTTGCCCAGGCTGGAGTGCAGTGGCATTGTCTCCGCTCACTGCAACCTCTGCCTCCTGGGTTCAAGCGATTCTCCTGCCTCAGCCTCCCGAGTAGCTGGAACTACAGGTGCATGCCATCACTCTCAGCTAATTTTATTGTATTTTTAGTAGAGACAGAGTTTTACCATGTTGGCCAGGCTGATTTCAAACTCCTGACCTCAAATGTTCCACTCGCCTTGGCCTCCCAAAGTGCTAGGATTACGGGCGTGAGCCCCCATGCCCGGTCACGATGTGTACATCTATAAGAAATAGAATATTTATAAAACAAATAGTTAATATTTAGGAGTTTATTGTTAGCTTTTAAACACATGCAAATTTATCTTTCAGTGTAATTACCTGGCTAGAGAAGAAATATGTGTAAGACAAAATGCCGATATAGTGAAATGTCTTCAAGAATTGCTATGATTACTTTGTCTTGGGAGAAAAAATAAAAATTGTAAGAAAGAAGAAAACTTTTAGGTTTGAAAGTGTCCTCTTGAGTGAAGGGGCAAATCTAAAGCTTGTATTTAATACATAAGTTTCTTGTTTTCTTTAAAAAGATGTTTAATTTTTAATTACTATGGGTATGTAACAGGTGTGTGTATTTATGGGGTACATGTGATATTTTGAGACAGGTATACAATGTGTAATAATCATATTAGAGTAATTGGGGTGTCCAGCACCTCAAGCATTTATCATTTCTTTATGTTAGGAGCATTCCAATTCCACACTTTTAGTTATTTTAAAATATACAATAAATTATTAACTATGGTCACCCTGTTGTCTATCAAATACTAGATCTTATTCATTCTACCTAACTTTATTTTTACGTTCATTAACCATCCCCACTTTACCCTCCCCTCCTAGCTACCCTTCCTAGCTTCTGGTCACCGTCATTCTCTCTATCTCTATAGGTTCAGTTGTTTTCATTTTTATGAGTGATAACATGTGACATTTGTCTTTCTGTGCCTGGCTTTTTTCACTTAACATAATGTCTTCCAGTTCCAGGCATGTTTTTGCAAGTGACAGGCTCTCATTCTTTTTTATGGCTGAATAATATTTCATTTGGGGTATCTTTTGTCTTCTGGTCACCGTAATTTCCTTCATTAATCAAGATAAAAGTGTTGAGCCAACTAGAAATAGAGTCCTATCTATGGAGTCTATTTCTTACTTAATGTGTTTAACTTAAGAGTTAACAAGACCGTTAGAAAGTTAGGAGGTAACTTTCGATTCTGGTGTATTGATCCTGGGGCAGTTGGACCAAGGATGGATAACAGATGGAGAATCGAGAGACGGTAGAAGGCAGAGTTGTGATCTCAGGGATTACTTGTTAGGGGTGCACATTAAACTTGTTTAGCTATTACTTCACTTCTAACCCTGATTTTTTGGTTTTCCTCTTGAAAAGCTGCTGGAGTCAGTAACCCAGCCGTGGCGTAGCCATGGCCCAAGAGGGATCAGTAGCTAATATCTCCTTTTTTTTTTTTTTTTTGAGACGGAGTCTCGCTCTGTCACCAGGCTGGAATGCAGTGGCACGATCTTGGCTCACTGCAACCTCCGCCTCCCGGGTTCAAGTGATTCTCCTGCCTCAGCCTCCTGAGTAGCTGGGAGTACAGGCATGCACCAGCAAGCCCAGCTAATTTTTTTTTGTATTTTTAGTAGAGACGGGGTTTCACCATGTTGGCCAGGATGGTCTCGATCTCTTGACCTCGTGATCTGCCTGCCTCGGCCTCCCAAAGTGCTGGGATTACAGGCGTGAGCCACCGTGCCCAGCTGCTAACATCTTGTCTAATGTCAGCTACCACCACCTCAATGGGGCACACCTGTGGCATTTAGACAAGAGTTGGGTGGAACTACAACTTTCTTCTTTAATCACCACCACCTTCCATCACCATTTCAAGAGCCTAAAAGTAATGAGCGCTTAATTCATCTGTCCATGGAAGTGGGTTAGGAAGGATTGGTTGAGTCTCTTCATACTCCCTTATTCCTTAAGCTAATTTAGGGACCAACCTGGAACAGAGGTCAAGGAAGAATGGCATATCCTGAAAACCATGAGTGGCTCGGTAAGGCTGAAACACAGAATGAATATTCCTAGTGCAGCGGAGAACCTGAGTCCAGTGAGCAAGGGGGGAAGGATGTATGATGTAGGGGAAAGACAAGAGGAGCTATATTTGTTACTCTAAGGGGTTTTGTTGGAATCTGAAGATAATAGCAGCCTTTGGAGGATATACTCCAGGGGATGGTGGAGAATCTTAGGAATGTAAACACGTTGAAGACTTTCCCAACAGTGAGCTAGATTCAAAAAACAGTAGGCAGAGTTGACATTTTTGAAAAGTACAGTCATTCCTTTTATGAGGTTTCATTGTGGTACTCCCTAAGCCAAGGTGGAGGGTTGAGTAATCTCTTCATGTCCCTCGGGAGTGCAAGGAAAGATGTCCTATTGACAAAGATCATGGCATCTTGGGAAAGACCATCGCAATGGTTGGCATATCTGTCCTCATGTTTGTAGATGTAATTAGGATGTGCTTAGATTTCAAAGATTGAATTGGATTACCTGTCAAGTAATCAAACAGTTTACTTCATTAAAAATATGCTACCATTGGCCAAGCACAGTAGCTTACACCTGTAATCCCAACACTTTGGGAGGCCAAGGCAGGAGGATAGCTTGAGGCCAGGGGTTTGAAACCAGCCTGGGTAACATAGCAAGACCTCACCTCTACAAAAAACAAAAAAATTAGCTGGGTGTGGCAGCAGGTGCCTGAGGTCCCAGCTACTCAGGAAGCTGAGGCAGGAGGGTCGCTTGAGCCTGGGAAGTAGAGGTTGAGGCTGCAGTGATCCCTGAACATGCCACTGCACTCCAGCCTGGGCAACAGAGAAAGGTCTTGTCTCAAATAAATAAATAAATAAATAAATCCTGTCATTAAATTTCTGGCCATTCAACTCCAAAGACTGAATTTATAATTTTCAAAGATATAGAACCCAATGGTTTCGCTGGACAAAAATGAAGCACTTCAATTTTCCAAGCATTTCCAATATCAAAACTCCTCTGGCCTTCATGTCCTCCTTCAGAATCCCCTGTGTATCCCCGCAAAGCTGCACCTATGGTTGTACTGGTGTGTTTGCTACATTGTGTGCCTTGCCATGTATTTTTTCTCCAGCATGAACTCAAACTGGCAAGACAGTTTTATGTGTTTTGTGATGAAGGATTTCTGGTGTGAGATTCATAACACTGTATTTATCTTCAGAGGAACTACGTGTGGGCTAACTCCTGAGAGCATGGTACAGCCACTGCTAGCATCTTACCTTCAGTGTATGCAAAACTTTTGTAAAAGGATCCATAAACACACAAACTATCTCTGTACACAATGTTATCTCCCCTAGCTTTTCCTGCTCCCCAGAGTCTGTGCATGAAGGAGAATACTGCTTTAAAATGCAACAACTTTCTGTGACACTTTATCATTCTAATAGCCATAAAATTACCAAAATACGGCATCTTCTATTGTTCTACATGGTAGCTAGGGAAACAAATTCATATGCACATCCTTTTTCAGAAAGCAAAACAGACTAAAGGGCAGGAGTTTTCCTTTTTATTTCAGTTTGTTGCTATTCTTATTTGGAACTTACCCTGTTTTCACTCTCTCCTTTTCTATCCCATATTGTCAAAATATAAGATGGTCAGTAGCTAGGACTGGAAAAATTCAGATGAATTTATAGTGTGCAGAAAAGGGTTGACATCTTTTAAGCACCTCCACAGAGAGTTAAAACTCTCCGGCAATTTTCCCTGTAACGAGATATTGAGGGTTCACATGTTCTACATCTTCATTTTTTCAGAAACAGGGTCTTACTCTGTTGCCCACGCTGGAGTGCAGTAGTGCCCAGGCTGGAGGGCAGTGGTGGGATTATGGCTCACTGGAGCCTCAAACTCCTGGGCTCAAGGGATCCTCCTGCCTCAGCCTCCTGAGTAACTGGGACTACACGTGCATGCCACCATGCCCAACTGATTTTTAAATTACAAAAAAATAAAAATCTTCTTAGAGATAGGTTCTCACTATGTTGCCCAGGCTGATCTCTATCTCCTGGCCTCAAGCAAGCCTCTGCCCTGGCCTCTCAAAGTGCTGAGATTACAGGCATGAACAATGGTGCTGGGGTGCTGGACCTACATTCTTGTTTTTTGGTTGTTGTTTTTGAGGCAGGGTCTCGCTTCGTTGCTCAGCCTGGAGTGCAATGTTGTGATCATAGCTCGTTACAGCCTAGACCTCCCAGGCTCAAGCAATCCTCCCATTTCAGCCTCCCTAGTAGCTAGGACTACAACTGCATGCCAATAAGCCCGGCTAGTTAATTTTTCTTTTTTTTTTTGTATAGATGGGATCTCACTATGTAGCCAAAGCTGGTCTTGATCTCCTGGCCTCAAGGAATCCTACCTCAGCCTCCCAAAGCACTGGGATTACAGATGTGAGCCATCTTGCCTTGCCTACATTCTCATTTTTAACAAATCACATTAATATCAAACTGAAATTACCAAGATTCCACTCTGGTTAATCGCTCCTAGAAGCCCTTAATGGATCCCCATTGCCTGGGAAGCACATCCTGGGCTCATTCTTTTCAGTTTCAGCTCCTTTAACCACGAGCTATTTGGCCTAATTACTCATGACTTATTCTTGTAACACCCCATGCACTCACCTGCCCATATATCTTTATACCCTCCGTTCTTTCTGCCTGGGGTACTCTTCAGTCTAGTTCTTCAGAGCCAGACTATAAACTCCATAGGGGCAACGATCATGGACCTCTAGTGTCTAGCCCAGTGTCTGATGTACAGTAACCATTTAATAAACATTTGTTTACTGACTGCCTCGACCAGCTCAAAAGTTGTCTCTTTCAGGCCTTATGCGGTGGCTTATGTCTATAATAACAGCACTGTGGGAGGCCGAGGTGGGCAGATCACTGAGGCAAGGAGTTCAAGACCAGCCTGGCCAACGTGGTGAAACCCCGTGTCTACTAAAAATACAAAAATTAGCTGGGCATGGTGGCGTATGCCTGTAGTCCCAGCTACTCGAGAGGCTGAGACAGGAGAATCACTTGAACCCAGGAGGCAGAGGTTGCAGTGAGCCAAGATCGTGCCACTGCACTCCAACCTGGGTGACAGAGCGAGACTCTGTCTCTCACATACAGACACAAAAATTATGTCTTTCTGAATTACGTCTTTGCATAGTGCCTTCAGTGAGTATCCAGAAGGGGCTGGAGGCAGTATATTCTTTTAATCTTTGTATATTTGAAAATGCCTTTATTTTGCCTTCACATGCAAGGACAATCTAGTCAGATATGAAATTTTAGGTTATTCTTATTTTCTCTCTGCACCGTGACGATATAATGTTACTACATTGCCTTCTGGCATCAATTGTTGTTGATGAGAAGTTTGCTGACAGTGTAATTGTCATTCCTTTGTGGATAATCTGTGTTCTCTTTGGTAGCTTTTAATATTATCTATTTTTTCTTGATATACTAAAATTTCTATAGGATGTGTATGGATGTGCATTTGTTTTCCTTTATACATCTGCATTTGGTGCATCTTTAAAAAAATCTAGAACATTCTCAACCATTATCTTTTTAAATATTATTATTCTACCACTTGTGATATTCTCTTTTACATCTCCTATTGTACATATTTTGCAGTCTATCAACTTATTTTCCATGTCCCTTAATTGTTTAATGAAAAAAAATTGTTCTCTCTCTATGCAGCATTATGGTTGAATTCTCAGTATTATCTTCCAATTGACCAATTATTGCTAACAATATCCAGTTTAGTGTTGATATCATCTATTGATTTAAAAACTTTTAATGACCATAGTTTTCATTTCCAACATTTCTTTTTTTTTTTTTTTTGAGACGGAGTCTTGCTCTGTCGCCCAGGCTGGAGTGCAGTGACGCGCTCCGCCCCCCAGGTTCACGCCATTCTCCCGCCTCAGCCTCCCGAGTAGCTGGAACTACAGGTGCCCTCAACCATGCCTGGCTAATTTTTTGTATTTTTAGTAGAGACGGGGTTTCACCGTGTTAGCCAGGATGGTCTCGATCTCCTGATCTCGTGATCCGCCCGCCTCGGCCTCCCAAAGTGCTGGGATTACAGGCTTGAGCCACCGTGCCTGGCCCATTTCCAACATTTCTGAGTGACATTTTAAAATAGGCATTTTGTCCAGGTGCAGTAGCTCATGCCATTAATCCCAGCACTTTGGGAGGCTCATTTGAAGCCATGGGTTTGAGACCACCTTGGTCAACATAGTCAGATCTCATCTCTACAAAAAATTTTTTTAAAAGTAGCCAGGCATGATGATGCACTACGACTGAGTCCCAACTACTCAGGAGGCTGAGGTGGGAGGACTGCGTAAGCCCTGGAGTTTGAGACTGCAGTGAGCTATGATCATGACACTGCCCTGCAGCCTGGATGACAGCCTGTCTCCAAAAAAAGAAAAGAAAACAAAACAAAACAAAAAAACCTCAAAAAACAACAACCAAAAAACCCCATACACACACATATGCACATACACATACACATACACATACACATACACATACACATACACATAGATTTTATTATTATTAGTGGCTGGGCACAGCTGCTCACACCTGCAATCCCAGCACTTTGGGAGTCTGAGGTGGAAACATCATTTGAGGTCAGGAGTTTGAGACTAGCCTGGCCAACATAGGGGAAACCCATCTCTGTTAAAAACACAAAAATTAGAGAGATGTGGTGGCGGGGACCTGTAATCCCAGCTAGTCAGGAGGCTGAGGTAGGAACATCGCTCGAACCTGACAGGCAGAGGTTGCAGTGAGCTGAGATCACACCACTGCACTCTAGCCTGGGTGACAGAGCGAGACTCCATAAAAAAACAAAACAGGCCGGGTGTGGTGGCTCACGCTTGTAATCCCAGCACTTTGGGAGGCCGAGGCGGGTGGATCACGAGGTCAGGAGATTGAGACCACAGTGAAACCCCATCTCTACTAAAAAATACAAAAAATTAGCCGGGCGTGGTGGCGGGCACCTGTAGTCCCAGCTACTCGGAGAGGCTGAGGCAGGAGAATGGCGTGAACCCGGGAGGCGGAGCTTGCAGTGAGCCAAGATTGCGCCACTGCACTCCAGCCTGGGCGACAGAGCGAGACTCCATCTCAAAAAACAAAACAAAACAAAACAAGTAATATTATCCCTTTATTTCTTTCAAGGATATAAAACATAAATATTTTAATGTTAACTTCAGATTAGTCTATTATTTTCATTGTTGTTATTTGCATTTATAATCACCTAATTGTTGGTGATATAGAATTCAAAGAATTCCTTACTTAACATTAGATCTCGCTTATCTTATTCTTTTGTACTCCAGGTTCATCTTCAGTGAAAACATTTTTTTCTCTCCTTTTTCCTCTGTGTTCATTCCTCCCTATTGACAATTGTGCAGCTGGCCCTTCAGGGGCCCCCAGTCCAGAGCCCCCTTTCTCTTGCTGGGTGAAGGCTACTTTTGGTGATGTTGAGTGAACACAGATGCAGCTACTGAGCCATCTGTGTTGGCTGCTTGGCTGTGTTTAGTGGGGCACTGTGTCTGATCCCTCCTGCCTGTCTCACTACCCCTTTGATTAACTCTTAGCTTTTCCAGCTTTCTTTCAGAGGTGGGAAAAGCCAGTCTAATTCCTGGGCTCAAGCAGTAATTGAGGCTCTTGTCCCCTTCCCATTGTGGGGAATGTTTGATTTTCATTGTATTGTAGAAAGCCAAACTCCCGGCTTCCTTTTGCCCGGTCCAGCAGCCCCATGGCCACCTTGGGTTACTGATGCACAGACCTGTTATCTGTGGATGTTTTGTGGCTGGCGTGATGCAAGACTGGAGGGAGGGACTTTGTGGTTAAGGGGGATGTTAATTTTCCCAACCACTCTCATAGCATATGAATAAGGAAAGCTGTTGCTGTAATTGCCACAGGAAGTTCTCTTTAATCACTATAAGAAAGTTACTATTGCCTGGGCATGGTGGTTTACGCCTGTAGTCCCAACACTTTGGGAGGCTGAGGAGGGTGGATCATGAGGCCAGGAGATCGAGACCATCCGGGATAACACGGTGAAACCCCGTCTCTACTAAATATACAAAAATTAGCCAGGCGTAGTGGTGGGTGCCTGTAGTCCCAGCTACAGGGGAGGCTGAGGCAGGAGAATAGCTTGAACCGGAGAGGCGGAGGTTGCAGTGAGCCGAGATCGCACCACTGCACTCCAGCATGGGCAACACAGAGAGACTCCGTCTCAAAAAAAAAAAAAAATAAGTTACTATCAGGGCAATATGCCAAGTAAACGGACACTCCTTCCTAATTTTAATTTTTTTATATTTTATATGAATGTGCATTTTTGCTTATGACTTTTTATCATTTATCTTTTATTGCCAAGTGTTTGGAGTAGCAGTAGGGGCTTCAAAACATGTACATCGTAATTTTCTTTGACCAGAAGTCAATTTGATACTTTTTTTCCCGTTTCTTTTTGTGCTTTTATTGGTATATCATAGTTGTACATATTGTCATGGTACATGTGATATTTTGATACATGTGTACAACATGTAATGATCAAATCACGGTTCTGGGATTTCCATCAACTCAAACATCTATCTTTTCCTCTCGTTGGGAACATTACAAATCTTCTTTTCTAGCTTTTTTGAAATATACAATAAATTATTGTTAGCTATAATTTCCCTGCTTTACCGTCAAATACTAGAACATATTCCTTTATTTAATTTTTTTTTGTTTTTTTTTAGATGGAGTTTCACTCTTGTTGCCCAGGCTGGAGTGCAATGGTGCAATCTTGGCTCACTGCAACCCCCACCTCCCGGGTTCAAGCGATTCTCCTGTCTCAGCTTCCCAAGTAACTGAGATTACAGGCACGCACCACCATGCCCAGTTAACTTTGTATTTTTAGTAGAGTAGGGGTTTCACTGTGTTGGTCTGGCTGGTCTTGAACTCCTGACCTCAGGTGATCCACCAGCCTCGGCCTCCCGAAGTGCTGGGATTACAGGTGTGAGCCACCGCACGGGGCCTATCTAGTTGTATTTCGTACCCATTAACCAGTCTCTCTTCATTTCTCCCCCTCCCTTCCTAGCCTCTGGAAACCATTCTACTCTCTACCTCCATAAAATCCACTTTGTTTGATCCCACATGTGAGTAAGAACACGCGATATCCGTGTTTCTGTGCCTGGCTTATTCACTTAACATAGTGAACTCCAGTTCCATCCATGCTGCTGCAAATGACAGGATTTTATTCATTTTTATGGCTGAGTAATATTCTATTGTGCATATGTACCATATTTTCTTTATCCATTAATCCCTCGATGGACATTTAGGTTGATTCCATATCTTGGCTCTTGTGAATAGTGCTGCAATAAACAGGGGAGTGCAGATATCTCTTTGAAATACTGATTTCTTTCTTCTGGATATATACCCAGCAGTGGGATTGCTGGATCATATGCTCGTCCTATTTTTAGTTTTTTCAAGGAGCCTCCATCTCCATGCTGTTTTCCATAGTGGTTGTACTAATTTATGTTCCCACCAACAGTGTTTTCTCTGCATCCTCACCAACATTTGTTATTTTTTGTCCTGATATGTTTTTAAGTCTGTGACCTGTAGTTGATGCTCCAGTGAAATGCCTGGATTCCCTCCAGGACAAAGCACTCCTTGTCAGCTGTCAATGCACTGAGAAGGCATTGCTCGCAGCTGAGCTTCCGTCCAGAAATTTTCTTTAGCTGAAGGGAGCTGACATGCTTAAGATCATGACCCTTCCTCAGAAGCTGCTGCATTCTAGTGACTGGTCAAGTGGGGGTACCGAGAACTGACCTCCTTGTGTCAATTCAGGACAGTGATAAAGGGCCAGCCTGCATCTAGCGCTCTCCGTGGAGTGGCCTCAGGCCTCTGTTTCAACTGCATTGCAGTTCAACCTCTTACTTTTATGAATCTTGCTTCACTTACTACCTCATAGGCATTAACTCGAAAAGTGCCTCCCATAAGCCTCCTGCTCACAAACTTCCATCTTAGCATCTGCATCCCGAGGAGATGAATTTTAAGATACCACCCTATAGGTGGAGAACATCTAGGTTTCCCTAAGGGCTTCTTCCCGCTGTTTCCCCAAAGTAGATACTCAGAAACATCTGTGGGGCCGGGCATGGTGGCTCACACCTGTAATCCCAGCACTTTGGGAGGCCAAGACAGGTGGATTGCTTGAGGTCAGGAGTTTGAGACCCACCTAGGCAACATGGCGAAATCCTGTCTTTACTAAAAATACAAAAATTAGCTGGGCATAGTGGTGCGTGCTTGTAGTTCCCAGCTATTTGGGAGGCTGAGGCAGGATGAACCACTTGAACCCAGGAGGCGGAGGTTGCAGTGAGCCGGGATTACGCCATTGCACTCTAGCCTCGGTGACAGAACCAGACTCACTCTCAAAAAAAAAAAAAAAAAGGAAGAAAGAAAGAAACATCTGTGGAATGAATACCTGAATGAAAACAAAGCTGCCTGAATTTAACCTGCTTAGATTCCCCAAGCTACATAATTTTTCTTATTTTATTCTTTTTTACTAACAAAACTAGGACTTCCAAAGTCTGAGAAATTAATCTTGGGTCTAGGTAAGATAACACTCCCTCACTTTGCAAGTTTCTATTTTAATGGAACTTTAATGCTGCTTGGATGAACTTAGCATGGTTGTCGCTTTTGTGATGCATTTGAAGATGAATTACTTGCGCACAAAGTATTAATGTGGAAGGTGAAGGCGGATAGCAGCATGATCAAGAACAGAACTTGGGCTGTAAATTGAAGTTTGGCATCAGAGAGGAATGGCAGTGTTGGAGAATGACAATAAAAGTAATTCCTTTCCAAACATCACTGATGGTGGGACAGCATGGTAGCTTTACCTCCCACAAAGCTGTCTTGAAACCTTTGCTGGACACTCTTTTTCTCAGGATTGACAATTAGGATCTCCCAGACAACTTTCATCTCAGAGGGCACAGTAAACTGAGCCTGCTCTCTGTAGGGAGGGTAGTGAGGTAGATTGATGGGGAAGCTCACATTTGGAGAAAAACAGTATAATGTGGTCAGGAGCAGTGTTTCATCAACGTGTGGTCAGGTTCTGGACAGTTCTCTATGAGAACATTTAAATGATACATTGCCATGTTTGCATTAATAATAATTAAAACATTAGCATATTCTGTGTCATTGAGATGACTACTAATGGTGCACACTGTGGTTTACCTGCCCTGCATCGTATTTCACATATTTCACATTCATCTTTTTTCAAAGCTCCATATTTTCAGGTATTCTCACCTCTTACATAGCCCACGTTCTGAGGGCAGATTCTGGTTTCTTTATGCAAATCTTGGCAACATTTGTTCCTTTGTGTCTTCGTCCATTTAGTGTTGCAACAGATTACCTGAGACCAGGTAATTTATAAAGAAAAGAGGTTTATTTAGCTCATGGGTCTGCAGGCTGGGAAGTGCAAGAAGCATGGCATCAGCATCTGCTGGGTTCCTGGGGAGGGACATAAAACACAGTGGAGAAGGGAAAGGGATGTGTGCAAAAGAGGGGAAAACCTGAGGGGCACCCTGACTTTATAATAACCCATGCTCGAGGGAACTAATCCATTCCCTTGAGAAATAATCCATTCTTGAGAGAGCAAGAACTCACTACTTCAAAATGGCACCAAGCTTTTTATGAGGAATCCACCCCCATAGCCCAACCACCTCCCACTAAGCCCATCTCCCAATCCTGCCACAATGGGGATCAAATTTCCACATGAGTTTTGGTGGGACAAACAAGCCATAGCACCTTGCATGTAACTGTTTCAGAAACCTAGAACCTAGACTTAAATACATGAGACTTCTCTAGTGACTGTTAAAGGTGTGGGGCAGACACAAGGTTGCTAGGATGACCTTTAGTTTTGTGGCTGAGAATATTTTTCCTTTCTTACAGGATATAAAAATGAAAAACCAGTTGCCCTAGTTGCCTCTAGTGATGATACAGGAAATTGTCTTGTTACCACGATGGAAGCTAATGTGAGTCTGCATGTAGAGAAAAGCAGAGTGAACAGAACCTCAGAGAACTTGAGACAGGGCCTTGATTTTACTTACCCAGGATCCTACCTACCTCTGACCTAATGATTTATGAAATAATAAGTGTCCTTATTGTTTAAACATATTGTGTCAAGGTTTCCTCTTACTTACAGGTGAAAACGTCTTATTTGGCACATATCCCTATGCTCAAGTACTGTCTATGTAAATAGTTTATAATTATATTGGCACCAGGTAATTATTGGCACCAATTAAAGGCAGAATTTACCCTTAAAGATGTAGGTAAACAGATCGGCCTGCCAGCAGATTGGCATTTTCAGTGCTAGATTGATAATAATGACATCTGGTTAGAGTTGACTGGTTGATCACATAAATTCATTTCCTTTCTGTACCAACACTCTCCATAAAATGATAATAAGTAAATAGGAACAAAGTCTAAATACTCAATGACAGGAAAATTGGAAGACAGTCTTCAGAAAAAAAGATTTCATCACATTTCTGGAAGATGGATAAAATAGAGGGGATCAAAAACTGGTGAAGCAGAATCAAGGAAGTCACTGTGCAGAGTATGTGCAGAAGGAGGTTCAGGTGAGAGGCAGCAGAAGGAGGTTCAGGTGAAAGGGAGCCATTATGCCCTTCATGCATCGAAGGGCCTCAGCAACATGAAATACCAGCTCCAAGAGAGGGTAAGATGCTGATATGGAGCAGAAAACCAGGTGATATGGTTTGGCTGTGTCCCCATCCAAATCTCATCTTGAATTGTAGATCCCACAATCCCCAGGTGTCATGGGAGGGACCCAGTGGGAGGTAATTGAATCATGGGGGCAGTTGCCCCCATGCTGCTGTTCTCATGATAGTGAGTGAGATCTCATGAGATCTGACGGTTGTATAAGGGGCTTTCCCCTCTTGGCTCGGCACTTTTCCTTCCCGTCATTAGGTGAAGAAGGATGTGTTTGCTTCCCCTTCTGCCATGATTGTATGTTTCCTGAGGCCTTCCAAGCCGTGTGGAACTGTGAGTCAATTAAATCTCTTTCCTTTATAAATTACCCAGTCTCGAGTACATCTTCATAGCAGCATGAGAACAGACTAATA
Source organism: Hylobates moloch (assembly GCF_009828535.3). NCBI lineage: Eukaryota > Metazoa > Chordata > Mammalia > Primates > Hylobatidae > Hylobates > Hylobates moloch. The sequence continues at coordinate 77,237,095 of NW_026652281.1, forward strand.
CACCAGGTGATTAATCAAAGTCTATATGCGAAACAGTCAAACTTACTTTACCCGGGGGACATAATGCCTAGAAGCCAGGCTTCTATTCCCAGACTTTGAAAAAAGGAGTATTCTCTTCCAGAGAAACTGGCAGCCTCCAGGGGAATGCTCTTTACCTTCTACCATTTAGAGACTATCTTAGTTTTTTCAGGCTGTTATAACAAAATACCATAGATGAGGTAAATGATAAATAACAGACATTTATTTCTCACAGCTCTGGAGGCTGGGAAGGCCAAGATCAAGACGTGTCAGATTTTGTTTCTGGTGAGGGCCCACTTCCTGGTTCACAGGGGGCACATTATTACTGTGTCCTCATATGGTGCAGGGGGAAGGGAGCTCTCGGGGGCTTCTTTTATAAGGGCACTAATCCTACTCAGTTTGGCTCCACCCTCAAGACCTAATCAGCTCCCAATAACTCCACCTCCCAATACCATCTCATTGGTGATTAAGCTTCAACATATGAATTTTGGGAGAACACGAACATTTAAACCATAGCAGGGGGTTACCAGGTAATGGTTCACTTGCTTCTTGAAACTGGTCTCACTTAGAGCAAATTGGCAAAATCAGTAAGTTCTGTCCAGGCTACAGGGCTCTCACCAGATTTACTTGTCTTTTTCCTGAGCATGAATAAACTTCTCCAAATGGGGAACCTCCAACATGGAAGAGAGGTGTCAAAACAAACAGGCACAGAAAACAATTCTGGAGGAGGCAGATATCGTGCCAGGAACAGAAGATAATGTGAAATAAATCCTAAAATGTGTTCTCAGAGAGACTGGAGATGTTGCAATATTAAAACAAGCATAGGATACAGTGAAAATGTGTCCTAACCCTGTGCTAGGAAATATCTTCTAGATAGTAAAGATGTTTGTCAGAATAGAGAATAATTCAATGGAAAAGTTGGAAGATTAGACTTAAGAAATCTCTCAGAAGTAGAGCAAGAAAACAAGGAGGTGATGGCTATGAGAAAGAACCCCAGAAAATCAATGCAGGGACAGCAACATCTGATCAAAAGACAAATAAATGATGGGGAAAGGTATCAAAGAAGTAATGGGGGAATTTTTCCAGAGTGGAAGGACCTAATATTCAAATTTAAAATGTACACCTAGTGCCCAGCATAATGAATACAAAAAAAACAAACACTCATCTAGCACACATTATCATCAAATGTCAGAAGGTCAGGGATAAAAAGAAACCTGAAAAGCAAAAAGAGAGAAAAATCCAAAATGAAAACTTAAAGTCAGCATCAGACAATTCATCCACAGCTCTAGATATTGAGAGGATTTGACTTTATGAGGGAAAAATCATACCAATTTAAAATTCTGTACATAAAGTATCAATAAACAGAATGGCAGAATAAAGACATTATCAGATACGTAGGCCAAGGAGGAACTCTCCAGGGAAACCAGAGGGTTCGACAGAATACTAAATTTGTGCAAGAGGTTGAACAAAATAAAAAACATGTCCAAAGGAATTAGTTCCAAAAAATTTGAACTCCAGGCAAAAAGTCATACAGGAAAGAACATTTAATCATGGAGAGTAATAGCTGTGTGGTGAACCGCAGTTACACAGTCATAATAATGAAATCACCATTGATTTTCAATTTTTAGAATCAACATACTGATAAAGCTCAGAAGATTTAATTAACATTATAGAACAAAATATAAATATTGTAAATTTGACATTGTGAAGGTAAAACTTCAGAAGACACTGGAAAGTGGAAACAGGGATAGAACTGAAGAGGGTACTTGTATTATTATCATGTCAGAAAGTAGGGAGTGGAAAAACACACTGTTTTAATGGAGGAAAAATAAAGGCTTATTATTATTTGAAATCAACAAAAAATGGCACAACTTTACATCTTCTGACTCTTATATTCATTTAGAATTCTCTTGGCAGGAATGAAAACAAAGATTGTCTTTTGCAAGTGAAAGATATTTTTATGAAAGAAGATGTCAGCTTATGTTGTTACTAAATAAAGATTTTGATTTGATGTTAGCAAACAGTAACATATGACTTCAATTTTGACAGGTGGATGCAAAAATAAGAGAGGTGGTCATAATAGATCAAGGATGCTTTTGAATAAAGCAAGGGCCAAATCACATCATAGTGAGCTGTATAAAAATAGGTTTTGCAGGCTGGGCACGGTGGCTCACGCCTGTAATCCTAGCACTTTGGGAGGCTGAGGTGGGTGGATCACAAGGTCAGGAGTTCGAGACCAGCCTGGCCAACATGGTGAAACCCCGTCTCTACTAAAAATACAAAAATAAATAAATAAATAAATAAATAAAAATAGCCGGGCATGGTGGTGTGCGCCTATAGTTCCAGCTACTCAAGAGGCTGAGGCAGGAGAATCGCTTGAACCCAGGAGGCAGAGGTTGCAGTGAGCCGAGATCGCACAACTGCATTCCAGTCTGGCAGCAGAGCAAGACAGCGTCTCAAAGAGAAAAAAAATAGGTTTTGCAGTAATTTATGTTAGGAACAGTTCACTTGCTAAAATGAAAAGAACCCTATCTATAGTAATTTATATCACACTCACTTAATGCATGTTGTTTTACCAGGATATTAAATATATTACCATCATATTAAATTAACGTTAAACATTTTATTTGATGAGTTTTAAGGTTTTGCTTACATTTAATTTGCATTTTTTTTTTTTTTTAGTTATGTGATAGCTAAATGCACTTTAAATTCTTATGGTGAGGCCAGGAGTAGTGGTTCATGCCTGTAATTTTAGCACTTTGGAAGGCTGAGGTGGGAGGGTTGCTGGAGCTTAGGAGTTTGAGACAAACCTGGGCAACAAAGCAAGACCCTGTCTCTATAAGAAAAAAAAATGTAGATGAGTGTGGTAGTGCATGCCTGTAGTCCTGGCTACTCAGGAGGCTGAGGTAGGAGGACGGCTTGAGCCCAGGAGGTCGAGGCTGCAGTGAACCATGATTGTGCCACTGCACTCCAGCCTGGGTGATGGAGGGAGATCCTGCCTCAAAAAAAAAAAAAAATCAGATGGAGAACTAAGGAGAGACCCAAGTGGACAGCACTTTTTCTTTGCTAATTTTCTCTCTACTGTCACCATTGCTGATCTAGCAGGAATTTGGCTCAGCAGGTTGGAGTAAGCTCAGTGGTAGGACAAGCTGAGACCAGAGCCAAGCTGCTCCTCCCTGCACTTCACTAAGCAAAAGCACCATTGTTGTTTTGCACTTGCCTAGGTCCTTGCTACTCATAGTGTGATCTGTGATCTGTGGGCCAGCAGCCTTGGCCTCCCCTGGAGAATTTTAAGAAATGCAGGCTCTTGGACCTCACCCCAGTCCTACTGAATCAGAATCTGCATCTTTAACAAGGTCCCCAGGTGATTTCCCATGCAAATTAAACTCTGAGAGACTGGCCTTCCTCTTTCCCTACAACTGTGGACCCCATGCAGGGAAAAGCACCTGTCTTAATAGATTTCTCATCCATGGCACCTCCAGCCTAGCTCAGCTCAGACTATGCACTCCTTCTCTGGGGCTCATATGTGATCTGTCACTTCTCTACTTGTGTTTCTTGATATACTCTCTCATGGCTGAGCCCCCTTTCTCCAATATGTGGTGGATGTTCGTTGTTTTCTTCTGTCCAGATTCCTTATCTGTAAATCAGAAGAAGAATATTGCTTTTCTCCTAGAGCTGTTGTGAAACTTACACATAATTATCTCTAGAGAGCACTCAGCATAGAGTAACATCTCAATAAATGGGCTTGTAATGATTGGCTGTTATCAAAGAGTCCCAAGTGAGAACACTCAGCAGGAAAAGCCTCAGATGTTAATGGTCTCCAGCCCCAGCTGTCATCAGCTTCATTTCCCTCGTCAATAGCTCATTACTTGATTGTCAAGTCACAGACGCTATAAGCTCCACACCATCACACCGAATAATAACAATTATTGCAGGTCTCATGTGTAAAGCATTGCAGAGCTGATATCTCTTTAATCCTGAGAGGGTTCTGTCTGTTGGAGATGGTGGTGGTGGGGAACAAGGCTGTGTTAGGGGGAAGATGGTCCATCTTACCCTCATAGAACAGTACAGTTTGTCTCATGAACATCTAAATCATCTTGCCCTGTGTCCTGATGTTTTATAAAGCTCAGACAACTCTTTTCCTTTTTTTTCCTTCAACCCATTTATTTTTAAAATTTTTAATTTTTTTTGCAGAGATGGGGTCTGTGTTGCCCAGGCTGGACTCCAAATCCCGGCACCAAGTTATCTTCCTGCCTCGGCCTCCCAAAGCACTGGGATTATAGACTTGAGCCACTTCACCTGGCCCTTTCCCCCATTTCTTAATGCACTGCCTTCTCCTTAGAGACTCAGGCACGTAACCATATGAGCTGCCGCACAAATCTCATATGCTGCACTAAGGAAGACCCTTTTCCCTATGCCCCCCTCCCACCCACAAATTGAAGCACTGTAAGTGAACAAAACCCTTTTCCCTTGGGACCATCTTCCTAAGATGGCCACTCTCTCAGGTTGATCCATAGTTCCTCGAACAGACTTCCAGAAGCCCATCTCTATCAAAACTGCAAACATAACTTACCATGCCGGGCATCCCGGGAGTGGCAGGCAGGGCTTAATGTCCATACAGGACCCATTTATACTTGAAATGACTAATTCTACTGAATCTGGAAAAGAGAAGACATGGGAGGATATGAGTGTGATCTCTCAATCTTGAAAGACTGTAATGAAAGAGAGATTCAACATATTCTGGATGGCTTTGGAAGGCATTCATAGGAAAAATGGACAGGGAAGTAATAAAAAGAAGGGAAACTACCACTGTGACCCTTTTACTTACCCTGTGGCAGGTATAATACACTGACCCATGTCAGCACATTTAATTCTCTAAACAAGAATTCGTTTAACAGATGAGAAAACCATGGCTTACACAGGCAGAACGACCAAGCTGGAATCTAAACTCATTTGTTTTACTTTGAAATCCCCATCCTTTCCACTATGTGATATGGCTCCTTATTATGAAGGCATCTGATGGGTGATAGAAAATTCCCTGTCATGGAAAGCGTTCAAACAGAGGTTGGAGGCTGGGAGATCTGCAGTGAGGTCAAGGACACATGAGGATTGGAACCTGGGGTAGTTCCTAGAGCAATACCGTAAAGCAGTGTTACCCAACCAGGGACCAGTTCCATGGAAGACAATTTTTTCATGGATCAAATCACTGGGGGATGGTTTCAAGATGATTCAAGTGCATTACATTTATTGTGTGCTTTATTTCTATTATGATTACATTGTAATATATAATGAAATAATTATACAACTCACAATAGTGTAGAATCAGTGGGAGCCCTGAGCTTGTTTTCCTGCAACTAGATGGTCCCATCTGGGGGTGATGAGAGGCAGTGACAGCTCATCAGGCATTAGATTATCATAAGGAGAGCACAACCTACATCTCTCGTGTGTGCAGTTCACAATAGGATTCACACTTGTATAAGAATCTAATGCTGCCTCTGTTCTGAAGGGAGGTGGAGCTCAGGAGGTAATGTGAGAATGTGAGCAGTGGGGAATGGCTGTAAATACAGATGAAGCTTTGCTTGCTCACCACCCACTCACCTGCTGTGCAGCCTGGTTCCTAACAGGCCATGGACCGGTACCGGTACTGTGGCCCCGGGGTTGGGAACGCCTCCCATAAAGCAAGTGGACTAGAAGGTTATCAATTCCCAACAAGGCAAGAGAATAAGGATGAACTGGCCGGGCGCGGTGGCTCACACCCGTAATCCCAGCACTTCGGGAGGCTGAGGCGGGTGGATCACTTGAGGTCAGGAGTTGGAGACTGGCCTGGCTAACATGGTGAAACCCCATGTCCACTAAAAATGCAAAAAATTAGCTGGGCATAGTGGCAGGTGCCTGTAATCCCAGCTATTCAGGAGGCTGAGGCAGGAGAATTGCTTGAACCAGGTCGGCAGAGGTTTCAGTTAGCCAAGGTCACACCATTGCACTCCAGCCTGGGCAATAGGAGCGAAACTCAGTCTCAAAAAGAAAAAGAATAAAGATGAACCAAAACATAAAGCTCAAAGTATGCAGAAGCACAGCAGACTGATTCGTCGTGAGATGCATTGGAGAAAAGGTGAAGGAAGAAGACCCAGAGCTGAAAACCAACAGTCCACAGGCCAAAACCTTCCCACAAACAGTGTTGATTCCTTTCTAGTTAATTGCCAACATCTAAAAAGTGGTAGCTTTCACCTACGAATCCAGATTTCAAAACTTGTCTTGAAAAAACAGAAAGATCTGGCAGTCATGGGCCAGCATTCTGCATGGAACAGCTGATTGGTGGCTGGGTCTATGGGAACGGTACAGAGGCTCCCGGTCATAGGCTTCTGACACCTTAGACATCTTACACCAAGTCATCTTTCTTTGTTTGCATTATCTGCCTGGACTCTAAAAATAACCGTAACAATTTATGTTTTCTGCTGCCATGTAGGAGCTTAGCTTAGAAAGAGCCAGACTGCTTTTGAGGTGTATCTAACATTCCCTATAGGAGAATAGGACTGGAAGCTACAATACACAGAGAGTCTGAAGGACAAGTTGTTAGGATATTTGCACTGCTGCAAAGCAATTACTAAATAGAATGTAGGAGCTTGTTCCCAACAGTGGGCTATGTTTACACAGTGGGTGAGTTTAAACAAGGAAGAAACCAAAATAGGTGAGAACTAGGGCCACAACTGCCTATTTTCCTAGCCACTGCTGCCTGAGAACTACATCAATATTATCCTAATGAGAAGACATTAATAGTTATCATTAAAATTGTACTTTAGATGTTACTAATTTCAGGGGGAAGTATTGAGAGAGAAGTGAGAAAGAGGCAAACTGCATGAAATGTATTCTATAGCATGGGTTTAGTTATTTCCACCTGGTTGTTTTTGTAAAACTCTGATTTTAAAAAAAGCACTCCAGGTTTTGGAAAAAAAGCACTCCAGGTTTTGGTAAGACGAGTGATAAAGTTTGGGTGTTTGTCACCTCCGAATCTCATGTTGAGATGTGATCCCCAGTGTTGGAGGTGGGGCCTGGTGGGAGGTATTTGGGTCTTGGGGGTGGATCCTTAATGAATGTCTTGGTGTCATCATCCTCGTGGTGACGAGTGAGTTTTTACTCTGAGTTCAGCAAGATCAAGTTATTTAAGAGAGTCTGGCACCTCCCACCTCTCATTCTTGCTCCCACTCTTGCCATGTGACACACCAACTCCCCTTCCTTTCCACCATGAGTGGAAGAGGCCTGAGGCCTTCACCAGAAGCAGATGCTGGTGCCATGCTTCCTGCACAGCCTGCAGAACTGTGAGCCAAATATACTTCTTTTTGTTATAAATTACCCAGCTTTAGGTATTTCTTTATAGTAACACAAGAATGGACTAACATGGAAAATTGATATTGAGGTGTGGGGCATTGCTATAAAGATCCTTTAAAATGTGGAAGCAGCTTTGGAACTGGGTAATGGGTAGAGGTTCGAAGAGTTTGGAGGGCTCAGAAGGAGACAGGAAGGGAAAGGAAAGTTTGGAACTTCTTAAAGACTTAAGGACTTAAGTAACTGTGACCAAAATGCTTAAAGGAATATGGACAGTGAAGGCCACACTGATGAGGTCTCAGATGGAAATGAGGAACTTATTGGGCACTGGAGCACATGTCACCATAACAAAGAGTTTGGCTGCATTGTTCATGTCCTGGGGATCTGTGGAAGTTTGAACTTAAGAGTGATGACCTGGGGTATCTTGCAGAAGAAATTTCTAAGCAGCAAAGTGTTCAAGAGGTGGCCTGGCTGCTTCTAACAGCCTATGATTGGTGCCCAGATAGGAAGGCTGGAGGCATCTCCCAAAACAGTAGTGGCTCTTTGCTTCCAAGCAATAAAAGCTGACACCAGCAAACAAAAACCAAAAGGTTTATTGGAAGTATATTGAGTACTCATGGATGGATGGGAAGGCTGGAAAATGGAAAATAGAATTATGGGTAGGCATCCAGGAATCCCTGTGGATAAAAATGTAAGCAATTCTGAAGGGTCCAAGAATCAGGGACTTCCACAAAGTCCCCCAAAGAGTGCCAAGCTGGAATAGATGAGTTCAAACATTTTGTGTTCTCCTAATTCCAGAGAGGGAGTTTACTAATTAGCCTAGCCTAGGTCAAGGGAAACTGGATTGTACATTCACATGTAAGCTTTATGAAGTCAGAAGTGAGAAGACAACAACTATTGTTAATCAATGTTTTCAACAGCCAGGTCAGTGTCTGAAACAAAGATGTTCAATAAATATTTGTGGAATGAACCAATGAAGGAGTGACAACACGTTTCCACCCTTTGACCAGGGTAAAATAAAGCATCTGGAAAAATAATCCGCCAAATCCAAAGCCCAAAGGAAATCAGGGTAATATCACAAGAGTATTGAATTGAATGGGCAGCCAATAGAGGGGGGTACATAGAGAAGTACTTTTGATTTCCCAGTGAGGTTTAGATGACAAATGTGGAAAACTTCAAATCTCTCCCAGTGTTTTTCACATTTCAACCTAGCAATGAGGAATCAAGGTCAAATGGCATCTAAATCCTTTCTTGCTTTCTTGCCTACACAATGGTAACCAGATTTGGGGTGCTGTTGACTGTTAACCCAAGGACCCGTATCTATCCACCTGTTCTTGTTCTGATGAGAAAGGTCATATGCTGGTGGCAACCATGCCCTGAGTGAGTTCCCTGAGATGCAAGCACATCTCCAAGAACATGCCATATGTACAAGAGGCTGTTCCAAGGAGAAGCAAATTTGCACATCCCACTCAAAGGGGGGATGGCAAAGATGGGTGTGAGAAGCCCCGAGATTTTCTGCTTCTCCTCTGAGGTGCTTTAGGAAGGAGCACATGTCTCATTTCAAAGGATCAGGAAAGAACATCACCTGGGAAATGGGAAATGGTCAAGATGGCTCAATTATGAAGCAGCTTCAGTGTTGATGATGAAGCAATGTAGCTTTCCTAAGTGGATCCAACTGCTCATTTCTTTTACAGTGCAAGCCATTCATTTTGCCAGTTGGTCTTTACCATGGTAGCTCTTAAATATCTTGTCTTGTGAGGTCCTCAACACACTTAATGTGTGAGTCTCATACCCTCAGTTGGAGCACAGGCTAGGACTGGCCTTTCGAACGTTCCTTACAACAAAAGCAGGTCTCACATTTCACCTCTACGTTCGCTGTAAGTTGGAGCCCTTTGTAGTGTTTCTGTGACTTGGGATTGGAAGCATTGATGCTGAGTGTTTGGGATGAACCTGTCTGGAGAGGAAAGGGGAACAAAATGTCTAGGATAGACCTAGAGCAGATGTCAGAGGGCCCTTGGACCTAATCTGACTATGTGCCTTTTTTTTTCATCCCGCATAGAATTAACTATTTATTTATTTATTTTGAGACAGATTCTTGCTCTGTTGCCCAGGCTGGAGTGCAGTGGTGTGATCTCGGCTCACTGCAACCTCCACCTCCCAGGTTCAAGCAAGTCTCCTGCCTCAGCCTCCCAAGTACTGGGATTATAGGCACGTGACACCACGCCTGGCTAATTTTTTGTATTTTTAGTAGAGACGGGGTTTCATTGTGTTAGCCAAGATGGTCTCGATCTCCTGACCTTGTGATCTGCCCGCCTCGGCTTCCCAAAGTGCTGGGATTACAGGCATGAGCCACCGTGCCCGGCCAGGATTAACTTTTTAAAATGCTATTTTTGGAGTCTTCAAAATTGGGAGGCTTTACATACAAATCTGGATTTCCAATTTATCTTGAAGCTGTGCAAAGTCTTGTGATACTAGGCTTTCCCCTAAGACAGTGGAGCTGAGCTGAGCAGTGGCTGCCCCCTTTGGGCAAGGCCTGAGCTGCCGAGTGTAGGCTCCACACAGCTTTGATCACAACATAAAGTTCATATTTGTAGGCAGTATCCTGTAGGTGTATGAGTTTGTAACCCTGAATCTACCTTTATTTCTCATCGGGTATGCCTGAGGTCTTAAATCTCTAGACTTTTCTTTGCCCTTTTGGATGTGGCTAGAGACTATTATGGGATATGAATGGGAGGCCGTTAGTGACTTGGGGGCAGACTAGGAAGATGTAACATGGGGCTTGGTGTCTCCATGCTTTGGGGAAAGTTAATCATAATTTGAGTTCGTCTTGGCAACTGTTATTGTCTGCTCTCAAGTGTTTGAGCAGAGCTTTGGTTTGTAGATAGAGCCTAAATCACCTTACTATGTGATAGGTCAGATTGTAAAAGGCCTTGAATGCTACACTAAGGGTTTGTATATAGACAATAGGTTTGAAAACACCAAAATATCCCCAGCTCTGCTGCCCTGCATGTAGTGCCAGGCTATGTGATGCCAATCCTTGTGTTGGGAGCCAGCTGCTCCCCACTGGAGCCCAACAGGGCCATGGGGAGTGAATCACAAAGCCGGGGATCAACCATCCACAGAAAGACCTTAAAAAAAAGTAGACCATTTTTTTAAAAGTTTGTACTTTCATAACATTTTGTAGAGACAGAAACCCACTCTGTCACCCAGGCTGGAGTGCAGTGGCACGATCATAGCTCACTGTAGCCTTGAACTTCTGGGTTCAAGTGATCCTCCAGCCTCAGGCTCCAGAGTAGCTGGGACTACAGGTGCGTACCACCACGCCTGGCTAATTTTTTATTTCTTATTTTTTGTGTAGATGGGGTCTCTCTACGTTGCTCAGGTTGGTCTCAAACTCCTGGCCTCGTGCAATCCTCCTGCCACAGCCTCCCAAAGCACTGGGATTACAGGAGGGAGCCATCACACCTGGCCTCTTTTGTAAATTTTGACCCAGAGTCTTTTCTTTTGTGAACGTATGTCACAGATACTGATATATGTGCACAATGACACATGTGTGACCTGTTTGTGGCAACAATTTTAATACCAAAGACTGAAAACAAAGTAAGCCCCTATTGATAGGGAAGCTGATCTAATTATGGCACAGCCACACAACTGAATACTGTGCCGTTATAAAGGACTAAGATGTCTATGGGCTTACATGGAACGATCTTCAAAGTATATCTTAAGTATAATTTTAAAATTGCAAGGTGCTGGCCGGGCATGATGGCTCACGCCTGTAATCCCAGCACTTTAGGAGGCTGACGAGGGCGGATCACTTGAGGTCAGGAGTTGGAGACCAGCCTAGACAATATGTTGAAATCCCGTCTCTACTAAAAATACAAAAATCAGCCGGACGTGGTGGTGGGCGCCTGTAATCCCAGTAACTTGGGAGGCTGAGGCAGGAAAATCGCTTGAACCCCGGAGGCAGAGGTTGCAGTGAGCCGAGATTGCGCCATTGCACTCCAGCCTGGGCGTTGCAGTGAGAATCTGTCTAAAAAAAAAAAAAAAAAAAAAAAAATTGCAAGATGTTGATTAGCATTTTTACTGTTTCCATTTATTTAAAAAACGTGCAGATGCTTATTTTTGTATAAGGTAAACACTTACTTTGTATTTTTGTATCTTTAGGAGGTCCACAGCAAGTGCTAGGGCACCGGAGTTGAGAGATAGACGTTCTTTTCATTGTACATCTTTATGTATTTTTTGCTTATTAGACCATGTTGATATGTTATTCTTTTTTGATAATAAAAATCGAGTTTTGTGCATGTGATTTTGAGCTTCATTTCTCCTGGAGGCTGCTAAGTTCTTTTTTCTACGAGCTGCAGTACAATTTTGAAGGAAGAATCCCTAGTCCTGTTTTCCTAGCAGGACAGAGCAGGTTGTCCTGGGCCCCTGTTGAGAGCTGGGATTCATTTCCTGGAATTCTGGATAAGAACAGTGGGCAGCTGCTACGTGGGGCTTTGGGGAGCTGCTTAGCAAGTGGGCAGGAAGGATACAGGGCCAGAATGCAATTCTGTGCTGCTTTCTGCATCTCACCTTGTGTAATACTTTCAGCCTGACATGTCCCGTTTCACTGCTTCACATATTGAATGCACATGGTGTTATATGTGCTTTCCTCTCTGGGGACCTTTCAAAAAATAAATAGCAGAGATAAAACTCTATCTTGGAGGACTACGTCCTCTCTTGCAGCTCCCAAAACACAGGCCATGATGGGTACCTTGCCTCAGTACTGAGGATATAGATAGGGTGAGTTAGGGCAAGAGGGACCCAGTTCGAGACCCACGAAGGACTGTCAAGGGGGTCATAGGAGATAAATTGCTCAGTCAAAAAGAGGGAAAAGGATTCTGGAAAAAGGGAGACAAGAGCACGAAATCATCTTGGGAACCCGACACATTCATTCTGAAATCAGTGAGATGCTCAGTGTGGCTGGGATGTCAGTTAAAAATGGGAGAAGTAGAAGTGGATGAGACCGGAAAATTCTGTAGGGAGTTTAAAATTTATTTTGGAAAAAATTAGATTCCTAGGAGGTTTTTTAAAAATAAGAGAGTAATGACTCACTTTATTTGACAAAGTTAATTAGCAGTATAGAATATGGTTATCAGAACAAATCCCTCCTGGCTAAAACCAGAAGAGAGACAGTTATCCTAAGGTGATAAACCCTAAAAGAAGGCAGTAACAGTAGCAATATAAGGTTGAGGGCAGATCTGAAAGAGATTTGTGAAGTAAAATCAAATAGCTTGATTTAGGGACTAAATGAAGAAGCAGATGGAATGTCAACAATGACTGAGTGTCTGGCTTGGAGTGAATGGTGACTAGGTTGGGGAGGTAATTTCTTTTTTTTTAAGGCAGGGTCTTGCTCTGTCACCCAGGCTGGAGTGCAGTGGTGTGATCATAGCTCACTGCAGCCTTGAACTCCTGGGCTCAATTGATCCTCCTGCCTCAGCCTCCCAAGTAGCTGGGACTGCAGGTACACACCATCATGCCTGGCTAATTTTTTAACGTTTTGTAGAAATGGGATCTTGCTATGTTCCTCAGGATGGTCTTGATCTTCTGGGCTCAAGCAATCCTCCCGCCTTGGCCTCCCAAAGTGCAGGATTACTGGCGTGAGCGACCGTGTCCTGCCCCAGGCAGTAACTTTACCTCTTACAGCTGGAGGAGTAGTTTTTGACCTTGAAGTTTTTGTCTTTGTATTTCATCCACAATAACAAGAGTTGTTTGTCAGTGCATGTCCTCTAATTGCATGAATTTACTTGACCAAATACATATGAAGTCCTCACGCCGGGGCTAGCACAAGGGACTTTGTAAGGTACAAAGGTCACATTAATTTTTGGAGTAGAATATTTTAGATCTGTCTCCCTCTCCTCCAAGAGAACCAGCAAAGGTTCTTCCTCCTATCTAAAGAACAATGAAAGCATCAATAAAAACTAAAAATAAATAAGACTATTGTCTTTTGAAGATTAATTTCAAGTCCTGCCACTTCAGTAATTTTCCCTGTATACCAGTACAATGTTTTTTCTACAAAAATGGCAATAACTTGGGGGCTACTCAGGGAAGACAGTAAGGAGATGACTAAATTATGAACAAAATCATTAATCAAAGACTGCACAAGACTAGCAAGTATCATAGCTGCTGAGTGTGACAATACTTTTGTTTCGTTGTGAGCAGCTCAGACCCAAGGGGAATGGATGAGTCTTTGGAATTGCTTGGAGGGAGGAACAATGGAGGATCAATACTCACTGGCAGTATGGCTTCTCTGGCCACTGCAAAGCCTGCTCAATGACACCCCCTGGCTAGGTCTCTTGGCCCCGTTGGGATGAGGCTGTTGTGCTGTCTTCGGGAGGGCAATCCTTCCTCTTGACAGTTTCCTGGAATTTGCTGGGCTTGGAGGCTGCTTTCCTTTGCCTCAAGCAGGATTTAACAAGCTGTGGAGGTTTTCGGTTCTGCTGCTTTTTCTGCAACTCTTTTCTTGTTCAGTTGCCAGCAGGCCTTCGTCCTTCTAGGATTCCAAGCTGTGGCTTCTCTGAAGGCTGATGTAATGGTTCTAAACCTCAGAATAGAAGACCCACTTTTTGATATGATCTCTCTGTTGTCAGCCTGTATGTTCACCTCACTGACTCCTCTTTTCCCTCTTAGCAGCCCTTCTAAATGTCCTTCCTACCAGCATCTTTAAATGTCTTTCCCCATGAGGATCTCTCCTTGGCTCTCCTTTGATCTCTATTTACTCTCCTCTTAGGCTACTCCATTAAATTGCATGGTTTCGGCTAATGAATCTATATAAAAAGACTCCAAAGCATTCATCTTTAGGTTCAACTTCTTGCTTGAATTCTGGTCCAGCATTCATTCATTTATTCATTGATCGATTCATTCAGAAAACATTTATTGCCCATCTGTGCTATGCCAGGCCCTGCCCTAAGCAGTAGGCATAGAAACAAGACAGACACAATCCTGGCCCTCATGAAACCTACATTCTAGCTCTTCCAGTTATCTGTTAGACATTTAGACTTACATGTGTCTCAAACCTGTCCCAGTCTGGATATATAACCTGTGCCATCCAACCTGCTCCCTCAGCCTGGTAGACTTCTGTTAAGGGCCTCACAGTCTCTGGGGCCACCCAGTTACACACATCTCCTCTCTGTCTTATCCCCAACACTCACTCTCCACTGTGTCCCTACCACCAAGGCTCTGTGCCATTCATGTTTGTTTCCGGGTCCCCTTAAAGGCAGGAAATGAAGAGTAGAGAGAAGACACAGCGAGTTTCAAGACCTCATATTTTATTTGGGATGCAAGCAATGATTCTTCATTTTTCTTTTCTTTTTCTTAGAGTTGGAGATGAGGTCTGGAGATGTTTCCCAGGCTGGATTCGAACATCTGGGCTCATGTCATCCTCCTATCTCGGCCTCCAGAGTAGCTGGGACCACAGGCACATGCTACCATGCCTGGCTGGGTACTGTCCATGTTTAAAGGTTAAAAAAAAATCAAGGGTGTTTGAAAAAAAAATAGTACCCTGTCTGTGTGTTCATTTACATACCCCTATAGGCACTGGAGTTTCTGATATCTAGATAGGTCAACAGAACAAAAAGACTCCTTTCTCACCTACCCCAAAGCCCAGATCAACAAAACAGTTAAAAAAGAAAAAAAAAAGAAAAAAACCTCAGCTGTGCAGACAAACACAGAAACTGAGGGTAGGGAAGAGAAGAAAATTGTGGGTTCTGTTCTAGATGCAATTTCCAATCTCCCATGCATAGTAACAGACAACTCCTTCCTAACGTAAATTGCCAGCCATCAAGTGTTCTTAGGTGGTATTTGAATTTAAGTAAAATGACTCCTTGGGCAACTACCCGATGGCCAACAGCTTTTACAACATGTTTTCTGATATAAACGGTTTTACAAAGAGCTTGTATCTTTTTACTACCAAGCATTACATTCTGAACAGAAACTTAATAAGATTTTTCAGCAGAGATTTTTAAGAGTTTCCATCATAGGACCTAACAAGAACTGTGATCTATTATTTTTAGTTCAAGAGTAAAGACCCAAGAGAAACAGCATTTTCAATTTGACTTTATGGCCCCCCAAGTTGTGCTCAAGTTAAATAAAAGTTAAAAACTGGTACTGGGAAAAGAGCAAAGACTTTTGACTCCAACTTGGGTTTGAAATCCACTATTACTTATGAGCTATAGCACTTTGGGCAAGTTGCTTAAGTCATTTGTGTCTCAGTTTTCTCATCTATTAACGAAAGTAATTCTACTCTATAAAAATGATGCAGCAAAGGTTTATAGTATGGATCCTCATACATAGTAGGGTATCCCAAATGCTTTAGTTCTATTTAACTCAACTCAAACCAGCTTAAGAAAAAATGAAAATTTCTTGGTCTGCCTAACTGAAAAGTTCAGGGTAAGGTGGCTTCAGGCATAGCTGGATCCAGGAGCTCAAACAATGTCATCAGGATACGATCACCCCCAACTTTAGGTTTCATTCTTCATTGAGCCCAGTGGACTAGCTAGCTTATTTCTGGAGCAAGCAAAACAGAAAACTCTGAAAGAACATAGGCTGAGATGCAGAAGGCCTGGATGAACCCTTTTTGGACAGGAAAAAACAGACTTGGACACCATAGCCCATGTGATGTGTCCTAGTGGGAATGGCATTCAGGCCAGCGTAAGGACACATTTCATCTTTGAGGGCAGCAAAGATCCCCTGGTGGCCATCGAGCAGACCACCTGGAGGCAAAACTCCTTAGCTGAGGAATTCAGAAGTAATTAGACTTTTCTATTATCTGAAGCAGACATCTGGTACCAGGCTTCTTTTCTAAAATGTGTAAGAAACTAGAATTTCTATACATCTCTGCATAGCATGCATGTCAGAACTCATTGTGCAACCCTTGCTGACATCAAGGCACCAAAATGCCCACAAATGTAATCATTTATCATGACCAACATGGATGATATGGCCCAAATTACCCTTAGGCTCTGTATTAGTCCATGCTCATGCTGCCAATAAAGACATACCTGAGACTGGGTAATTTATAAAGGCTAGACGTTTAATAGACTCACAGTTCCACATGCTTGGGGAGGCCTCACAATCATGGCTGAAGGCGAAGGAGAAGCAAAGTCACGTCTTACATGGTGGCAGCCAAGAGAGCATGTGCGGGGAACTCCCCTTTATAAAACCGTCAGATCTTGTGAGACTTATTTACTATCATGAGAACAGCACGGGAAAGATCCACCCCCATGATACAATTACCTCCCACTGGGTCCCTCCCATGACATGTGGGAATTATGGGAGCTACAATTCAAGATGAGATTTGGGTGGGGACACAGACAAACCATATTAAGCTCCCCCTTTAAGGTCCATAAATACCCCTAAGTAAAATTCCACCATGGCACGCTCAGTCCTCTCTTCCTGGGGCAACTTGATGCCCTCTTCTTCAGGGTTCTTTCTTTTTAACAAAACCTATACTGTTGTTGGGAAATTCTTCTTACTACCGGTGAGCCGATCACTTTCCATTGCCAGGGCTCTGATGCCTCTCCTGGTAATCATCATCAAAGCCCCATGGAACAGGCAGGTCCAAGATTATAATTTCCATTTGACAGATAAGGAAACTGAGGCTCTGTCTGAGTTTTCTCTTTCTGCTATAACACATTACCATAAACTCAGTGGTTTGAAACAATACAGGTTTATTATCTTGCAGTTCTAGAAGGCAAGAGTCTGGAATAAGCCTTACTGGGCTAAAATCAAGGTGTCACAGGCCTGTGTTTCCTCTGGAGGCTCTGAAAGAGGATCTGTTTCCTTTCCATTTCCAGCTTCCAAAGGCCACCTGTATTCGTTGGCTGATGGCCCCCTTCCATCTTTTTTCTGAGACAGAGTCTCGCTCTGTCGCCCAGGCTAGAGTGCAGTGGCATGATCTCAGCTCACTACAACCTCTACCTCCTGGGCTCAAGCACTCCTCTCACCTCAGCCTCTCAATTAGCTGGGACTACAGGCACATGCCACCATGCCTGGCTATTTTTTGTATTTTTTAATAGAGATGGGGGTCTCACTATATTGCCCAGGCTGGTCTTGAACTCCTGAGCTCATGTGATCCTCCTGCCTGGGCCTCTGAAAGGCCTGGGATTACAGGCATGAGCCACCGTGCCTGGCCTCCCCTTCCATCTTTAAAGCCAGCAGCATAGCATCATCAACTTTCTCTCTGACTCTGACCCTGACCCTCCTGCCTACTTCTTTCCTTTATAAGGACACTGGTGATTGTATTAGGTGCACCCTGATAAACCAGGATAATCTCCAATCTCACATCTGAAAAGTATTTTTTTGCCGTGTAAAGTAATATATTTACAGGTTCCGAAGATTAGAACATGGACATCTTCATCCACTATGCAGCCAATCACAGGCTTATAAGGTAGAAGCCCTGCAACCACTCCTTAGCAGCTCAGCTGGGATTTTAACTGAGGTTAATGGTTCTGAATTAAGAGACTTCAGGTAAGAATCCTGGCTGCCCTGCAGAGTTGCTGTGTGACCTCAGTTAGGCCTCTCTGACCTTCTCTCCTTTTCTGTAAAATGGAGGTATTGTTTTTTGTTTTTTTTTTTTTTTACAGACAGGGTCTTGCTCTGTTGCCCAGGCTGGAGTGCAGTGGCATGATCATAGCTCACTGGAACCTTGAACTCCTGGCTTCAAGCAATTCTCCAACCTCAGCATCTCCAGTAGCTGAGACAACAGGCATGTGCCACCACGCCTGGCTAATTATTAATTTTTTTTGTAGAGTTGGGGGTCTCACTATGTTGCTCAACTGTTCTCGAACTCCTGGTCTCAAGTGATTCTCCTGCCTCAGCCTCCCAAAGTGCTGGGGATATTGTTTTAATGATTCAGTGAGACACTGGCTTTAAGTGTCTAGCACAGAGGCTGGCATGGAAAATGAGTGATGACAGGCATTTCCGGTGTTTTTAACAGCCTTGAACTTGCCCTTTTGAACATTTGGCTCAGGAAAAACAGGGGAAGAGCCAATGGCATATTGGAGTAGAACGAACTTGGGCTTTGACTCAGCCATATGATCATGAAGAACTTGAACTTTCTCTGAGTTTCAGTTTCTTTATTCATAAATGAATGCAGGAGGCCCTTCTGTCATAGAATTAAGCAGAAAACGTCTGCCTCATAGCTGGTACCCTCAAGAAATATAAACTTTTTCTCTCACTGCCTTCCATTCATCCTCCTTTCTAATTGATTTCCTTCACTTTTTCTTTTCTCCGTCTCTTCCTTTCTTCCTCCCTCCATCTGGCTCTTCTTTCCTTCCTTCCTCTCTACTTCCCCTCCTTTCCTCTCTCCCTCTCTTCCCTTTCCCATATGTGAAACCCCTATTTAAGAGCAATTGGCCTATCTCAGGGACTTCTGGTGTCTGCTCTTGGTCTCCCCTCTTATGTATCACGGCAGCCTGTACTTTGCATTCATCAGTTTCTTAGTCGTACAATCTAAATGCTAATGACCCCTGCCCAACCTTACCTCTTATCCTCCTCCACTAATGCAGGTCAACACATCCTAGAATAACTGTACAGATGCAAACAGGATCCACTCCCCCAACCCCATCCCCTGTGCAGGAAGTGGACTCAAAACCATGCCATCGTTGGAAACCTCTAACGGTCCAGAAAGGGGAGGGGGAGTCTTTTGTAAGAAACCCCCAGAGCTCCTTTCCTCCCTAGCAGGGCGCTATCTATTGAGCCGGCTGATGCCCACGCTGATGCCCTCATTCCCTTTCATGCACTGGTGGTTTTCAGTCTGATATTGAAAGTGCAATATGCTTGCCAGTAATGATGTCTTATTGGAGTGTAAAGATTTTCCCATTTTGCTGCTTTATCCTGAATTTAAAGTATTTTGAAATTCACTTACATCAGAGAGGACCAGAGGCCTGACGTTTGCTGTAAATAAACTCATGGCTTCTAAGGTGTTATCTATGAAATGGGAGATGGGATAGGTTACTGTTTTCGTGGCTCATGCGCCAGCTAGGCAGAATTGGTCACAGAGCTTTTCCGTCATGAGAACTTGGCAGCCTCTTTTCTTCCAAGTGTTGGTCACGGGTGTGAGGACACTCTGACCTTGTGTTGTGAATCTATTCAATTGAAGTTTGTCCAACATGTGGAGTTGGAAGATCATTTAGCTCTTCAGTCTCTGCTTGGAAAATCTGAAACCCTGAAGCTACAGCAGAGACTAAGAATATAAGGGATTTAAGCAGGGTTTGGTGGGGTGGCTGTTATTAGTGAATATTTGTGGGGCGGCTCCTGTGCACAAAACACTCTGCCAAGGGCTTTTTGTGAGTTATCTTAATTAAACCTCTCAACAACCCTGCGAGGTTGTTGCAAGACCACCCAGACAGTTAGATGTTCCTGAAACTGTCTTGCCATCTACCATCATGATATTCATAAAAAATAAATCAGGAAAACTTCTCACATAAGTTGCAGTAGGTGTCTAGATTTATTGATGTGTTACAGTGACCCAGTCATGACCAGAGATTCCTTGCACCCAAAGGCAGTGTTCTCTATAGTCACAGTTGTTAAGAGCCTGCACAGGCTGGGTGCGGTGGCTCACGCCTGTAATCCCAGGACTTTGGGAGGCCAAGGTGGGTGGATCACCAAGGTCGGGAGGTCGAGACCAGCCTAGCCAACATGGTGAAACCCCGTCTCCACTAAAAATACAAAAAATTATCTGGGCATGGTGGCATGCATCTGTAGTCCCAGCTACTTGAGAGCCTGAGGCACGAGAGTCACTTGAACCCAGGAGGCAGAGGTTGCAGTGAGCTGAGACTGCACCATTGCACTCCAGCCTGGGTGACAGAGCAAGAGTCCGTCTCACTCAAAAAAAAAAAAAAAAAGCCTGCATGCTGGGGTGCATCTTAGCTTAGCTACTTCCTAGCTGTGTGACATTGGACCAGTCATTTAATCTCTCTGGGCCTTAGTCCCCCCATTTGTAAAATGTGGATAATAATGGTACCCTCTTCATAGGGTTGTGTGAGAATTACATGAGTTCTTGTATGTGAAGCACTTAGAAGAGTAGCCACCATGTGGTAAACGCTGTATAAATATCCACCAACTAAAACCTTTAAAAATGGCTTTACCTTTCCTGTGACGATGTTCTGAGCTGTCTCCCACAGGTCTGGGTCACTGGTATGCCTCAGATGACAAGCAGTAGAAAATAGAGCTCAGGTTCAGAAGGATGGGAGGGTGGAAAAAGATGAGAGATTCCTTAATGGGTAATGTACTTTATTCTGGGAATGAATATGCTGAAAACTCTAACTTCATCACTACACAATATATCCATGTAGCAAAATTTCACCTTCTACTGCATACATTTACACACACACACACATGCACATACACACAAAATCATGTTTAAACCTAATCTTTACTGTGGCAGTAGTAAGGGGCAGGGCTTTAGGAGGTGATTATTTCATGGAACTCCACCCTCATGGATGGGATTAGTGCTCTTTTTGTTTTGTTTTGTTTTGTTTTTTCTTGTTTGAGATGGAGTCTTTCCCTGTCGCCCAGGCTGGAGTGCAATGGCGCAATCTTGGCTCACTGCAACCTCTGCCTCCCCGGTTTAAATGATTCTCCTGCCTCAGCCTCCCTAGTAGCTGTGATTACAGGTGCCCACCACCAAGCCCAACTACTTTTTGTATTTTTAGTAGAGACAGGGTTTCACCATGTTGGCCAGGCTGGTCTCGATCTCCTGATCTCATGATCTGCCCATCTCAGCCTCCCAAAGTGCTGGGATTACAGGCATGAGCCACTGCACCTGGTGGGATTAGTGCTCTTACAAAAGAAGCCAGAGGGAGCTGGCCCACCCCTTCCACCATGTTGGGGTGTGTCAAGAAGGCATCATCTTTGAGGCAGAGAGAGAGACCTCACCAGACACCAAATCAGCTGGCATCCTCATCTTGGACTTCCCAGCCTCTAGAGCCAACAGTAATAAGTTTCTGTTGCTTATAAATTACCCAGTCTAAGGTATTTTGCTATAGAAGCCTGAATAGACTAAGACAGGACTCTACCCCCCCAACATCATTACATGGCTGTCTCATTATTCAGAACTTGAACCAAACGCCATTTCCTCACTTCCTCAGAGAGGCCTTCCTTCGTGTCCTGGTCACATCACACACTCATCACATTAAACTTCTGCCACTTTTAGAGGGTGGGAGAGATTAGATGGGTCAATCTGTCTGTTAACTATTTATTGAAATCTTCGCTATGTACTAGGCAATGGAGATTCAATGATTAGCAAGATAGATTCCCTTCTTCCCAAAAGAATTTATGTTTTGGAGTGGGAAGGCAGGAAATAAACAGATAAATATAAACATCTGAATACAGTAATTTCTGGTTTAGTTGAATACTTTAAAAAGGAGCCTTGTAACATATGAAAAAAAAGCTCAACATCACCAATCATTAGAGAAATGTAAATCAAAACCGCAATGAGGTACCATCTCACACCGGTCAGAATGGTGATTATTAAAAAGTCAAGAAAAAACAGATGCTGGTGAGGTTATGGAGAAATAGGAATGCTTCTACACTGTTGTTGGGAATGTAAATTAGTTCAACCAATGTGGAAGACAGTATGGCGATTCCTCAAAGGTTTAGAACCAGAAATACCATTTGACCCTGCAATTCCATTAATGGGTATATACCCAAAGGAATATGAATTATTCTTTTACAAAGATACATGCATATGTATGTTCTTTGCAGCACTATTCACAATAACAGAGACATGTAATCAATGCAAATGCCCGTCAATGATAGACTGGATAAAGAAAATGTGGTAATATACACCATGAACACTATGCAGCCATAAAAAGGAATGAGATCATGTCCTTTGCAGGGACATGGATGGAGCTGGGAGCATTATCCTCAGCAAAGTAACACAGGAACAGAAAATCAAACACCACATGTTCTCACTTATAAGTGGGAGCTGAACAATGGGAACATATGGACTCAGGGAAGGGAACAACACACACTGGGGCCTGTCAGGGTTGAGGGAGGGAGAGCATTAGAAAAAATAGCGAATGCGTGCTGGGCTTAATACCTAGGTGATGGGTTGATAGGTGCAGAAAACCACCATGGCACACGTTTACCTATGTAACAAACCTGAGCATCCTGCATATGTACCCTGGAATTTAAAATAAAAATACAAATTTAAGTTTAAAAAAAGAGGCTTGTACAACTATTAGTCCTTCCGGAAAATTGCTGGACTGTCTTATATGGCCTCAATATCTATTTCTAAAATCTCACTGGAGCGCATAAGTAGTATGTTACTCTTGGGTTGGTTTTTAAACGGGAGTCATTGGGCAGAATACTTTCTTTCTTGTCAGAAGTCTCAAGCTAATTTCATTTAGAAGGGGTCTTGGGCTGTCAGGCCATTTCGTGATCTAATATTCAAGCACAGTGTTATTGGTGGTGGAGGGAGGAGGAGGATGGCCTAACAAGTCTCTCTCTATATAGCTTTCCTGGATTCAAGGCATGGAGCATACCTCAATAACCATCAGAAGGAGAGAGATCTGATCTCAGCAAGGGGAAATAAATAAATAAATAAAGTATTAGGTTCGTGCAAACGTAACTGTGGTTTTTGTCATTAAAGGTAATGGCAAAAATTAAACTATGTTATTACTTTTAATGACAAAAATCACAATTATCGTTGCACCAACCTAATATTTTTGCAGAGAAATAGTGCCCATCTCAGAGTCCAGCAGTATGGGAACAGGCTTATATTCATGATGGTTTGCATCATTGATAAGAATCTCTTGAGTTTACACAGAACTTTTCACATATGCACCTGACTGTGGCTTAGGTTTGTGCACTTGTTTCTTTTGAGCTTGTGTAGTTATATTTTATAGTGCTCTGGAGAAGGCAGGAGAGTTTGTATGTACACAAGAGGAAAGCACAGTGTTATTAATAATAACAGTCTGCTCAGCTTGTATCTTCCCCCCACTTTGGAGACAGGGTCTCACTCTGTCGTCCAGGCTAGAGTGCAGTGGTACAATCACAGTTCACTGTAACCTCCACCTCCCAGGCTCAAGCCATCCTCCTGCCTCCTACTCAGGAGGTTTAATAACCTCCTAACTAGCTGGAACTACAGACATGCCCCCACCACACCCAGCTAATTTTTGTATTTTTGGTAGAGACAGGATTCCACCATGTTGCACTGGCTGGTCTCAAACTCCTGGGCTCAAGCAGTCCACCTGCCTTGGCCTCCCAAAGTGTTGGGATTACAGGTGGGAGCCATTGTGCCCGCTCAGCCTATATCTTAATGATGAGGATGGATCCCTTGACACATGGAGCCCATTTTCTAATAGGTATCAGGGGACTCCTCTCCGCAGGACTGCTGGCTCTCAATTGGATATGAACTTGCTATGGACTGAATTACGTCCCTTAGAATCTGTATGTTGAAGCTCTAACCCCCAGTGTAATGGTACATAGAGATGGGATGGGGCCTTTGGGAGATAATTAAGTGTAAATGAGGTCGTGAGTCTGGGATCCTCAAGGTGGGATTAGTGCCCTTATAAGAAGAGATAGCAGAGAGCCATCTCTCTTTCTCTCTCTCTAACATGTGAAGAGCAGCTGTCTGCAAGCCAAGAGGAGAACCTTTGCCAGATCCTGACCATGCTGGTTTGCTGATCTCAGACTCTAGCCACCAGAACTGTGAGAAAATAAATTTCGGTTGTCTAAGTCACCCAGTTTATGGGATTTTGTTATGGCAGCTGGAGCTAAGAATCCAGGCTGGGGTGTTGGCTCACGCTTATAATCCCAACACTTTAGGAGGCTGAGGTGGAAGTTGCTTGAGCCCAAGAGTTCAAGACCAGCCTGGGCAACATAACAAGATCCTGTCTCCACAAAAAGTAAAAAATTAGCTGGGTGTCATCGTTTGTGCCTGTAGTCCCAGCTACTTGGAAAGCGGAGGTGGGAGGATCACTTGAGCCTGGAAGTTTTAGGCTACAGTGAGCCATGTTTGAGCCACTACTTCTCTGGAGCAGGACCCTGTATCAAAAAAAAAAGGCAGAACTCAAGTCAGCTAATATTTACAGTGTGTCTTTCATGCACCAGGCAATACACTAAGCCCTGGAGACATGAAGAAAAAGAAGATTTAATCTTTGCCTTAAGGGAAATCATAGTTTAATAGGAAAGACTGCACATTAGATTATGTTATCACGTAGAATTGTTATTCGAGTACTTAATTCCAATAGCGACTGAATCCAAAAGCCTCTTCGTATAAAGCCCAGGTGGTAAATTTCCAGATTTTTTTTCATATAAGCAAGAGTTATTCCTTGAGAGCGCATACAGGAGGCAGTCCCCATGAACCCCCAGATTTTTTTTCTCACAAGTAGACCTAAGATAGCAAATATGGCAAAAGTTTCTTAAGAATGAGATCCTTTTAAGACAAAGTTCCCCTTAAAGCTTGACATGTTCAGAATGACAAGTGTGCTGCTTAAAATCTTACCTCTAAGATTCCCAATCTTTTCAGACTGGCCACCTGATTTTGTTACAGTCTCGCCAGTGTACCACAATAAAGCAGTCTCTCCTTGTGAAGTATCACTCAGAGTTAATTGTCTCAGGACCAAGAGAATTAAGGAGCATGGACACAAAAGGTGAGGTTGAAGCGAAAGTTTAATAAGTGAAAGAAGAAAGTTCTTTGCCACAGAGAGGGGACGTGGAAGAAGGTTACCATTTTTATAGTTGAATACAAAGGCTTTTATAAGAAACCAATGAGGGCTGGGTGCCTCATTTGCATAATGCACGAATTTCTGGTAGCTCCACCCCATCCTTCTAGTGTGCATGTGGGCCCTTAGCTCAAATTGCTCCATATTGCTTTGCTCCCCTTACTGCACATGTGTCAGGGAATGAAATTTTCCATTGCAGGGCATGTCTGGGCAAGTCACCTGTGTAGCCTTTCTTATCTGTGCAGCTGTGGGCATGTCTTAGGCAAACCCTCCTGTGCAAGTTTCTTTATCTGTGTCTTCAGGCAGTTCTTTTGTTTGAACTGAGGACCCACCCCAACTGCCCCCCGACCAGTTTCTTCCTTTCTCCTCTCTCAACGTAACCCCAAAAATCATGCCCTCCAGATAGCAGAGATTAAGAGGGAGTATCCGCACTTAGTTACAAGTCAAGATCTCAAGGACATAAAACAAGAAGAGTGGAAAATCTCATCTGGTTTTCATTTCAGGGACCCACAGCAAAGTTTATCTTAACAGATACAGGTCTAGTCAGAACCGCAAAACTGACCGGTCTGCAGAGCCAGCTCAAACTGCATGCTATAGGCTTTCCAGGTCCATGTTCTACTCCATGACCCTCTTTACAACAGAACAACACAGAAGGACAAAGACAAAGAAAAATGGCAACAACAACAAAAGGCTGTTTCTGAGGGGAAAGGGATCAAACGATATGAATATTCATACCACAAAATACCAAAAGTACACCAGAGACATCACACCCAAGACTAGTCACACAGATCCTTTTTTTGCCGTTAATCAAACCTTGCAGAGGAGACAGATACTGATTTTTACTGTTTGCTCAACTGGATTGCACAGAGAACTAGGCCAGGAGCCTGGCTGGTAAGAAATTCTTACACTTTTGCCAGCGTGTCAGTTTCCTGGGTTCCCTTTGCTGTGGCTTCTTGAAAAAAAGAACAATTTTGATGATCTTGCTCACAGTGCCATAACTGTGGGGCCCAGGGCCCTTTGCCCCCTAAAGTTTTGCTGAAAGTTACTGAGGCAGATTGATTAATAGAAGAGTGGCATACAAATTTATTTAATGTGTATACACAGAAGCCTTCAGAATGAAGACTCTACTTCCCAAATAGGCTGTAAAAGGAAGATAAATCTCGAGACCCCAAACTCACTAAGCCAAAAAGAAAAGTCAAGCTGGGAACTGGGTGACACAAACCTGCTTCCCATTTGGTTCCTAAATAAGATGCCTACAATGATAAAAAGCTGCATACCTCCCTCACACTTTGCCCATAAGGAAATTCCTTGTAGGCCCCAAGATCTTTACCTTAAATCATTTCTGCTGAATTTCACCTTGGCAGTGTAAATTAATAGTTTATCTGCCCAAGCAAGGACCATAGGACAGAACTCAAAGTCATCCCTCCACTTACCTGAGACAAATGCATATCTGATTACTTCCCCTGACCTACTGTCTATGTTACCTTATGTAAAACTGCAGATTCACTGAGCCAGAGGAAGGCAGGAATGACTATTTCCTCTATCCCCTCTCACATGAAAATTGTGTATTCCCTCAATATCTGCCCTTTCTCCTTGAAGCCCTCAAAATCGTCTTTGGAGAAAGACATAGACCTGTCTCCTGGGGCACATCAGGAGCAACTTTGGCAAATCTTTGCCAAAAGTGGGCAACTCCGGCAAATCTAAAAGGATTGAGACTTGCCTCAATCAGTTTCTTCAATTTACAAGGCACAGAAGCTTATACATCATCTTGAGATTACAGAAAACAGGTTATGGGAGTAGGGAGAAGAGGAATTCTATTGAGGGGTAATATGATGACCAGGGAACAGAAATTAAGAAGTAAATGTTCTGTTTGGAATTTACATGATCCTTGGAAACAGTCCTTATCTTCAAAGGGGGTCTGTTCAGATGTGGTTACATTTTTGTCTTCTTTTTGCAATGGAGAATAAGAGGTGGGGGAACTGGAACACTTGTCCTCAGTGGGTCAGTCCTATCTCTGCATAGATAAGGAACATTCTCTTCCAGTACTTGATGGTCTCTAACAGATTTTTGTTTAAAATACTCATTATACCAGGGAGCCATATTTTGGGGTAGAATATTTTGATATCCTTCCAGGTGGCTGGCAAGATGGCCAAATAGGAATAGCTCTGGTCAGCAGCTCCCAGTGAGATCAACACAGAAGGCGGGAGATTTCTGCATTTCCAAGTGAAGTACCTCGCTCATCTCATTGGGACTGGTTAGACAGTGGGTGCAGCCCACAGAGGGAGAGCTGAAGCAAGGCGGGACGTCGCCTCACCTGGGAAGCACAAGGGGTCGGGGAACTCCCTCCCCTAGCCAAGAGAAGCCCTGAGGTACTGTGCCATGAGGAATGGTGCTATCCAGCCCAGATTCTACACTTTTCCCATGGTCTTTGCAACCCGCAGACCAGGAGATTCCCTCAGGTGCCTACACCACCAGGGCTCTGGGTTTCAAGCACAAATCTGGGCGGCTGTTTGGGCAGACATTGAGCTAGGTGTAGGAGTTTTTTTATATCCCAGTGGCACCTGAAATGCCAGTGAGACAGAACTGTTTACTCCCCTGGAAAGTGAGCTGAAGCCACGGAGCTGAGTGGTCTTCAGCAGATCCCACCTCCACAGAACCCAGCAAGCTGAGATCTACTGGCTTGAAATTCTCGCTGTCAGCACAGCAGTCTGAAGTTGACTTTGGGTGCTAGAGCTTGGTGGGAGGAGAGGGGTCCGCCATTGCTGAGGTTTGAGTAGGCGGTTTTCCCCTCACAGTGTAAACAAAGCTGCCTGGAAGTTCGAACTGGGTGGAGCCTACTGCTGCTCAGCAAAGCTGCTGCAGCCAGACTGCCTCTCTAGATTCCTCCTCTCTGGGCAGGGCATATCTGAAAGAGAGGCAGCAGCCCCAGTCAGGGTCTTATAGATAAAACTCCCATCTCCCTGGGACAGAGCACCTGGGGGACGGGGTGGCTGTGGATGCAGCTTCAGCGGACTTAAACGTTCCTGCCTGCAGGCTCTGAAGAGAGCAGGGAATCTCCCAGCATAGTGCTCAAGCTCTGCTAAGGGACAGACTGCCTCCTCAAGTAGGTCCTTGACCCTTGTGCCTCCTGACTGGGAGGCAGCTCCCAGCAGGGTTCAACAGATACCTTATATAGGAGAGCTTCAGCTGGCATCAGGTGGGTGCCCCTCTGGGATGAAACTTCCAAAGGAAAGAACAGGCAGCAATCTTTGCTGTTCTGTAGACTCCGCTGGTGATATCTAGGCAAACAGGGTCTGGAGTGGACCTCCAGCAAACTCCAGCATACCTGCAGCAGAGAGACCTGACTGTTAGAAGGAAAACTAACAAACAGAAAGGAATAGTATTGGCCTCAACAAAAAGGACATCCACACAAAACCGCTATCTAAAGGTCATCAACATCAAAGACCAAAGGTAGATAAATGCACAAAGATGAGGAAAAGCCAGCGCAAAAGGCTGAAAATTCCAAAAACCAGAACACCTCTTCTCCTCCAAAGGATCACAACTCCTCACCAGAAAGGGAACAAGACTGGACAGAGAATAAGTTTCATGAATTGACAGAAGTAGGCTTCAGAAGGTGGATAATAACAAACTCCTCTGAGCTAAAGGAGCATGTTCTAACCCAAAGCAAGGGAGCTAAGAACCTTGAGAAAAGGTTAGAGGAATTGCTAACCAGAATTACCAGTTTAGAGAAGAACATAAATGATCTGATGGAGCTGAAAAATACAGCATCAGAAATTTGAGAAGCATACACAAGTATCAATAGCCAAATCGATCAAGCAGAAGAAGAAAGGATATAAGAGATTGAAGATCAACTTAATGAAATAAAGTGTGAAGACAAGATTAGAGAAAAAAGAATGAAAAGGAACAAACAAAACCTCCAAGAAATATGGGACTATGTGAAAAGACCAAACCTACATTTGATTGTTGTACCTGAAAGTGAGGGGGAGAATGGGACCAGGTTGGAGAACACTCTTCAGGATATTATCCAGGAGAACTTCCCCAACCTAGCAAGACAGGCCGACATTCAAATTCAGGAAATACAGAGAACACCACAAAGATAATCCTTGGAAAGAGCAAGCCCAAGACACATAATCATCAGATTCACCAAGGTTGAAATGAAGGAAAAAGTGTTAAGGGCAGCCAGAGAGAAAGGTCAGGATACTCACAAATGGGAGCCCATCAGACTAACAGTGAATCTCTTTGCAGAAACCCTACAAGCCAGAAGAGAGTGGGGGCCAATATTCAACATTCTTAAAAAATGAATTTTCAACCCAGAATTTCATATCCATCCAAACCAAGCTTCATAAGCGAAAAAGAAATAAAATCCTTTACAGACAAGCAAATGCTGAGATTTTGTCACCACCAGGCCTGCCTTACAAGAGCTCTTGAAGGAAGCACTAAATATGGAAAGGAAAAACCAGTACCAGCCACTGCAAAAACATACCAAATTGTAAAGACTATTGACACTATGAAGAAACTGCATCAACTAACAGGCAAAATAACCAGCTAACATCATAATGACAGGATCAAATTCACACATAACAATATTAACCTTAAATGTAAATAGGCTAAATGCCCCAATTAAAAGACACAGACTGGCAAATTGGATAAAGAGTCAAGACCCATTGGTGTGCTGTATTCAGGAGACCCATCTCATGTGCAAAGACACACATAGGCTCAAAATAAAGGGAAGGAGGAATATTTACAAAGCAAATGGAAAGCAAAAAAAAAAAAAAGCAGGGTTTGCAATCATAGTCTCTGATAAAACAGACTTTAAATGAACAAAGATCAAAAAAGACGAAGAAGGGCATTGCATAATGGTAAAGGGATCAATGCAACAAGAAGAGTTAACTATCTTAAATATATATGCACCCAATACAGGAACACCCAGATTCATAAAGCAAGTTCTTAAAGACCTACAAAGAAATTTTGACTCCCACACAATAATAGTGGGAGACTTTAACACCCCACTGTCAATATTAGGCAGATCAACGAGACAGAAAATTAACCAGGATATTCAGGACTTGAACTCAGCTCTGGACCAAGCAGACCTAATAGACATCTACAGAACTCTCCACCCCAAGTCAACAGAATATACATTCTTCTCAGCACTACATTACACTTATTGTAAAATTGACCACATAATTGGAAGTAAAACACTCCTCAGCAAATGCAAAAGAATGGAAATCATAATAAATAGTGTTTCAGACCACAGTGCAATCAAATTAGAACTCAGGATTAAGAAATTCACTCAAAACTGCACAACTGCATGGAAACTGCACAACCTGCTCCTGAATGACTACTGGGTAAATAACGAAATTAAGGCAGAAATAAATAAGTTGTTTGAAACCAATGAGAACAAAGACACAATGTACCAGAATATCTGGGACACAGCTAAAGCAGTGTTTAGAGGGAAATTTACAGCACTAAATGCCCACAGAAGAAAGTGGGAAAGATCTAAAATTGACACCCTAACATCGCAATTAAAAGAACTAGAGAAGCAAGAGCAAACAAATTCAAAAGCTAGCAGAAGGCAAGAAATAACTGAGATCAGAGCAGAACAGAAGGAGATAGAGACAAGAAAAACCCTTCAAAACACCAGTGAATCTAGAAGCTGTTTATTTTAAAAAGATTAACAAAATAGATAGACCACTAGCCAGACTAATAAAGAAGAGAGAAGAATCAAATAAACATAATAAAAAATGATAAAGGAGATATCACCACTGATCCCACAGAAATACAAACTACCATCAGAGAATACTATAAATACCTCTACCCAAATAAACTAGAAAATCTAGAAGAAATAGATAAATTTCTGGACACATATACCCTCCCAAGACTAAACCAGGGAGAAGTTGAGTCATTGAATAGACCAATAACAGGTTCTGAAATTGATGCCATAATTAATAGCTTACCAGCCAAAAAAGGCCCAGGATAAATGGATTCACAGCTGAATTCTACCAGAAGTACAAAAAGGAGCTGCTACCATTTCTTCGGAAACTATTGCAAATGATAGAAAAAGAGGGACTCCTCTGTAACTCATTTTATGAGGCCAGCATCATCCTGATACCAAAGCCTGGCAGAGATGCAACAAAAAGAGAAAATTTCAGGCCAATACCCTTGATGAACATCAATGTGAAAATCCTCAATAAAATACTGGCAAACTGAATCTAGCAGCACATCAAAAAGCTTATCCACCACGATAAGTCAGCTTCATCCCTGGGATGCAAGGCTGGCTCAACATATGCAAATCAATAAATGCAGTCCATCACATAAAGAGAACCAATGACAAAAACAACACGATTACCTCAATAGTTGGAGAAAAGGCCTTCAATAAAAGTCAACATCCCTTCATGCTGAAAACTCTCAATATACTAGGTATTGATGGAACTTTATCTCAAAATAATAAGAACTGTTTATGACAAACCCACAGCCAATATCATACTGAATGGGCAAAAGCTGGAAGCATTCCATTTGAAAACTGGCACAAGGCAAGGATGCCCTCTCTCACCACTTCTATTCAACATAGTATTGGAAGATCTGGCCAGGGCAATCAGACAAGAGAAAGAAATAAAGCGTATTCAAATAGGAAGAGAGGAAGTCAAATTATCTCTGTTTGCAGATGACATAATTGTATATTTAGAAAACCCCATCTTCTCAGCCCAAAATCTCCTTAAGCTGATAAGCAACTGCAGCAAAGTCTCAGGATAAAAAATCAATGTGCAAAAATCACAAGCATTTCTATACACCAATAATAGACAAATGGAGAGCCAAATCATGAGTGAACTCCCATTTACAATTGCTACAAAGAGAATAAAATACCTAGGAATCCAACTTACAAAGGATGTGAAGGACCTCTTCAAGAACTACAAACCACTGCTCAAGGAAATAAAAGAGGGCACAAACAAATGGAAGAACATTCCATGCTCATGGATAGGAAGAATCAATATCATGAAAATGGCCATACTGCCCAAAGTAATTTATAGATTCAGTGCTATCCCCATCATGCTACCATTGACTTCCTTCACAGAATTGGAAAATACTACTTTAAAGTTCATTCATATGGAACCAAAAAAGAGCCCATATAGCCAAGACAGTCCTAAGTAAAAAGAACAAAGCTGGACACATCCCGCTACCTGACTTCAAACTATACTACAAGGCCACAGTAACCAAAACAGCATGGTACTGGTACCAAAACGGATATATAGACCAATGGAACAGAACAGAGGCATCAGAAATAATGCCACATGTCTGCAATCATCTGATCGTTGACAAACCTGATGAAAACAAGCAACGGGAAAAGGATTCCCTATTTAACAAATGGTGTTGAGAAAACTGGCTAGTCATATGCAGAAAACTGAAACTGGACCCCTTCTTTACACCTTATACAAAAATTAACACAAGCTGGATTAAAGACTTAAATGTAAGTCCTAAAACCATAAAAACCCTAGAAGAAAACCTAGGCAATACCATTCAGGACATAGGCATGGGCAAAGACTTCATGAAAAACACCAAAAGCAAGGACAACAAAAGCCAAAATTGACAAATGAGATCTAATTAAGAAACTATCATCAGAGTGAACAGGCAACCTACAGAATGGGAGAAAATTTTTGCAATCTATCCATCTGACAAAGGGCTAATATCCAGTATCTACAAGGAACTTAAACAAATTTACAAAAAAAAACAAACAACCCCATAAAAAGTGGGCAAAAGATGTGAACAGACACTTTTCAAAATAAGACACTTATGTGGCCAACAAATATACTTATAAAAGCTCATCATCACTGGTCATTAGAGAAATGCAAATCAAAACCACTATGAGATACCATCTCACACCAAGTAGAATGGCAATGATTAAAAGTTAGGAAACAACAGATGCTGGAGAGGATGTGGAGAAATAGGAATGCTTTTACACTGTTGGTGGGAGTGTAAATTAGTTTAACCATTGTGGAAGACAGTGTGGCAATTCCTCAAGGATGTAGAACCAGAAATACCATTTGACCCAGCAATGCCATTACTGGGTATATACCCAAAGGATTATAAATCAGTCTACTATAAAGACACATGCACACGTATGTTTATTGCAGCACTGTTCCCAATAGTAAAGACTTGGATCCAACCCAAATGCACATCAGTGATAGACTGGATAAAGAAAATGTGGCACATATACACCATGGAATACTGTGCAGCCATAAAAAAGGATGAGTTCATGTCTTTTGCCGGGACATGGATGAAGCTGGGAACCATCATTCTCAGCAAACTAACACATGAACAGAAAACCAGACACCACATGTTCTCACTCATAAGTGGAATTAAACAATGAGAACACATGGACACAGGGAGGGGAACATCATACACCGGGGCCTGTTGTGGGATGGGTGGCTAGGGGAGGGGTAGCATTAGGAGAAATACCCAATGTAGATGACTGGTTGATGGGCGCAGCAAGCTACCATAGAACATGTATACCTATGTAACAAACCAGCACATTCTGCACATGTATCCCAGAACCTAAAAAATGTATAATTAGAAAATATGTATATTTTGATATCCTTCCACTACATTCCAAAGTCTTCCCTAGGTGACCTTTAACTGAAGCAAAATTTTGACATTTATAATGACCCAAGGTATCAAAAAGACTAGAAATGTTTTTAAAAATTAAAAATTAAATATTTATAAACACATTTATTTTATTTTCAGAAAAATTAGAAAATTCCTGAAAAGCAGAAAGAAAAATATAAAAATAATTCATAATTTTACCATCTATGGATAATGACTATTTACATTTTAATGTCTCTTTTCTTCAGGGCATTATTTTATGCACAGTTTTTTTTACATAATTATACCCATTGTCTAGATGTAATTTTTATGTTTTTGTTTCTATTTACTATTATATCATAAGCATTTTATGCATTATACAGTCATTGTGAACACTGCAGTTTATGATTTCATAATGTTCCACACAAGGACTGTGGCATGGATTATTTAACCAAACATTCAAAATTTAAAATGCTTATCTCACTGTTACTTATGCTGTTATGATGTTGCTCTTGTTGAATAAACTCACATGTCCCCTACCCCCACTCACCACCAAAATTTTGGGTTATTTCATTAAGTGATACATTTCAGTGTGTAATTACTGCTCAATGGATGTGACCATTTTAAGGCATTCAATGCACATTTACAAATTACTCTTAAAAAAAGCCTATGCCAATTTACACTGAGCTGCAGTGTAAGAAAATTACTACATTTTGCTACACTTTTGCTAATATGCCTATTATCATTTAGAAAGACTAGCTAATTTGAAAGGCACGAAATGTTGTTTTTATTTGCATGGCTTTGATCAGTAGATATTTAAAAAAAAATCTGTCCATGTTTGTTAAACAGTGGCATTTCCTTTTCGGGAGAAATATCTGTGGTGTCTTCTTTACTCACTTGTTGGCTTATTATTATTTTTTTTTTACAGATTTGAATTAATTGAAAATTATAAATACATGGTTCTCTTTTGTATTACTTCAAACTTATTTCCCTGCTTGTTGTTCTCCTTTTAAGTTTGATTAAGCTTTTTATGTACAGAAGATTAAAATTTTTTGTAATCACATCTGCCCATCTTTTCCTTTGTGAATTTTAAATCTCTTTTAATTCTAGACACTCCCTCCCTTTCCAGAAGCTTGACAATATTCATTTCTATTTTTTTATAGTTTGTTTATTCTTTGACTAAAAAAAAGTCTTTGACCTGTTTGGAAATTGTTTTGGTACATAACATTGAAGGGAGTTTTCACATGGCCAGTCAAAGATTCCAGTATAATTTATTCAACAATTTTGGTTTTTTTCTTATCATATGTTAAATTTTCACATGTAATGAAGTATAATCTAGGCTATCTATTATGTTTGGTTGGATCAATATACCACACTGTTTCAATCACTATATTTTCAAAGTCTGTTTAATTATCTGTTCATGTGAGTTTTGGAGTGTGTATGGTTTGGCTCTGTGTCCCCACTCAAATCTCATCTCGAATTGTAATTCCCATGTGTTGAGGGAGAGACTTTGTGGGAGGCGATTGGTTCATGGGAGTGGTTTCCCCCATGCTATTCTCATGACAGTGAATGAGTTTTCATGAGAGCTAATGGTTTTAAAGTGTGGCACTTCCTTATTCTCTTGGTCTATTTCCTGCCGCCTTGTGAAGAAAGTACTTGCTTCTCTTTTGCTTATTCCACGATTGTAAGTTTCCTGAGGCTTCCCAAGCCATGTGGAACTGTGAGTCAAGCAAACCTGTTTCCTTTCTAAATTACCCAGTCTAGGGTGTTTCTTTATAGCAATGTGAAAATGGAATAATACAGCGTGGTTCAAGTTTAAGGAGGGAAAACTGTTTTGAATGAGTTACGCTTCATTTTACTCTTTTCGCTTGACTCATAGTAAGAAACTGTTCAAAGACAGCACCCATGACAATGAGATCCTTAACTGAGTGTCCTGTTTTTATTTTTGTTTATTTACTTATTTATTTTTCAGACAGGGTCTCACTGTATCACCCAGGCTGGAGTGCAGTGGTGCAATCATAGCTCACTGCAGCCTCTACATCCAGGGCTCAAGCAATCTTCCCACCCCAGCCTCCCACGTGGCTGGGTCCACAGGCATGTGCCACTATGCCTGGCTAGACTTTTGATTTTTTTGTAGAGATAGGGCCTTGCTATGTTGCCCATGCTGGTCAACATAACCAGACCCCAGCCTCTACAAAATCTCCTGGGCTCAAGTTATCCTCCTGCCTTGGCTTCCCAAAGTGCTGAGATTATTAAGTGTGAGCCACTGTCCAAAGTCCCAATTTTTAAATATATATTTTCTCTTTTTTCCCTCTTTCTCCTTGCTTACTTTATGTTTAGCTCCTTGAAAATGAAATGGTAACCTTTGCTCTCTTTCCTTCCACCAGGCGCTCCCTTGCACAATGTCCTTTTATCTAATTATATGTTTGTTTAGAAGTTCCAGGGACTGAGTCTTAAAATAATCCAGGCCCCAGGTATGGAATTATTCCCCACCAGGCGATTACCTCAAGGCTGCAGTTAATTTACAACTTGATTGTGCCTAACATGGTGCCAACCCACTCACCAGATGGGGCAATAACTCAAGATAAGTCATTGGAGCAAGTCATGTAGACCAGCACTTCCTCAGGCCTCCTGCATGTCCCCCATACCAGGCTCCCCTTTTTAAGTTCTTGCATTCTGTCCACAATTCTAAATGATTTCTTTAAGGCATGAAGACTTGGCCATTTCCCTACTGCTAGTTCTGTATTAAAGTCACTTTCCTCTCACCACATTTCATCCTTGTTATTTGACTTTGCAAGAGGTGAGCAGCCAAATCTGTGTTTGGTTACACTCAGCACAAAGATAAAGAAGGAAGCCAATCCCAACGAGCCTCATATCCTTCTAATCTGATCTCTGACTCTTCAAGAGGATTTTGTGTCTAGATTTTCTTCTGCAGGCCACCCTAACTTATGGGAGCTTAGTAGAAAGGATGACCTTCCTAGAGGTGGGTTTTATTCCTACCCCTATGATGGGCAGTCACTGTAGATCCCTTAGGCAACCAGAGGTTGTCCCTTTACTAACCACCCTTCTATTTACCTCTACCTGAACTTTCTGCTTTCCTCTCCAGCCTGCAAACACTTCACCATTGGGGGTACTCACTGATATGCTTTATTTTCCAGAGGATTTCATTTCTTCTCCATTTGAGGCTGATGCCTCTCCCAAGGTCAAAACCTTATACTTTAATCCTTTGAATACATTCTTATCTACTTCCTTCCAGACCTGGTGATTTTCAGCTTTTTGTTACTTCTAATCTTGCTCATGCAATCTCAGGTCCTTTGCTACATACAGTGGGGCTTGGAAGAGCTGTATTGGGAGGATACAGAATCCCTGATAGGGAGAGGGACCAAAGAGGTATTACAAAAGAATTCCCCCCTCCCCAGGCCATCTGAGTGCAACTCCAGGTGTCCCAGAAGTTAAATGAGCAATGTTCAATATGCACACTGTCCACAATAGCCAGGCAGGAGCCTCCTGCCGACAGGGCAAACAAACTGTGGGAAATTAATACTCCACACTATCTGCAGGCCAGCTCAGACATGTTATCCTCTCATTTAGCTATAGAACCTGCTCTTCTCTGTTTATTGTTTTGAAAGTTTAGGGTTCAGATTCTAAGAAGATATGCCTTAAAAATTCTTCAGAACAAGTCCATGAAAAATCTGAGCAGATTGTATCACTGAGGATCAGGGTCAGCAAAGATACCATGTACAGTAAATGTCTTGGTTAGGATTCATGCATTTACTTCTTCACTCATTCATTGGTTTGTTGGTTTATGTGGCAAATACTCCCCAAGTCCCTGCTGTATGGCAGGCATCATTCTCATTCTAGGAACTTGTGATCTAGTGGTGAAATTATTACCTGGTGTAATGTCTACATGACACAGCTGAATGTCTACCCTGCCCTAACTCTGTTTATCTTTAAGAAACAGGATACCTGTGATTAAAAAGTTCCCTTTGTAACCAGACCGACTGAGACTAATTAGTTGACTGAATGACCTGAAAAAGACCTCAGACTTCATTATAATCTCATTTCCATGCTAAATGACACTCCCACCAGCGCCATGACAGTGGATAATTGCCATGATGACTGAAAGAAGCCATAAAAGGAGAAAAAAGAAGGCAGCCCCCCAGTTTCAGGAAGTTCACCACCCATTTCCAGAAAAGACATGCATATTCCTTCCCTCAGTTTTAAGTCCAACCCCTTCATCAGAAAAACCCTATACTCTGAGTCCCTCACTCCTCACTAGTCAAGAAGTTGATTTGTGAGCCAAGCTCCTGCTTCTTTTATTTTTACTTTTTATTTTTGAGATGGAGTCTCACTCTGTCACCAGGCTGGAGTACAGTGGCGCAATCTTGGCTCGCTGCAAGCTCCGCCTCCTGGGTTCAAGTGATTCTCCTGCCTCAGCCTCCCGAGTAGCTGGGACTACAGGCGCCCGCCACTACACCCTGCTAATTTTTATATTTTTAGTAGAGACAGGGTTTCACCATGTTAGCCAGGATGGTCTCGATCTCTTGACCTTGTGACCCACCCACCTCAGCCTCCCAAAGTGCTGGGATTACAGATGTGAGCCACCACGCCCAGCCCAACTTCCTGCATCTTAATTCCATGGCCATTGAATAAAGCCTGCACTGCTTGATGCTCACTTTCAGTTTTGCATATTGTCCTCATGGCGCCAAACAGGGAAAGACCCAATTTTGAGGGAAAGAATGGCTTTGTCAGTAACGAAATCAGGCTAGCCTAGTCTCTAGTCAAATCAAATGGAGGAGACAGGTAATACAATATGCTGTTTCTCCTTTTATTTTTTACTTTTCAATGATCTACATACTTACACAAATATGGAAATAAATTCTTGTGGTTTATGGATAACCAGTGGGGATACCTTCCACACAGGCAACACTGGGGAGCTGCGTGGTGCCTATGTCTGGTGACTCTTCTATAAATGATTCTGCTCATCACTGCCTTTCGAGAAGGAATGGTTTCACACCCACTGGGAATCTGTAGCTGGAGTACTTTGCTAATAAAACAACCAAATAACAGATAATGGTCCAGCAGTTTTCCCCGCATGAATCAGAGAAACTGGAAGCTTTCAAGGCAATGGCAGAATCTTTGCTTGTAGATCCACCCAATGTGTCAGCTTGTTTGAAAGCAAAGAAAGTATCTTATTTATTTCCCCTAAGGTGCTAAAAAAAAGGAGGGGGGGAATGGCTTGAACATTTAAACAAGGAACTTTCAAGATGAGTTATAAATGCTTTATGAGCTTAATGGATAGTTGGAAAATTCTTCATAATAAGCTACAATCTCTTCTTTATTTGATTCAAAAAATCTTTATTTAGCTGGGTGTGGTGGCTCATGCCTGTAATCCCAGCACTTTGAGAGGCTGAGGTGGGTGGATCGCTTGAGCCCAAAAGTTTGAGACCATTCTGGGCAACATTGCAAGACCTCGTCTTTACTAAACATTTTAAAAAAGTAGCCAGATGTGGTGGTGCGCACCTGTGGTCTCAGCTACTTGGGAGGCTAAAGTGGGAGGATCACCTGAGCCTGGGAGGTTGAGGCTGCAGTGAGCTGTGATTGTGCCACTGCAAGACCTAGTCTCTACTGAAAATAAAAAAAATAATAATAGCTAGATGTGCACACCTGTGGTCCCAACTACTTAGAAGGCCAAAGTGGGAGGACTGCTTGAGCTTGGGAGGTTGAAGCTGCAGTAAACTGTGATTGTGCCACTGCACTTCAGCCTGGGCAACAGAGAGAGACCTTATCTGAAAACAAAATCTATTTAGTCATAGCCTATTATTAGTGTTGCATAGTGTTGGGCATATAGTAGGCCCTAAGTAAATTTTTTTTGAATAGGTCACTGTGACAGATTCTGAAGTTATAAGACACTGCCATCAGCCTTAAGGGAATAATAACTTAGGATGGAAGAGAGTCATGGAACAGCTAACTCTAATGCAATAAGGGCTGATATTTATTGAGCTCAGACTATATTCTAGGCACCATGCTAAATGCTTTATGCATAGTACCTCATTTAATTCTCTCAAAAATCTTATGAATTAGGGACTAGTGTTTTAGGAATGAGGACACAAATGCTGAGAGAGGTTTAAACAGCCATGGTGTAGCTGTGAAATGAACCCAGACCTTTATGATTCAAATGTCCACGTGCTGGGTACCCAGTTGTATGGGCTCTCCTGTTGCACCTGTCACCTCTCAGCTATAAATGGCATCTTCAGGGAGCAGGACAGAGAGGGTAGTTGGTTGTCCTGGCAGAGGGGTTTAGAAAGCATTCATAGGAAAAGTGCAATTTCATTTGGCTGCTTGAAAATTCCCGGAGGGGGTGAGCTGGGTATTTCAGCAAGCCATGTATTGAGATTTTTAAAACATGGGAAAGTGGACACCATATTACATGATTTTGCTGCTAGTCTGGTTTTGACCTGGTGATCCCATCCTGGTAACTGTAAGTTCATCCATCTAACTGGGCTTCCTCAATCTCTGGGTTCAGAGGAGAATTTGTCGCCCTTTCAGCCCCTCTTCCCTGATTAGTGGCCAAGACTGTGTCCCTGACATCAAAATTTCTTACTTATCTAGATGTTGGGGTGTGTCCTTGTTACAGTCTCACCAATGCACCACAATGTAGCAGTCTCTTATTGTGAAGTATCACCTGGAGTTCTTTGTCTCACAACCAAGAGAATTAAGTAGCGTGGACACAAAGGGCAAGGTTGGGGTGAAAGTTTAATAATTGAAAGAAGAAAGCTCTCCACTGTGGAGAGGGGACCCGGAAGAGGGTTGCATTTTTACAGTTGAATGCAAAGGCTTTTATAAGAAACCAATGAGGGCTGGGCATCTCATTTGTATAAGGTGCAAATTTCTGGTAGCTCCACCCTCTCCCCCTAGTGTGCATGCGGGTCCTTATCTTGAGTTACTCCATATTGCTTTGTTCCCCTTACTGCATATGTGTAAGGGAATGGAATTTGCCATTGTGGGCATGTATGGGCAAGTCACATGTGTAGCCTTTCTTATCTGTGCAGCTGTGGGCATGTCTTAGGCAAACCCTTCTGTGCAAGTTCCCTTATCTGTGCCTGCAGGTTGTTCTTTTGTTTGGAAGAATTCAACCAAGGACCCACCCTAACTGCCTACCTGACCTGTTTCTTTCTTTCTCCTCTCTCACCCTGCTCTGACCCTCTGTAGTCCATTTCTGCTAGCAGGGAAAGGATGTTCCCTGCTCTGGTCCTTTTGACCTTCCTAAATCCATTGTTACTTCATGCTGGGCATGGCTGGCTTTGGACAAAACTACCATTTCAGTCACTGCTATACCCATACTGGAAGACATGCCCAGTCAACTAGGCTTCCTCTCAGAGTCTGCAGCCAACTCCACTCTGCAATCCCATCAGTGTGGACACTGGCCCAGTGGCTCCATCAAGTTCCAGCTAATGGTCTTTTCATTTCCTCTCTACCATGCACACAACACTGCTTCAAGCATTAATAGCTACAGCACTGTCTTTGGATCTGAGCAAGAAGGATTGTGGTGGTTCAAGGGCCCCATTATGGTTCTCTGGCTGCACATCATCCTCCCTTTCCCAGGATGAAGAGTTGTAATGCCAAGGGAACATACATACTTGGGGACCCTTCTAGACTAAAATCTGTTCATGAGAATCCTGCGATTTCTTATCCACATAGCCCCATGATCAATCAGTTTCAGCCCTGCAAAAACTTATTCCTATGTCTGACTTCTGGAGGGCAGACTATGCTGGTGTGTTCCCTCCTAGGCCTGATGGCTGGTCAAGGTACAGTTGCTTGAAGGGTGAGTGTGGATGGAGCTTGGACATGCAAACCAAGGTATCCACATGCTTCTGTGTGAGACTGTTGTGTAGGACAGAGCTGGAGGTGGGCCAAGGGCTGAGAGTTGGCTTTCCCCATGCACAGAGCAAGTCTGATAATTCTATCTGAGGACCTGGCCTTCTAGGCTGTTATGAAGGTATATGTTGAGAGGAAAACATTTCCTTTACCCACTTAGGTTTAATGATTGAGGACCTGCCATTTAACTCACAGTAGACAAATTAACAGGAGAAAAGAAAATTTTATTTACATGTGCATGCAAGAGTACTCAGTGGTGAGTAATTCACTGAATAGCCAGAGATAAAGGTTTTATACCAACTTAACAAAAGAAGGGAAAGGGTGTGGCTTGGGGCTTAGGTAGGAAAGTATAAAGGGTTCTATTGGGAATTTTGTTGCTAATGGCAGCTGAATTTGCACTTCCCAGTGCTAATGATTAGTCTTCTCCCAAACAGGAAACTCCCTTGGAGGTGGGTAAAGAGCAGTTTTATTTTTGGGAGGCTCTGCTCAAGTTCAGATAATTTTTCTGTGGCTGCTTTTTATTCAGATGTTTTCAGCTTAAGGTAATTTTTTTTACTACTTTGGTGGGCTGTTAATTCTTTCATATATTTATCAAGGAAGGAGACTAGAATATATTTTATCTAACATTCAATAGCTTGATTTTCATTTTATAACTATTTGGACACATAGTATATGGGCCTCCATTTTTATTCTTGCTCTATGTCTTGAAAATGTTAGAGGTGGGCTTGATGATTACATGGTTATCTTTCATGAATGGAATCCAAGTCTTGCTAATTTTATTTTCGACCAGGGAGGAGCATTTCATGGTGTGTGTTGTGGGCACAGCCACAAGAAGCCAGGTGGTACCAAGGCACCAGTTGTTAGATATTGGTGCATTCTGTCATTTGAAGATTGAAAAATCCTGGATGATTTTCTGTGTACATCCAGGAGCTACCGTTTGGCAGCTCATGGGACAGGGAAAAGATTTACTGCCTTGTGTATACAAAAAGGACCACATATCAAATGAGCAGGGACATCTCCGTCTCAAAGATCATCCCCTCCCACACGATACCACAAATCCCTATCATATATTAGGCATTATACTAAGCTAAGCACCTTCCTACATAAATCATACCTCGTGTTTATGGAATATTATTGGGCAGCATATCATTCTCTCTTTTGAGTTAGGAATTCAGCAAGACTTGTTTCACAAGACACAGATCACAAAGATCCCACTGATAAAACAGGATGAGGTAAAGAAGCTGGCCAAACCTCTCACATGTCCATGTGAGGAGACCACCAAAGAGGCTTTGTGTGAGCAACATGGCTGTTTATTTCACCTGGGTGCAGGCGAGCTGAGTTCAAAAAGAGAGTCAGCAAAGGGTGGTGGATTATCATTAGTTCTTATAGGTTTTGGGATAGGCGGTGGAGTTAGGAGCAATATTTTCTGGGCAGGGGGTGGATCTCACAAAGTACATTCTCAAGGGTGGGGAGAATTACAAAGAATCTTCTTAAGGGTAGGAGAGATTATAAAGAACCTTCTTAAAGGTGGGGGAGATTACAAAGTACATTGATCAGTTAGGGTGGGGCAGAAACAAATCACAATGGTGGAATGTCATCAGTTAAGGACATTTTCACTTCTTTTGTGGATCTTCAGTTGCTTCAGGCCATCTGGATGTATACGTACAGGTTACAGGGGATATGATCGCTTAGCTTGGGCTCAGAGGCCTGACAAACCCCACCAAAAACCAAGATGGTGACAGAAACAACCTCTAGTCATCTTCACTTCTGATTATCTGCTAATGATAATGGATTAGCATGTTTAAAAGGCACTCCCACCAGCACCAAGATAGTTTACAAATGCCATGGCAATGTCTGGAAGTTACCCTACATGGTCTGAAATGGGGAGGAACCCTCAGTCCTGGGAACTCCCTGCTCCTTTCCTGGAAAACTCATGAATAGTCCACTCCTTGTTTAGCATACAATCAAGAAATAACCATAAGGAGAGTCAGTTAAGCCGCGCATGCTGCTACTCTGCCTATGGGTTAGCCACCCTTTTACTCCTTTACTTTTTAATAAGTGTGCTTTCACTTTACTCTGTGGTTCACTTTTGAATTCTTTCCTGAATGAAGCCAAGAACCCTTATGGTCTCCTGGACTGGTCCCCAATTTTGGGGTTTGTCCTGCCAACATTTTCTCCCTCAACCTCTTGGAAATAGCTTATATATAGGTCATATACGCTCATCACTTTGCTTTTGCCAAAATATATTGTATTAGTTATATATTGCTATATAACAAATTACCCCAAACCTAGTAGTTTTGAACAAGAGTATTTATTATTTTATTTTATTTTATTCTATTTTTTAGAGATAGGGTCTCACTCTGTCACCCAGGCTGGAGTGCAGTGGCATAATCATAGCTCATTGCAGCCTGGAACTCCTGAGCTCAGGAAATTCTCCTGCCTGAGCTTCTCTAGTAGTTAGGGCTACAGGTGCACACCACCATGCTTGGCTAATTAAATTTTTTTAAAATTTTTTTGTAGAGATAGGATCTCACTATGCTGCCTAGGCTGGTTTTGAATTCCTGGCCTCAAGTGATCCTCTTGCCTCAGCCTCCCAGAGCACTGGGATTACAGGTGTGACCCACTGCATCCAGCCACATCAGCATTTAGAATAGAGAAAATGTGGTATATATACACAGTGGAATACTGTACAGCCTTAAAAAAACAAGGAAATCCTGTCATTTGTGACAACACAGTTGAACCTAAAGGATATTATGTTAAGTGAAATCATCAGACACAGAAAGACAAATACTGGCTGGGTGCGGTGGCTCATGCCTATAATCCCAGCACTTTGGGAGGCCGAGGTGGGCAGATCACTTGAGGCCAAGAGTTCAAGACCAGCCTGGCCAATGGGAGCTAGAACCAGAAACCTGGGTTTGAATCCTGGCTTTGTTGCTGAATGGTGACATGATATCAGAAGTTCTCCCTGATTACCTAAAATGCCACAGATATATATTGATAGCTGCTATTC
Organism: Hylobates moloch; assembly: GCF_009828535.3. NCBI lineage: Eukaryota > Metazoa > Chordata > Mammalia > Primates > Hylobatidae > Hylobates > Hylobates moloch. The sequence continues at coordinate 77,281,609 of NW_026652281.1, forward strand.
ATTGGAGTAAACAGTTCACCTCATTCATATATTTTATTTTATTTTAGTTTTAGGTGTTTAATATCCCTGATTTACAAATAACACAACTCTCTAAGCCCTAGGGAGGCTAAGAATTTGCATGGTGAAATCTCATCTCTACAAAAATACAAAAATTAGCTGGGCATGGTGGCACATGACTGTAATCCCAGCTACTCGGGAGGTTGAGGCAGGAGAATCACTTGAACCCGGAAGGTGGAGGTTGCAGTGAGCCAAGATGGCACCACTGCACTCCAGCCTGGGTGACAGGGTGAGTCACCATTTCAAAAAAAAAAAAAAAATAGAAGACAAATACTGCATGTCACTTACATGTCAAAACCCACAGAAGCAGAGAGTGAAATAATGGTTACTGGAGGCTGGGGTGAGGGGAAATTAGAGAGATGTTGGTTGAAGGACATAAAATTTCAGTTAGACAGGAGGAATAAGTTCAAAAGATATACATCATAGTGACTATAGCTAATAACCATATATTGTATACTTGAAAATGGCTGAGAGAGTAGATTTTAAGTGTTCTCACTACAAAACTGGTAAGTATAGGAGATAATGCATATGTTAAATTGTTTGATTTAGCCATTCCACATTGTGTATATATATATATATCAAAATGTCATGTTGTATACTCTAAATATATATAATTTTAACCTGCCAATTTAAAAAAATCATAAAAAGCAAAAATAATAACAAAAAACACAATAGCGTTTATGATCTTACAATTTCTGTGGATGAAGAATCTGGGTGTGGCTCAGCTGGGTCCTCTCACCAGGAGACAATAAAGATGTGAGCCGGGGCTGCAGTTCCCACAGGGCTTGGCTGGGGGAGGCTCCTCTTTTGAGCCCACCCACACGGTTGCTGGTGGGATTCACTTCCTCATTGGCTATTGTTGGCTGAGGACTGTCCTCAGCTATCATTTAAACTCTAAACTAAATTTCTCCCAAAATTAGCTTCTCCCAAACCCAGGAATAAGTAAGGGCAGTGTGGAGGTTAAGGGCAGGATGGGAGTTGGTTAGACCAGATCTCTTTCACTGTCATCATTTTGTTTTAATTTTTTATTTATTTTATTTATTTATTTATTTATTTTGAGATGGAGTCTTGCTCTGTCACCCAGGCTGGAGGGCAGTGGCGTGATCTCGGCTCACTGCAACCTCCGCCTCCCGGGTTCAAGTGATTCTCCTGCCTCAGCCTCTGGAGTAGCTGGGACTACAGACGCCCGCCACCACGCCCGGCTAATTTTTGTATTTTTAGTAGAAACGGGGTTTCACCATGTTGGCCAGGTTGGTCTTGAACTCCTGACTTCAGGTGAGGTGATCTGCCTACCTCAGCCTTCTAAAATCCTGGGATTCCAGGCATGAGCCACCATGCCCAGGATCACTGTTACAATTTTTGCAAAGGTGGTTTCACTCTTACCAGGTATATGGCCCTGAGCAAATTATTTGTCTAGTCTGAGCCTTTGTTTTCTTGTGTAAAATGATCATAAGACAAACTCTTTACTCACAGCATCGTTAAGAGGAATACACGGGTTCATGTATGCAAAGATGGAAGCACGGTGCCTAACATGTAATAAATGGTTCACCAATATTAGCTATTATCGTCGTGACTATCAAGAAGTTCTCCCTGATTACCTAAAATGCCACAGATATATATTGATAGCTGCTATTCATTGGAGTAAACAGTTCACCTCATTCATATATTTTATTTTAGTTTAGTTTTAGGTGTTTAATATCCCTAATTTACAAATAACACAACTCTCTAAGCCCTAGGGAGGCTAAGAATTTGCATAATATCATATCACCATTCAGCAACAAAGCCAGGATTCAAACCCAGGTTTCTGGTTCTAGCTCCCATTGCTTTCAGCTTCACGGACCTGCCTTCACCGCTTTCATGGGTTTGAAGTAGCTCAAGCCTTCAGCACCACCGGCCTGATACCAGCTTATATAAAACATCTCATTTTCTTAACTTGGGGAGCACGGTTAGCCCAAGCAGAGGTTTCTCTTCATCCAGGATTCCCAGGACACCAGGACAACTGAAACTTTTAAAATTTGTACTATTCCTTACTTTTCATTTTTAAATTCTAACACTGCAGACTGAAAGAGCCAGGCCTCTCTTTGGAGGTCCACGTAACTCTCAGTGAGAGCCTGTGAGAGATTGGAAGCATGGGTTTGCAGTCAAATTCTCTGGGTCTCCTGCAGCCTGAACAGTGTTTCATCACCTGCAGCCTTGGGACTGCGTGTCTGAGCCTGAATCACCAGAGAGGGAGAGGGCTGGGTGTAAATTCCCCCACTCCCTGTCAGTGATGCTGGGCCTCCGGAGGCACTGTAGAGATGTAGTTCATTAAGGAATTACCTTGGTGTTAATACCTTCCACTGAGAAGTGCCATTCTGCCAGGGCCTCCTAAGGGGTAGCTGAAAGTGTTTCATTTCTATTCATTCTATTCTCTGGATGCCTCCAATTTAATGAGGTCTTTACTTTTGCCTTTAAAGACTGCTCTCACCCCTGTGGAGTCTAGCTGTTAGCTGGAATTTGAATACAGAAGGGAGTCAGGACAGAACAAGGAAAAAGCCCTGAAGGTCAACCCCCCACACACTTAGAAGGAGCTGGCTGTCTCTGGCTTCCTGTTTCTGGCCAGTCCCACTTCTGCCTTTCATGACAATCCAAATTTGGTGTCTCAGAGGCTTCCCACTTACTGGTTGTACCTGCCCCAGTTCCAGGGCAGACTTCCTCCGGGGCAAGGAGTTTATTAATAGTCTCCACCCTATGGGACCAGTGGAGATCAGATGCATTCACATTTTCAGAAAATAGAGCCCACATGACAGCTGGGCCTCTGGCTGCCTCCCTCATCCCTGCAACTTCCCCAGCTCTCTTGCTGGCAGTCAGACACCAGTTACTGAACTCAGAGCTGCGGGTGACCCCTGGATGCTCACATAATCTCAAAGGCAGCACTTCTGAAATGTGGGGCTGTATGGCAGGTGCACCTGAAAACAATAACTTAAGCATACCCTGAGAATGACCCTATGGTCTAAGAAAATGTGTGTTTGGAGTCCCAAGCTAAGGAATCCAGGAGTGGTCAATCTGGAGAATCACTCTTTATCCATGAAGGACATCGGAACCCCTGGTCCATTCCTTGCAACGCAGGTCGTGCAGGGGATAAAGGCCCTGTGTTTTCGGTTAAATGGAGGTTGCTAGGTGGAGGGTACTAGGGGGAGGGTGCTAAGTGAAGACTGCTGTAATCACCCAGAGGGTTCACCTTGCCCGCTGCCTAGACAGAACCAATTTATCAAGACAGGGGAATTGCGATGGAGAAAGAGTAATTCATGCAGAGCCGGCTGTGCGGGAGACTGGAGTTTTATTATTACTCAAATTGGTCTCCCTGAGGATTCAGGAATCAGGGTTTTTAAAGATAATTTGGTGGGTAGGGGCTCGGGAAGTGGGGAGTGCAGATTGGTCAGATTGGAGATGGAATCATAGGGGGTTGAAGTGAGTTTCTCTTGCTGTCTTCCATTCCTGGGTGGGATGGCAGAACTTGTTGAGCCAGATTACTGGTCTGGATGGTGTCAGCCGATCCATCGAGTGCAGGGTCTGCAAAATATCTCAAGCACAGATCTTAGGTTTTACAGTAGTGATGTTATCCCCAGGAGCAATTTGGGGGAGGTTCAGACTCTTGGAGCCACAGCCTGCACTACCCCTAAACTGTAATTTCTAATCTCGTAACTAATTTGTTATCCTGCAAAGGCAGACTTGTCCCCAGACCAGGAGGCCTTTTTGGGAAATGGCTGTTATCAATTTTGTTTCAGAGTCAAACGATGAATGGAATTCCTTCCCAAAGTTTGTTCGGCCTATGCCCAGGAATGAACACGGACAGCTTAAAGGTTATAAGCAAAATGGAGTCAGTTAGGTCTGATTTCTTTCACTGTCATAATTTCCTCAGTTATAATTTTGCAAAGGCGGTTTCATGGCTAAATCAACTGAAGCTTTTTACAAACGGCAGTGGTTTTCCTGTCCAGCCCACTATTTCTGGACTGCCCTGTCTGTAACTCTCCGATAAACTCTATGTCTCTGTCTCCTTTGCACGTTCTAGGTCTCTTCTTCAGTTTCTTGGACACAGTGTTGGAGTCAACAGGGATCTGGTGTAACAGGGACTCCACCCAATGCAGATTCCATTCGAGAAACTGGGTCTCCAGCTTGTTTGACCAGTCAAGTGCTGGTCCTCCCAGGGCCCTGCTCTGTGCCCCCAACCCAGCTCTAGCCTCAAACTCCACCTGGGCCTAACTGTCTAGAGTGCTTGGATACCTTTCAATCCTCAGCAACTGGGTCAACAGGGAGGAAAAGGAAATGAAGAGCAGGCATGATGGAAGACGGAACACTACCGTGAAGCTAGGCTGACCCCTTGTCCATCTACAAAAGAGTGATAAACTCAGATATGGGCAAACCTATCAGGAGCCGTTTAGGAGTTAATGCAGAAAGCCAGGCAGGCGTTGGCATCAGAGGTCTTGGAGAAAGACTTTTTCTTAACATCACTTCTTTTTTTTTTTTTTTTTTTTTGATACAGAGTCTTGCTCTGCTGCCCAGGCTGGAGTGCAATGGCGTGATCTTGGCTCACTGCAACCTCTGCCTTCCTGGCTCAAGCGATTCTCCCACCTCAGCCTCCCGAGTAGCTGGGACTACAGGCACATGCCACCATGCCTGACTAATTTTTTTTGTATTTTTAGTAGAAACAGGGTTTCACCATGTGGGTCAGGCTGGTCTCGAACTCCTGACCTCAAATGATCCTGCCTGCCTCAGGATCCCAAAGTTAATGCTACTTCTTTTAATACCACTATCATCTGATGCTAAATACATGGCTCTTCATTCTATCTTTCACTCTGGCATTACCCAGGAAGCTTTTGAGATTTCAGAAGTCCAGTCCCCACACCCAGAGACTGGGAATTAATTGGTCTGGAGTAGGGCCTGGGCACTAGCATTTCTGAAAAACTCCCCAGGTAATTCTTTTTCGTTTTTGTTTTTGAGACAGAGTCTTACTATATTATATTGCCCAGATTGGAGTGCAGTAGCACGATCTCAGCCCACTGCAGCCTTGACCTCCCGGGCTCAAGCACCTGTTTGAAATGCTTGTTCCCTGGTGCCATAAAGAAATAGCACTTGAACATAAATTTAATTTATTTAGTAAGGCCATTTTTACTTCCTGCAGAAAGGGTACACTCACCAGCAGTTTTGCCACCAGAGTACACCGAACAAAGGAGACAGGGTCATTTGCAACCTGACGCATCCACCCTACTACTGTGTCTGGTTTCCATTGGCTGGAACGGGACCTTACATTCTGTATCTGTCCGACTGGCTAGCAACTTAGAACTTTTTAAAAGAGGCAAAGGTAGAGGAGAACAAAGGAAGGAGGAGGTAATTTGTGGAATGCTGAGGAAGGTAAAAAAAACTTTTAAATAAGAAAGAGGAACAGGCTATGACCTAATGCTTGCTTGGACCAGTATAAGCATGCCAGGGCAAATATTTAGGCACACAGGTCTTTGAATAAATTTTGCTTCTAAGGGAAGTTACTATTTATTCCTAATTAGACAGGAAGGGAAGTCTTTGAAGAGGAACCTCCACTTTACTTTTTACACACCCCAGCCTCCTGAGTGGCTGGGACTACACATGTGCACCACCACACCCAGCTAATTTTTAAATATTTTTGTAGACATGAGATTTCACCATGTTGCCTCGGCTGGTCTCGAACTCCTGGGCTCAAGTGATCTGCCCTCCTGGGCCTCCCAAAGTGCTGGGATTTCAGGTGTGAGCCACTGCGCCCAGTTCCCCAGGTAATTCTAATGGATAAGTACTGACAGTTGTGGGAACTACCGGCCTAATGAAAGTAGGATTTAGGGCCAGCAGGACTAGGGGCTCTAGCTCTGGCAGAAAACTAGAATATGAGACAGGAAAAGAAAACACAAACCTCATCCCAGAAACTAGGCCATCCTAGATAAGTTTGCTGATTTCTTCCAGACCCATGGGTTATAGTCTATTTCAGATTTTCTTTTCTCACCAAGTGATAAGGCTGAGGTTCCTAGTGGATCTCTAGATAAGGGTGCTGGTGACTTTCAAGCGATCCTCCTGCCTCAGCCTCCTGAGTAGCTGGGACTACAGGTGCGTGCCACAATGCTGGGCTAATTTTTTATTTTATTTTTTGTAGCGATGGAGTCTTACTATGCTACCCAGGCTGCTCTCGAACTCCGGGGCTCAAGTGATTCTCCCCCTTTAGCCTCCCAAAGTGCTAGGATTACAGGCATGAGCCACCGTGTCAGAGGCGTGTGAACCAGAGCATCTCCATCTTAAATAGGACCTGGGTAAAATGAAGCTGTTGGAGTAGCCATTCTTTTATTCCTTTACTTTCTTAATAAACTTGCTTTCACTTTGCACTGTGGACTTGCCCTGAATTCTTTCCTGCGCGAGATCCAAGAACCCTCTCTTGGGGTCTGGATCGGGACCCTTTTCCTGTAACAATCGTGCCCAACCCCTGCTAAGTTTTTGTTAAAGGGACTGGACTAAACTAAATTTAGGATTGAAGCTCCACTGGTCACACATGGATGAGTCAGGGCCTGGCATTTTGGTAACATCACTATTCCCAGTAAAATTACACCCTTAATATTATTCCCTGACATGAAACCCTTTCTGAAGTCTCTTTTAAATTGTTGCAATAAGAGGAGGCTATAGACCTGGGATTCAGGGAAGATAAAATGAACCATTTAAGAGCCTCCTTCTTTTGAGGGAAATGGGCCAAGTACATTCTTTTTAAGAAGTTAACCGGGAAAGAAAAGCATCTGAAGATAAACCCTGCAAACGATGGTGATGTGAAGAGAGGGGATTGAGCCTGGAACGTGGCGTAGGAGGTAAGCCATGCTAATGGCCAAACAATGATCAATTAGTTTGCAGAGTTGAGCGACTATTGGGTTTGCTACCAACCGTATCCGAGTGAGAGCTCTTCAGGGACACCCAATGGCTGTCAGTCCTCAGAATGAAGCTGTGTGAGGCTGTCGATGCCTTTGGCCGGTTTCGATGAGCAGATGTCGCCTGACTGTAGCTCAGCCTCATTTCCATACCAGCAGCTCATGCTCTGCCCCAGGCAATCTCTGAGCAAAGGCCTCTACTTCCCCAGAGCTCACCAAGCCTTGGTTCCAGGTGAGAATGGATGGAGGCTGCAGGGGATGCTTCTAAAACTACTTTTTTGGGGGGGGGAAAGGAATAAACAAACTGCCGAATCCTACACTTTTCTCATTGGTGACATGTTTTCCCTTACGGGCTTGCTTTTTGCTGGGACGGTATAAAGAATTGTATATTAATTCATGTAAAATACTTATCAAGTGCCTACTTTGGGTTCAGGATGTTTCTTTGGCACAATACACATGCTTCTTGCCTTCAGAGTGTGTGTAGTCTAGTGGGAGACAGAACGTAATCAAGTATGCCAATAAATAAATAAATTCAGCTTCAGATAACCATAAGAGCTACAAAAAAAAAAGTAATAATAATACATGGTGACCCAGGTACCAAGAAGAAGTCAGTACAAGCAACCAAAGAAAAATAGTTACATTGGACTCCATCAAAATTAGAATTTGCTGGCACAGTACAGTGGCTCACAACTGTAATCCCAGCATTCTGGGAGGCTGAGGTAGGAGGATTGGTTGAGGCCAGGAGTTTGAGACCAGCCTGAGTAACACGGTGAGACCCTCACCTTTTAAAAAAAATTATAATCTTTTTTTGTCTTGCCATAAAAGTGATGCAGTGGAAAAGACAGTTTTTTTTTTAAAGTCCAGGAATCTGGATAGCTTTCCAAAGGAAATATACAAATGACCAATTAGCACATGAAAGGTTGTTCAACATCTTTAGCCATCAGTGAAACGTGATTTAAAACCAAAATAAGCTACCACTTCACACTTTCTAGCATAGCTATAATTAAAAAGACAGATGATAACAAGTGTAGAGAAGGATGTGTAGAAATTGGACCCTTCATATTGCACTGGAAAGAATGTAAAATGATGCAGCTTGATCTGGTTTGGCTCTGTGTCCCCACCCAAATCTCACCTTGAATTGTAATAATCCCCATGGGTCCCTGGGAGGGTCCTGGTGGGACGTAATTGAATCATGGGGGCGGGATTTTTCCCCATGCTGTTCTGTGATAGTGAATAAGTCTCACGAGATCTGATGGTTTTACAAAACAGTAGTTCTCCTGCATGCACCCTCTTGCCTGCTGCCATGTAGGACGTCCTTTTGCTCTTCCATCATCTTCTGCCATGATTGTGAGGCCTCCCCAGCATGTGGAACTCTGGGTTCATTAAACCTCCTTATTAATTAGCCAGTCTCAGGTACGTCTTTATTAGCAGCATGAGAATGGACTAATAAAAAGCTACTTTGGAAAACAGTCTGGCAGTGACCAAAATTTAAACAAAGCACTCCTGGGGCTGGGTGCGGTGGCTCATGCCGGTAATTCCAGCACTTTGGGAGGCTGAGGCAGGCAGACACTTGAGGTCAGGTGCTGGAGACCAGCCCGGCCAACATGGTGAAATACCGTCTCTACTAAAAACACATAAATTAGCCGGGCATGGCGGTGGGTGCCTGTAATCCCAGCTACTCAGGAGGCTGAGGCAGGAAAATCGCTTGAACTCTGGAGGCGGAAGTTGCAGTGAGCCAAGATCATACTACTGCACTTTAGCCTGGACAACAGAGCAAAGCTCTGTCTCAAGAAAAAAAAAAAAGCACTCCCACATGATCCAGTAGGTCCACTCCCAGGTATATACTCAAGAAAAATGAAAACACATGTCTACACAGAAATTGTGTGTGAATGTTCATAGCAGCACTGCTCACAGTAGCCAAAAATGGAAACAACTTGGATGTTCATCAGCTGGTGAATGGATCAGTAAAACGTGGTCTATCCATACAATGGAACATTATTTGGCAATAAAAAGTAATGAAGTGCTGACGTGTGCTATGCCATGGATGAATCTTGAAAACATATAACAAATGAAACAGGCCACTTACAAAATATCACATATTGTATGACTCTCTTTATATGGAATGTCCAGAAGAGGTAAAACTATAGAGACAGAAAGTAGATTAGGGGGTTGGTGCAGTGGCTCATGCCTGTAATCCCAGCACATTGGGAGGCTGAGGCAGGCGAATCACCTTAGGTCAGGAGCTTGAGACCAGCCTGGCCAACATGGTAAAACCCCATATCTACTAAAAATACAATAAAGAAATAAAGAAATAAATAAACAAAAATTAGCCAGATGTGGTGGCACACGCCTGTAGTCCCAGCCTGTAGTCCCAGTTTGAACCAAGGAGGTGGAGGTTGCAGTCAGCTGAGATCGGACCACTGCACTCCAGCCTGGGTGAGAGTGAGACTCCATCTCAAAAAAAAAACCCCAAAACCCAAAACCAAAACAAAACAAAACAAAAACAAAAGAAAACTAGCTTAGTGGCTGCCAATGGATAGGGTGAGGGTGTGGAGAGGAGGAGAATGACTGCTAATGGGTATGGAGGTTTTTTGGTGTGTTGTGGTGATAACAATGTTCTCAAATAGATTGTGGTGACAATTGCACAACTTTGTGAATATAGTAAAAACCATTGAACTGTAGGCTTTAAATAGGTTAATTGTATTCATGTGAATTATAGCTCAATAAAGATGATTAAAGGAGGCAGAGGAGGAGGGATCTCCTCTTTCACCAGCCACAGAAGCATTAAGGATTCTGTGCAGAGAGAACAGAGAATGCAACTTTCCTACATTTTCTGTCGAATACTTTATGACATAATTAAAAAGAACCATGGGTTTGGGAGCCAGGCACATCAGAGTTGGAGAACCATTTCCACCATTGACCATGACTAGCTTCCTTCAAAGTGATTTGTTAAGCCTTCTTTTATAAGATGTGATGTCACATTTGGATTCTGTTACATTCCTCCGGTGAATACTGATATTTGTAACTTGAATTAACTTGATTAGGTGGGTAGCAGCTCAAATCTCAGTTTCAGTATTCTATATTCAAATCAGCTGCTTGCAATCTGTCTCACGCATGAGTGGTTCAAACACCAGTCAGAGACTTGGGCAGGGTTTGCACACAATTTAGCGTTCTTCTCTGGCTCTCATTTTTTGTTTTTTGTTTTTTCTGAGATTCCCTTTTTATTCTTCAGCACCCATGGTTGCCCAGTTTTTACATCCTTTTTACATAGGCCAAAAAGTAAGTGGGCTTTCTATAATTTTAGCTTCCTTACATTATGACTGGAGTTTGTCATCAGGGCAAAATCCCACTAATGGAAAACTCAACTCATAAAGATTCCTTCTTTCCAAGTTTTGACTCCCTTCCAAAATCTCTTGCTTTTCTTCATGCTCCAGAGGTCTCAGGTGGTTGTTTTGGGGGAGGATTTTGTCCAGAGCTTACAGCTGAGATTGGTAGGAGGATCAGTATGTTGAAAGGTTACTCTTCCACCCCAGAAGTGGAACCTTGCATTTAGCTATAGGTGGAAAGTGCATGGAACTCTTGGATAAGTCTGGCCCAATGTAGTCTTCAACAACAATTACTATATATATGTGACAGAGCAGGAGCATTGCCATCTCGGACAAGCACCACCATTCTAAAGTTTGCCTTGGTCAAAAACTGCCTAAATCCAAAGTGCATCAGCCTAATGGCTAAGGTCAGCATGACCATAAACCACAAATGACATCTCTGACGAGAAACTTTCCAATCATAATATAAGCTCCTCCCTGACCAGAGACATGCCAGCCCTGAGATAACCTGCCCTCCAACCAAAGACATTCCAACCCCACTGTAAACTTCTCCCCAACACAGAAACATTCCAAGCCTTTAATAAACTCTCTCACCAATAAATACTCTTAGTCTGTAAGGGAGAGTGCTCCTGACTGAAATCAGCCAGAAGCCCCTCTCAGGTTTATTCTCCAAAATAAACCTGTCTTTGTTGAGGAGCTTTTTGTGTTTCTTTCATCTTTCTTTAACTCTTACAATATGTTTTTTCTTCTTCAACTTTTATTTTAAGTTCCAGCGTACACCTGCAGGACGTGCAGGTTTGTTACATAGGTAAACATGTGCCACTGTGGTTTGCTGCACAGATCAACCCATAACTTATATATTAAGCCCAGCATCCGTAAGCTATTCTTCCTGATGATCTCCTTCCTCCCTTCCACCCCTCAACAGTCCCCAGAGTGTGTCGTTCTCCATCATGTGTCCATGTGCTCTCTCTATATGTTTTTAATTTTAAAAATGTTTGAGTAGAAACAGGGTCTCTCTATGCTGCCTAGGCTGGTCTCAAACTCCTGGCCTCAAGAAATCCTCCTGCCTCAGCCTCCCAAAGTGCTGGGATTACAGATGTAAGCCACTATTCCTGGCCCTAACAACAATCACTAATAATAATAGTGTGTGAGATAAATGTTATTACCATTGTTCCATTAAAGGATGAAGGCTCAGAGATGTTAAGCAATTTACATAGCACCTTATAGCTAGTAATTGGAATGTTATTAAATGAAGTAAGTATCAATTTGGAAATTTGGGTAAATATTTCCATTCCTATTCTGTCTTGAATTTTTTTTTTTTTTTTTTTTTGAGATGGAGTTTTGCTCTTCTGGCCCAGGCTGGAGTGCAGTTGTGTGATCTCAGCTCACTGCAACCTCCACTTCCCAGGTTCAAGCGATTCTCCTGCCTCAGCCTCCCAAGTAGCTGGGATTACAGGTGACCACCACCATACCTGGGTAATTTTTTGTATTTTTAGTAGAGATGGGGTTTCACCATGTTGGCCAGGCTGATCTCAAACTCCTGACCTCAGGTGATCCACCCACCTCAGCCTCCCCAAGTGCTGGGATTACAGGCATGAGCCACCTTGCCCGGCCTCTTCCTTGAATTTTGAGTGACCCTGCATGTCCCTGAATATCTAATCCTCATTGATTTCTATCTGTAAATGGGGATTTATTATTGTGCTTCTGAACCCTTGTGGCTTCTTTTTAATTAGGATAAATGAACTTGAAGATGTTATTGAGGTGTGCAGCTCAGGCTCAGTTCAGAAGCAGATACAGTAGCTAACAATTACTGTTTAAATGGGGATAAGAGTAGGACCCGCAGATCCCTCAAAATTTCTGATACATTGCCACAAAGACCCCCAGCTCCTCCCTTTTATTCTCTATGTAGCTTTGATAGGTAATTTTCCCTTTGAGTCTTAGTTTCTCCAACTGCAAATTGGGTTTAATAATTCCCAAATCCCCAAACTTGGAGAAAATCCAGGGAGAAAGCTGACTTTCACATGTCTGACATTATACTTCACCAATGACAGGAGATAGATTTAAGTTGACAGAATTAGAATTAGTGGTCTCTATCTGCACTTAAAGAGAGAGGAGACAAAATTCAGTGGTGCAGGGGAGATCAGTAGTTTCTCTTTGCGTTCTCCCATGATGCAGTTTTCTTTTTCAGATGGCTGGGATGCCAGTCCCCAGACAGCAAGCCACTGTGTACTCCATCCTCCTTGCTGTCACACACCACCACTTCCTCTCTAGAGTGGCCTCAGGCTTTGGCAAACGGTTAGGCCGCTGAGAAAGCTGCAGGTAGTTTCTGGGGAAGTGGCTTCTTCTTATTATTTAAGGCTTCATTTTTATTTTATATTGTCTTATCCTTGTCCTGCCCCAGGGAAGGAAGAACCCTCACACACACGATGTGCCTGCAATGGACCAAGCCATAGAAAGTAGAATCTGTAATTCCCCAGTGTCTCTAGAGATGGACTTGAATAAAAAGGATTCTTTGTGTATAATCATTTGGATGCACAAAAGATTATATCATGGAAATATAATGGAATTATATCATGGAAATATCGACTCATCTAGGTTCTATTATCCCCATTTAACACATAAGGAAACTGAGTATCAGATGTTGTGACTTGTGCAAGACCTCACAGCTCTTTTTTTATTTATTTTTTATTTTGTTTTTTGAGACGGAGTCTCGCTCTGTTGCCCAGGCTGGAGTGCAGTGGCACAATCTCAGCTCACTGCAAGCTCTGCCTCCCGGGTTCATGCCATTCTCCTGCCTCAGCCTCTCCGAGTAGCTGGGACTACAGGCTCCCGCCACCTTGCCCAGTTAACTTTTTGTATTTTTAGTAGACATGGGGTTTCACTGTGTTAGCCAGGATGGTCTCGATCTCCTGACCTCGTGATCCACCAGCCTCAGCCTCCCAAAGAGCTGGGATTACAGGCGTGAGCCACCGCGCCCGGCCCAGTCTCACAGTTTTTTAGCACAGAGCCGTCACATGTTAAGGTGACTTGGAAGGAGAAACTGTCCTTAGATAATGATCATTTCTTCAGACTCTTCCTTTGGCTTTTACCTATGATTTCATAGCTACAGTCCAGATTAGTGACTTAATCTGATATTTTCTGGGAGATTTGGCCTTGGAGTTGTTTGTATGGGAACTTGGATGGTGAGAACCAAGTGTATGCATCCATTTTTGTGTGTTTTAAATGTGTCCGCAGGGCTATGCAAGAATAGACTTATCCTCAGCTATCAGTGTCAGGTCTGTTTCTGTTCACCATTCTATTGCTGGCATGTAGCTCCCTTTCCTACAATATCACAGCTGCCTCCTTCCCCGTACAATTTTGTCACGTCTCCTGTATGCCTAAGAACCATACAAACAAGTAAAGATGTACAGCAGAACTTGCAGTCAGAGCCTTTTGAAATTCCAAGTGAATTCCCTCCAGCTGAAAATCCCAACCCCCCAGAGAGGCACACCTCCCCTTCTGCACTGTTCTGCTGCAGAAGGATTTGTCTGGGAAGGTCTCTGAGTCCACGTCTGTTTGATGACAGCTGTCCAAGTGTAAGAGGTATTATGCATTTGGAAAATGAGTTATTTGGCTGAGTTGATGGTGTGTGACTATGAGTGGCAGATGTCTGTTTTTGTGCTGGGCATTACACCCTCACTTCTTCTAGTTTCCAAAGCAGACATGTTGGAAAGAGATGGATGTGATGTAAACACCATTCCTCTTTGTAGGAAAGAATAACATTATTCTGAGTGTGATAAGTCCTGCCATGAGGGCCTCTGCACCCTAAAGATGGTCCCCATCTTCTGCCTTTCTGAAAGCTTTAATGGTTTATCTCCTTGACTTTTTCACCTGTGGAAGTCCAGAGGGCCAGTGGGCACTGAAGGATACCCTTGCAAACCACATCTCTGAGCCCTTCATGTGGAGCCTGTCCAAAGCAGACATTTCCCTTTAGAGCTGCAGTATCTGCTCTAGCCCTGGTCTGATACAGGCAGAATGGGCTATCTGGTGGGTTATTTTGGATGAAGTTGTGTCAGAGGCATTTGAACCAGAGTGACTCCATCTTGGGTAAAATGAGGATGAGATCTATTGGGCTGCATTCCCAGGAGGTTAGGCATTCTTAGTCAACGAGATATTTACAGTAAGGGGAACAAGTTTATTGTGTTTACCAAACAGACCCAGGTCTTAACAGACCAACATCTTAAGAACAAAAGCATTCTTAGTTTAATGATAAGTTTTGCTTTAAAGAAAATAATATAGATTCTTACAGAAGACAGTAGTTGCACAAAGATATCAATCCTTTGTCATAAGCCCTTGTAGTAGAACACATGCCACCCATGATTTTTTGCTTAGTTGTCTTATATATAAAGAAGCATTGTATCTAAAGCAGCCATGTTCCTTCTTTTGCTTTCAGAAAGACTTGTTCTTTCTATGGAGTGGAGTAGCTATTCTTTCATCTCCTTTTTTTCTTTCTTTTCTTTCTTTCCTTCCTTCCTTCCACTTCCTTCCGCTTCCTTCCCCTCTCTTCCCCTCCCCTCCCCTCCCTTCCCTTCCCCTCCCTTCCTTCCATCCTTCCTTCCTTCCTTCCTTCCCTTCCTTCCCTCCCTCCCTCCTTTCTTCTTTCTTTCTTTCTTTCTTTCTTTCTTTCTTTCTTTCTTTCTTTCCTTTCTCTTTCTCCCTTTCTTTCTTTCTTTCTTTCTTTTTCTTTCTTTCTTTCTTCTTTCTTCTCTCTTCCTTTCCTTCTTTCTCAGGGTCTCACTCTGTCACTTAGGCTGGAGTGCACTGGTGTGAACACGGCTGACTGCAGCCTTGGCTTCCTGAGCTCAGGCGATCCTCCTGCCTCAGCCTCCTAAGTAGCTGGGATGACATATGTGCATCCCCATGCCAGGTTAATTTGTTCTACATTTTTGTAGAGATGGGGTCTTGCTATATTGCCCAGGTTGGTCCCAAATTCGTGGGCTCCAGGGATCCTCCCACCTTGGCCTCCCAAAGTGCTCCTCCCTTTTGGAATTCAGGGAAAGCTGACCAGCACTTAATATCCACGCAGACCTTAAGTCTGATAAGCTAAGAAACATTTGTAATCTATTCTTTCTAAAGCCTGCTATCTTGAGGCTTCATCTACATGACTAAACTTTGGTCTCCACAAACCCTTATTGTAACCTAGACATTCCTTTCTATTAATAATAACGCTTTCAACCAACTGCCAATCAGAAAACTTTTAAATCTATAACCTGGAACCCTCCCCTGCCCCCTACCCCTTGCTGAGTTGTCCTGCCTTTCCAGATAGAACCAATGTAAATCTTACATGTATTTGGTTTGTGTCTCATGACTCCCTAAAAAATGACTGTGCCCGGCCACCTTGGGCACATATTCTCAGAATCTCCTGAGGGCTGTGTCATGGACCACTGGTCACTTATATTTGGCTCAGAATAAATCCTCCAATATTTTCCAGAGTTTGACTTTTTTCATTGGTATTTTCTTAATAAATTTGCTTTCACTTCATTCAGTGGACTCGCCCTAAATTCTTTCTTGTGCAAGCTCCAAGAACCTTCTCCTGGGGTTTGAGTTGAGACCGCTTTCCAGTAATAGCTGTATTGAAAGAAATCAAAATATTTTACCCGAAAATATATTTCGTGGACATGTTTTGAAATGGCTGCAGCCAGGCCAGCAGACAGGAGTGGCCTTGTAAACTTTCTTCTGCAGAGGAAATTTGCATCTGTAGAGAATCTCCATTAATGCAGCCAGGCCTTTCCTGGATCCAGGAGAGATTAGAGTCTGGCATCTTAAAAGTCTGAAAATAAACATTTCATCTCTTCTGTCTGAGGGCTACTACCTGTGAGGCTTTGCCTACATAACGAGACCACCTTTGCTAGCCAAGTCTCCTTCCTTCTCTCTCCTACAGCCTGTCTTGCCACCACTAAACCTGATTTACCAAGATAACCTGTCTTATTTTATTGTATGCCTTTTCTCCTGTTAGTTGATCTGCCTCATGTCAGTGATTTTCAGCAAAACTTTAGGGGGCCATGGGTCTTGGTTCCCACAGTGGCCAATGAGAGTCAAATGTCATTTGATTCTTACCATCAGGGCACATGCTCTACACTCAGCACAAACCATTCCAACAAGCTAGGTTACAGTATAGAGCTAATCCTATCGCCATCGTCTAAGGGATCTCCCTCTCTCTCTTATGAAGCTAAAAGCTCACTTCTTGAAGTTTCTGTTTGCTCATCAATAAGACGAAAATGGGCAAACAAGCCCAGGCGAGAAGAAGAGAGAGTGAAGTAGACTGGCATAGGCTAGAGATGGCCAGAGTGAGTTTGCTAATTTAACCTCCTAAAAACATAAAAAAGAAGACAGGACCATATTCACATGTATGACCTTAATCATGCAGTGACTCTGCTCATTAGAAAATATGACCTGTAGGCCAGGTGTGTCCGTGGCTCACGCCTATAATCCCAGCATTTTGGGAAGCTGAGGCGGGAGGATCACTGAGGCCAGGAGTTCAAGACCAGCCTGGCCAACATGGTGAAACTCTGTCTTTACTAAAAATACAAAAATTAGCTGGGCGTGGTGGTACATGCCTGTAGTCCCAGCTACTTGGGAGGCTGAGGCACGAGAATCACTTGAACCTGGGAGGCGGAGGTTGCAGTGAGCCCAGATTGTGCCACTGCACTCCAGCCTAGGTGACAGAATCAGATCCTGTCTCAAAATAAAATGAAATAAAATAAAATTAAAAAAAGAAAATATGTTCTGTCAATACATTTGACTTTGACCATATGTGATTAGCAATTCTCCATTTCAAGGTTGAGATTAGAGAAGAGAGTGTTTGTCCTTGGTTCTTCCCCTGAAGAAGTATTTAAGCCTCATACTTCCCCCCTTTTCCCAGGTTCTTGTTGACATAATCGAAGGAGTATGAAAAGAAGAGAGAAATCTACATTAGCGGTAGAACTAGGGAAGAGTGCCATCCATGAGTGAGACATTCCAGTAACTTCCCCTAGACAGAGTACAAAAGAGATCAAAGTCAAGGGGCATACTAAGAGCTAGTCCAACTCTCCTTCCTAAAATTTCAGTAGAAAACAAATAAAGGAGACCTTGCCAGAACTCCACCATCAGCTGGTTTGGAAGGGCAATGGCTGGAGGATAGATGACATCTGAGAAATACTGGACTCTGAATTTCTTTTCATTGTTGTTGAACTTTGCAGAGTTGGGAAACCCCAGAGAGTGAGTGGTGATCCAGCACCAGGAAAAAGGCCAACTATTGCCACACAGTATGCAAGGAATGAAGACAGGCTAAATAGAAGATGCCAAACTCTGGATGATTGCTAGATAGGGAAGTTGCAGAATAACTGTATGATGTATGGGTGATTAGCCTACATAGCTCTTAGCATCTCTTTCTAACCTGAGAATGTTCGATTGTATGAATTAAACCTAAGTTTAATTCAACTTAGGTTTTAAGTTCTAAACTCGATTGCTCTATAGATTTTGATCAACTATCTCAAGAGAATACGTGTGCGCTAAAAACATGCATTCAGAGAGAGTGAGGGATTAATGTCAGTTCTAATACAACACATTACACATATCTGGTCACTGTATGCTAGGTAATGGGAATCTGGAGATAAAGGATATATCATTATGTTTTAGAGAGGCTCAGAATTAGATGGAGAAGAAAAGACACATTGGGTTATAGAGTGATTAAATGCTCTAATAGACCACTTTGATGAAGGGTAATTAATCTGCCTAAGGGAAAGCTACAGAGAGGAAATAATTTTTGAACTGGCCTTGAGTATTAACTCATGGTACTATTTCATCAGACATTATGAGAAGAGAGCAAATAATCTAGTATGATTGAAATATGAGGTGGATAAAGGGAATGATAGGTCATTAAGGTGGAAAGGTTGGCTAGAGCCAAGTTGTTTGCCTTGCTAAAAAACTTGTACTTTATTCTGCAGAAGGTGGGGAGCCATTGAATCAATTTCTTAGAACATCACTCTTGCAACAGAGTCAAAAGAAGACCTCTAGGCAAGATGGTAGACTGGGTGCATGCAATGATCTCAACCATCCAATGCAAACACATAGAAATGATCAATAAAATACTTTGGAAATATATAAATGTACTAAAATAAGCATAAAAATAATAAAAATCCCTCCATTACTAATACCCTGCTAAAATACTTCCATTGATCAAAGTGCAAGGGAAGCCCACTGGGTTAAGTGAAGTTTGTGCTACCAGCTGAGAAAGGAACAGAATACCAATTCCTACGGACAATGGAAACTGAATGTTTACCACACATGATCAGAGGTGAGCATCCTGTCTCTCTGAATGAAGCCAGGGGCTGGATTTATGTACCCTGACCCAAATATATATATAGTATATATATATATATATATTCATATATATATATATTCATATATATATTCAATTCAATATATATATATATATACACACACACACTATATATATTTGGGTCAGGGTACATAATATATACATAAATATATACACACATATATATATGTGTATATACATATATTTACTTTTTGAGACAGGGTCTCACTCTGTCCCCTGGGCTGGGTGAGTGATTCTCCCATCTGAGCCTCCCACATAGCTGGGACTATAGGTAGGCACCACACGCCCAGCTAAATTTCATATGTTTTTGTAGAGACAGGGTTTCACCGTGTTGCCCAGGCTAATCTTGAATTCCTGGACTCAGGTGATTCTCTCACCTTGACCTCGAAAAATGCTGGGATTATAGGTGCAAGCCACTGTGCCTGGCTTTAAAATAATGTTTTTAATTAAAATGCATAAAATGAAATATATTAAGAAAACTAATTATATTGAAATACGGTTATCAAAATATGAAAAGGAACCCCAATCTGTAATATGATAATACTTGTGCTTTTAATTAACACATTATTTGAGAAAGATCCAGCATTGGATCTACTTTCAGTAAAATGATTTGAAAATAGGCAGGGTGCTGTGGCTCTCTTCTGTAATCCCAGTACTTTGGGAGGCCGAGGCAGGTGGATCACTTGAGGTTAGCAGTTCGAGACCAGCCTGGCCAACATGATGAAACCTCATCTCTACTAAAAATACAAAAATTGGCTGGGCATCATGGCAGGCGCCTGCAGTCCCAGCTACTCAGGTGACTGAGACAGGAGAATGGCTTGAACCCGGGAGGTGGAGGTTGCAGTGAGCTGAGATTGTACCACTGCATTCTAGCCTGGGTGACAGAGCAAGACTTCATCTAAAAAAAAAAAAAAAAAAAAAAAAGGATGATACGAAAATATTTGTAATTTTCATTAGTGACAGAATCATGGATAACAGTAAGTCATATTCAAAATTCAAATCCACCCCTCACATAAGGCCTCTATGAAATCATTTCTTATGCTGATCCAGCAGAGTCTGTGCACCTGACAGTGGTGGGGAAGTGGGTATCCAATGACTATATGAGTAGTGGCACAGCGAATACTGTGTAAATGTATTTACAATAAATGTTCATCAATGAATGAATGAATGAGTGAACAAATAAATGGAGTTGATCACCTGAGAAACAGAGGAAAATATTCTCTCCTGCCCATACATTTCCTATCTGTCTTCCTTCTTATTTCTTTTTATCTGTCACTCACATACGGATGCATTCACTACACTAATATTTATTGAACAGCTACTACATGAAAGACACTAGGATTTGTAGATGACACCAAGATGAATGAATAAGTTGTGAATCTGGCCCTAAAAGAGGGCATAGCCTGACATATGGTGGAAACCTAGGAAAACCTCACCTGTGTTCAGCATGTGACCATTTTTATCAATTGCCTATTCTTTTTTTCCTTAAGATTTCCCATAAAACCTAAGAAACCATCAAGGCAAATTACAAAGTTGGCAATAATGAAATAGCAGCTGGGTTGCAGTATCTGAAAAAAAAACCTGTCACACACAGGGCTTGTTCTAACCACGCAATTTGCAGAGCTGAGTTTGGAAGAAGTAGGTCAGTTTGCAGAGTTAGCTGCCATAAGATTCTGCAAACAGCTGCCTTAGCTGGAACCTATGTTTGCGAGGGAAAAATCACAGATGGGACCTTTTTTTTTTTGAGACTCAATCTCGCTCTGTCACCAGGCGCCAGGCTGGAGTGCAGTGGCCGATCTCGGCTCACTGCAACCTCCGCCTCCTGGGTTCAAGCAATTCTCCTGCCTCAGCCTCCTGAGTAGCTGGGACTACAGGCACACCCAGCTAATTTTTGTATTTTTAGTATAGATAGGGTTTCACCATGTTGGCCAGGATGGTCTCGATCTCTGGATCTTGTGATCTGCCCTCCTTGGCCTCCCAAAGTGCTAGGATTATAGGCGTGAGCCACTGCGCCTAGCCTGGACCTCTTTAAAATATTCCACAGAGAGATGCTGGCTATTGAATTTTTAAAATATTATTTTATGAGATGTTTCCATTCTGACTTATTAAGAAATAGGTCATTTCTCCCACAAAGTTTGGTAACACCTGATTGGTGTGCCAACTTTCTTCTTATGTTACCACAAGACTTTGGATAATGCCTATTCCACTGTTGGTTGAAGTCTGCTACACAAGTAAAATTGCGATGCTTGTTGGTTGTAAGGAAGACCTTTCTCCTTCCATAGTGGTCAGCTAGCTGGTCAAGTGTGGGTCCACAGCTGAACAGGAAATCTTACCTATTTCCCACTTTTTTGGTAGAGAAGTCCATGATATAAAATAGGGTGGGTAACCTACGGTCCACAGGCTACAGCCTGTTTTGTAAATAAACTTTTATTCGAACACAGCCACACTCATTCATGGCCTAAAATACTTGCTATCTAGCCTTTTATAGAAAAAGTTTGCAATCCCTAGATTTAGAAGGCCTACAGTTCAGGTGTGTCCTTCTGCTCATGAGGTGGCTGGGGCTCCCAGGACACATGTAGGGATGGTGAAAATCAACACAGTGGGCTGACTTAATTCAAATTTCCCTCTTCTTTTTCAATCTTAAGCCTTATACAGATGCTATCCCAGAGGGTATCAAAGTCTGCTCCACCTACAGAGGAAGTATTTTTATCTTGTTGAAGGGATAGATGGAATAAAACAAGTTCTTCAATGACCATAAAACAAAGATGAAAGTCATAAGAGAGATACAGAGAAGAGTACTTTGGGAACTCAGTGTGGGAAAAACTACTTTAGACTTAGAGGCGTAGAGAAAGCTTTGCAGGAAAAATAAAGGTATTGAATCCAGGCTTTTTAGCAGAAATAGAATCTGAACAAGAACCTCATAAAAAAAGGTCGGGAGATACATGTGATCTGTGAGAACTTGGGAAAATCACCCAAGACCCAAGTCTTGGGTCTTCTACATCCACTTTATCAATGCACCCAATAAAGATTTATTAATTTTCTAAGTCACAGGCATGGCATTATAAAGATCCAAAAACAGTAGATGACCTCTTTTCCTCTCGCTTCTCTCATTTTCCAAAGTCTTCCCCAAAATGATCCAAAGAGTATATAAAGAGATCAGCAAAGGAAAGCAGGGAAGATGGCACACATATGCTACGAACTTCAAGGAATTTCTTCTAGAGTTAGAGAAGCCATAACTAGATTAAAGGAGGGAAGCAGTGTTTGGTTTTCTGTCCTTGTGATAGTTTGCTGAGAATGATGGTTTCCAGCTCCATCCATGTCCCTGCAAAGGAAATGAACTCATTCTTTTTTATGGCTGCATAGTATTCCATGGTGTATATGTGCCACATTTTCTTTTTTTTTAGTATGATACCAGTTCTATTCTAAAGTATGCATATTCACACAACAGAGTAAGTGTATAAATCAAATGTTAAGTTTGCATGATTGAAAATTATTTACATTTTCCATGAGATTCTGTTCTTACATTTTCCATGAGATTCTGTTCTTACATTTTTCCAAATGGTCAATAAATATTCATAAAATTTAAAAAAGGTGATATTTAAAATAAGCATATGCTTGATCAAAATGCATTTGACCATTTATTCAACAAATGTCTATATAGAGTAGTGATTAAAAAGATAGCTCAAGTTCTTAATTCGACCTTGGGTGGGTTGCTTTTTATTTTATTTTATTTTATTTTTATTATACTTTAAGTTCTAGGGTACATGTGCACAACGTGCAGATTTGTTTCATATGTATACATGTGCCATGTTGTTTCATATGTATACATGTGCCATGTTGGTGTGCTACATCCATTAACTTGTCATTTACATTAGGTATTTCTCCTAATGCTATCCCTCCCCCAGTCCCCCACCCTATGACAGGCCCTGGTGTGGGATGTTCCCCACCCTGTGTCCAGTTGTTCTCATTGTTCAGTTCTCACCTATGAGCGAGAACATGTGGTGTTTGGTTTTCTGTTCTTCTGTTAGTTTGCTCAGAATTATGGTTTCCAGCTTCATCCATGTCCCTATAAAGGACATGAACTCATCCTTTTTTATGGCTGCATAGTATTCCATGGTGTATATGTGCCACATTTTCTTAATCCAGTCTATCTTGATGGACTTTTGGGTTGGTTCCAAGTAAACACTGCATGTTCTCACTCGTAGATGGGAGCTGAACAATGAGAACACATGGACACAGGGCAGGGAACATCACACACTGGGGCTGGTTGGGGGGTGGGGGGCTGGGGGAGGGATAGCATTAGGAGAAACACCTAATGTAAATGATGAGATGATGGGTGCATCAAACCAACATGGCACATGTATACCTATGTAACAAACCTGCACGTTGTGCACATGTACCCTAGAACTTAAAGTATAATTAAAAAAAAAAAAAAAGGAGGGCAGCATGGGCCACAAGAAGAGATGTGGAAAGTTAGAATCGCAGAGCTGCACGGCTTCTCCAATTTTCAGAGGTGATGTCTAGGAGGGAGGCTAAATCATGGAGTGCATGGGAAGTACTGCAGGTGAATTGCATTCACCTGTCAAGAGCAGCTGCCTCCGTGGTCAAAGATGGTGACAACCAGTGGGAAACTGGCAAGCAGCAAGTCTTCTCCATGACATGATGTAATTTTTTCCTGATAGAGTAAGTGGTGTCACTAGGATGATTAGCAAAGCCACATTGTCTACTTGAAGCCAAGATCAAGTTTCATAGAATATAAAATAAAATAAAAATGACTGGTGCCCAGCTCAGTAGCTTCACTAAACACAAAGTCAAAACAAGGCAGAGATTTCCAGTAGCACCTGGCTTTCTATACAATCCAATCCATACAGTTTCTTAGTTCCCTTAACTGATCACTAAAAAAATCATGATCCGAGGCTGAGGCAGGCAGATCACCTGAGGTCAGGAGTTCAAGACCAGCCTGGCCAACATGATGAAACCTGTCTCTACTAAAAAATACAAAAATTCGCTGGGTGTGGTGGTGCACCTGTAGTCCCAGCTGCTTGGGAGCATGAGGTACAAGAATCGCTTGAACCTGGGAGGCGGAGATTGCAGTGAGCTGAGATTGTGCCACTGCACTCCAGCCTGGGGAACACAGTGAGAAAAAAAATTTACGATTCTACAAAAGCATGCAGTCAGACAATAGAGAAGTTAAGAAGATTCCCTCAAAGTATTTTTTCACAAATATTAGGCAAAGATAGAAATATCTTTTATCAAACCTAAAAAGTCAGAAAAGGAACTTGAATTCCACGGAAAGGTATTTCATTGTAAATAGGAAAAGAAAATTCAAAAGAGAGTATCTTAGGAAAAATAGAAGTACATTTTAGATAGCATGTATTTTCTGCTCTCTCTGAAGTGAAAGTAGAAATATAGGAAGTTATCACAGTAGTCTAAGATGAAAAGTTGTAGCCTGAGATAAAGGGAAAATATAAGGAAACCAATAATGGTAGTGCAGAATTTTAAACTGCCATAGAAAACTAAATCAGTGGTGTATATTATAAACTTGGGAGGCTCTAGAATGCAAAGTACCAAAAAAAGTGATGAAAATGTTGAGAGAGAACATTATAACTTATGTCTAGAAGACAGAGAATGGAGATTCATGATATAGAGAACTAGTCTTTGGGAAAAAGATAGAGGAATAAATGATATAACAATCAAAGACAAAATTGAATACAGCACTCCTGAACTAAAGAAAGAACTAAACCTACTGGGGCATAGGGTTCAGCTAGTTGTGGGCAAATTTAACAGAAAGAAACCAACTCTGAGCTATCTTTATTTTTATATATATAAGTTTAAGGATAAAGAAAGAATTCTATAAGCATGAGGTCTGTATGAAAATAGTTACCTACAAAGGCAGTTTATTAGACTGGTAGCATTTTTTTAATGAGTCCCTTATGCTCCCTTTTCCCTTTCTCATTCTTGAAAAAGAAGAAATCTGTCCAGGCCCCAACCACCATCGTTCCCTCCTGAATCTTTGCATAGCTCTTTAATTGTCTCCTGGCATCTCCCCTCACCTAGCTCCCACAATCTGTCTTCCATACAGCAGCCATAGGGATTCCTTGTTTATAAACACACCAGGTAAAAACGGTTTTTTTCTGCTTACCTTTATGGTCTCTAAATCTCATCCATCCATCCATCCATCCATCCATCTATCCATCCATGCATGCATCCAACAAATATTCATTGTGGATCTTACTTGTTGTTTTTGGTTTTTTTTAGACAAATTCTCACTCTGTTGCCCAGGATTGAGGGCAGTGGTGTGATCATAGCTCACTGCAGCCTCCAACTCCTAGGCTCAAGCGATCCTCCTGCCTCAGCCTCCTGAGTAGCTGGGACTACAGATATGTACTACCAAGTCCAAGATACTTTTTATTTTTTATTTTTTGTGGAGATCTCAATGCAGAATTTGCTGTGTTATTCAGGCTGGTCCTGAACTCCTGGGCTGAAGCAATTCTCTCACCTTGTCTTCCCAAAGTGCTGGGATTACAGGCATGAGCCACTGTGCCTGGCTACTTTTACAGAACTTAAAATGTTTTTAGGAACTTTCTCCTCGTAGATGGAGGACAATAATGAACAAATATTAACAAATAAATAAGAAATAAATTAACAAAGAAATGTATGGCATATTATGTGTAACAAGTGCTAAGGAAGAACAACAAAGAAGACTAAAGAGAGAACAGAGCATGTAGAAAAGAGCAAAGAGTGCTCCTCTGAGAAGTTGATATTTGCACAGAAACCCAAATGGACTGAGGGAACAACCCAGACAGACATCTCCAAGAAGAACGAACGGTGAATATAAATGACTTGAACTAGAAATGTGCTTGCTTGGAGCACTAGAAGCAGAGCAAGAAGGACTGTGTGGCCGAAGCAGAGTGAGTGAGGGAAGAGTGGGTAGGATGGGAGCTTAGACACGTAGGTAGGTAGGGGTTAGATCACTAGGGCCTCCAGACAGTGGTAAGGGTTTTTGAATTTTATATCTGAGTGAGATAGGAACCAACTGTAGCATTTTAGCAGAGGAGTGACATGATCTGACTATATTTTGTATTTTATTTTAGTTAGGGTCTTGTTGTGTCACCCAGGCTGGAGTGCAGAGGCGCAATCATAGCTGACTGCAGCCTCAAACTCCTGGGCTCAAGCGATCCTCCCACCTCAGGGTCCTGAGTAGCTGGGACTACAGGTACACACTTGGCTAATTTTGTATTATTGGTAGAGACAGGGTCTTGCTATGTTGCCCAGGCAGGTCTGGAACTCCTGGCCTCAAGCAATTCTCCTTCCTCGGCCTCCCAAAGTGCTGGGATTATAGGTGTGAGTCACTGTGCCTGGCCTTGACTTACATTTTAAAGGAAGCAGGCGAGGGAACACAGGGAGATCATTAGGGAGCTACTGCAATGATCCAGGAGGGAGATCATGGTGGGTTGGATCTGATAAGACTTTCCCAAATTTCTAAGTAAAGGGCAGGGTGCACAAATCTTGTTTTGTACCCTTCTATTCAGCTCTCTCCTCATGAACTCCTATCCCCTGAAGTGGCATCTTCTTCCTATTCTCATTGACAGGTTCCACATCTATGAACTAAAATTCTATACAAAAGCAGCAATTGCTGTCAAGTGTTGCTATGAGATTCTCTTTTTTTGAGACAGAGTCTTGCTCTGTCGCCCAGGCTGGAGTACAGTGACGTGATCTTGGCTCACTGCAACCTCCACCTCCTGGGTTCAAACGATTCTCCTGTCTCAGCCTCCTGAGAAGCTGGGATTACAGGTGCCCACCACCATGCCCAGCTAATTTTTGTATTTTTAGTAGAGACAGGGTTTCACCATGTTGGCCAGGTTGGTCTCGAACTCCTAACTTCAAGTGATCTGCCTGCCTCATACTCCCAAAGTGCTAGGATTACAGATGTGACCCACCGTGCCCAGCCAAGGTTCTTACCATACTGTCTTCACCCTTGGTGTCATGGGGATGACACCTGCACAAATTCTATCATGTCAGTTGTCCTCTCAGATCTGTTCCCTGTCTAAATGTGGAAATGCGTTGGGCAGATCTTCAAGGTTGGTCCTCTGATGGTTGCAGCCCACCCTGCCCCTCACCTGTGTGATCAAGGTGAACTATTGGACTTAACAAAAGCTCTTTTATCTTTTTTAGATGTTCTTGCTTTCATAAATCAACATAAATGAAAACCTGAGCAACTTGTATTTTTTTGTTAATACAGATCAATTTGCCCCATAATTGAATTCAAGTCTGCCCAGATTCAGGCATTACAAATTTTATCTTTTTTTTTCTTTCTATATTCATCTTCAGTGTCTTCACAGTTTTTAGAGAGAAGATAGGAGAGCCCATAGCTGAAGCTGTTAGCCATTCACCATATTAAAACAGGTATTACAAAGATTGTACAAAGTAAAATAGTAGAGGCTACCCCACTGCACTCAGGAACAAGAAAAGAATGGCAGCAATTATCACTGTTACAGGCATTTCCACAGCAGAACAAGATTTCAAAATAAGAAATGGATGTATATGATATATGACTAATTAGTTAGGAAACACAATTTCTACCATGTGGCCCACTAGAGTTTTAACAAAATTTCTATTCTGTATGAACCAATAGGGAAAAGGCTGTTGTGGAGACCAGAGACATAAATGTGCTTTATGTTAGTGATAGGCTGTTCTTTCTATGCTGCATTATTTTTTTCTTCTGGTTTTAATACATCAGTCAAGAACTTCAAATTCAAGGTCATAGACGATAGAGGATACCAAGATGTAGCCAAGTATGTAGACTTAAGAACAAATCAAAAAGTGCTTAGGTACGTTTTTGTACATCTTAATCTGGCATTTTTAGCTTATAATAACAAAAACACAATCAAAGCATTAGTCTTTAAATCCCTTCAGGACAAAATTCATTATTGTAAATCTGATACTTTCTAACTGCATGATTAACTTTTCTAATGGGATTTCCTTTTACAAGTAAATTTACAAATTTTTAAAACTTTGATGAGATGTTTAAAACACAACTCAGTTATAGCAAAGCATATGATACATTGTTTTCAAGCTTCTTGCCAATATAATAAGACAAGAAAAGACAAATTGTCAGTATATATTTTGGAAAAGCAGAAACATAGTTATTATTTTTAAGCGATTGGAAAATCTACATGGAAAACTCATGATAACCAAGTTAAAAACTAATCAGATTAATATAAATGTTCAATAATATTGCTAAACACAAGAGAAATATCAAAAATTAAAAAGTTTTAGATATGAATGAAAAAAATCAGTGAGAAAATTGAGTGAATTTTTTTTTTTTTTTACTTTTTTAAAATTATACTTTAAGTTCTAGGGCACAAGTGCACAACGTGCAGGTTTGTTACATAGGTATACACATGCCATGTTGGCTTGCTGCACCCGTTAACTCATCATTTACATTAGGTATTTCTCCTAATGCTATCCCTCCCCCATCCCCCCACCCCATGACAGGCCTGGTGTGTGATGTTTCCCGCCCTGTGTCCAAGTGTTCTCATTGTTCAATTCCCACCTATGAGTGAGAATATGTGGTGTTTAGTTTTCTGTCTTTGTGATAGTTTACTCAGAATGATGGTTTCCAGTTGCATCAATGTCCCTGCAAAGGACATGAACTCATCCTTTTTTATAGCTGTGTAGTATTCCATAGTGTATATGTGCCACAATTTCTTAATCCAGTCTATCACTGAAGGACATTAGGGTTGGTTCCTAGTCTTCACTATTGTGAACAGTGCTGCAGTAAACATACATGTGCATGTGTCTTTATAGTAGCATGATTTATAATCCTTTGGGTATATACCGAGTAATGGGATAGCTGGGTCAAATGGTATTTCTAGTTCTAGATCCTTGAGGAATCACCACACTGTCTTCCACAATGGTTGAACTAGTTTACAGTCCCACCAACAGTGTAAAAGCATTCCTATTTCTCCACATCCTCTCCAGCATCTGCTGTTTCCCGACTTTTTAATGATCACCATTCTAACTGGTGTGAGATGGTATCTCATTGTGGTTTTGATTTGCATTTCTCTGATGATCAGTGATGATGAGCATGTTTTCATGTGTCTGTTGGCTGCATAAATGTGTTCTTTTGAGAAGTGTCTGTTCATATCCTTTGCCCACTTTTTGATGGGGTTGTTTGGTTTTTTCTTGTAAATTTGTTTAAGTTCTTTGTAGATTCTGAATATTAGCCCTTTGTCAGATGGGTAGATTGCAAAAATTTTCTCCCATTCTATAGGTTGCCTGTTCACTCTGATGGTAGTTTCTTTTGCTGTGCAGAAGCTCTTTAGTTTAATTAGATCCCATTTGTCTATTTTGGCTTTTGTTGCCATTGTTTTTGGTGTTTTAGTCATGAAGTCCTTGCCCATGCCCATGCCTATGTCCTGAATGGTATTGCCTAGGTTTTCTTCTAGGGTTTTTATGGTTTTAGGTCTAATATTTAAGTCTTTAATCCATCTTAAATTAATTTTTGTATAAGGTGTAAGGAGGGGAAGCAGTTTCAGCTTTCTACATATGGCTAGCCAGTTTTCCCAGCACAATTTATTAAATAGGGAATGCTTTCCCCATTTCCTGTTTTTGTCAGGTTTGTCAAAGATCAGATGGTTGTAGATGTGTAGTGTTATTTCTGAGGCCTCTGTTCTATTCCATTGGTCTATCTCTCTGTTTTGGTACCATTACTATGCTGTTTTGAATACTGTAGCCTTGTAGTATAGTTTGAAGTCAGGTAGCGTGATGCCTCCAGCTCTGTTCTTTTGGCTTAGGATTGTCTTCACAATGTGGGCTTTTTTTTGGTTCCATATGAACTTTAGTTTTTTCCAATTCTGTGAAGAAAGTCATTGGTAGCTTGATGGGGATGGCATTGAGTCTATAAATTACCTCGGGCAGTATGGCCATTTTCATGATATTGATTCTTCCTATCCATGAGCATGGAATGTTCTTCCACTTGTTTGTGTCCTCCTTTATTTTGTTGAGCAGTGGTTTGTAGTTCTCCTTGAAGAGGTCCTTCACATCCCTTGTAAGTTGGATTCCTAGGTATTTTATTCTCTTTGTAGCAATTGTAAATGGGAGTTTACTCATGATTTAGCTTTTTGTTTGTCTGTTATTGGTGTATAGGAATGCTTGTGATTTTTGCACATTGATTTTGTATCCTGAGAATTTGCTGCAGTTGCTTATCAGTTTAAGGAGATTTGGGGCTGAGACGATGGGTTTTCTGAATATACAATCACGTTATCTGTAAACAGGGACAATTTGACTTCTTCTTTTCCTAACTGAGTACCCTTTATTTCTTTCTCTTGCCTGATTGCCCTGACCAGAAATTCCAACACTACGTTGAATAGGAATGGTGAGGGAGGGCATCCCTGTCTTGTGCCAGTTTTCAAAGGGAATTATTCCAGTTTTTGCCCATTCAGTATAATATTGGCTGTGGGTTTGTCCTAAATAGCTCTTATTATTTTGAGATACATTCCATTAATACATAGTTTATTGAGAGTTTTTAGCATGAAGGGCTGTTGAATTTTGTCAGAGGCCTTTTCTGCATCTATTGAGATAATCATGTGGTTTTTGTCTTTGGTTCTGTTTATGTGCTGGATTACGTTTATTGATTTGTGAATGTTGAACCAGCTTTGCATCCCAGAGATGAAGCCAACTTGATTGTGGTGGATAAGCTTTTTGATGTGCTGCTGGATTTGGTTTGCCAGTATTTTATTGAGGATTTTTGCAACGATGTTCATCAGGGATATTGGTCTAAAATTCTCTTTTATTGTTGTGTCTCTGCCAGGCTTTGGTATCAGGATGATGCTGGCCTCATAAAATGAGTTAGGGAGGATTCCCTCTTTTTCTATTGATTGGAATAATTTCAGAAGGAATGGTACCAGTTCCTCTTTGTACCTGTGGTAGAATTTGATTGTGAATCCATCTGGTCCTGGACTTTTTTTGGTTAGTGGGCTATTGATTATTGCCTCAATTTCAGAGCCTGTTATTGGTCTATTCAGAGATTCAACTTCTTCCTGGTTTAGTCTTGGGACGGTGTGTGTGTCCAGGAATTTATCCATTTCTTCCACATTCTCTAGTTTATTTGTGTAGAGGTATTTATAGTATTCTCTGCTGGTAGTTTGTATTTCTGTGGGATCGGTGGTGATATCCCCTTCATCATTTTTTGTTGCATCTATTTGATTCTTCTCTCTTTTCTTCTTTATTAGTCTTGCTAGCGGTCTATCAATTTTGTTGATCTTTTCAAAAAACCAGCTCTTGGATTCATTGATTTTTTTGAAGGATTTTTTTGTGTCTCTATCTCCTTAAGTTCTGCTCTGATCTTAGTTATTTCTTGCCTTCTGCTAGCTTTTGAATGTGTTTGCTCTTGCTTCTCTAGTTCTTTTAATTGTGATGTTAGGGTGTTGATTTTAGATCTTTCCTGCTTTCTCTTGTGGGCATTTAGTGCTCCATCTAGACACTGCTTTAAATTTGTCCCAAAGATTCTGGTATGTTGTGTCTTTGTTGTCATTGTTTTCAAAGAACATCTTTACTTCTGCCTTCATTTCATTATTTACCCAGTAGCCATTCAGGAGAAGGTTGTTCAGTTTCCATGTAGTTGTGCAGTTTTGAGTTTCTTAATCCTGAGTTCTAAGGTGCCATTCGTATAGTGACCTAAAAGTAAAATATCTAGGAATATACTTAATAAAAAGAGTAAAATTTTTATGAAGAAAAATATAAGCTTAACTGGAAGATGTAAAGAAAGACTTAAAAAAATAAAAAGACTTAATTAATGAAGAGATATATCAAGTTCTTGGGTAGAAAGATGGAATTACATAGATTTCCATTTAATTTCCCAACATTAATCTTTAAGTTTCGGGAAATCCCAATACACATACAAATATAGTTTTTGGAGGCTAGGGGAATGACAACAGAATTTTACAGCTCATTTGAAAGAAGATATATGATTACAACAAAGAGTATTTTGAAAAATAAATGCAATATGGTATACCATAAGTATTTAATCTGTATGGTGCATATTGAGACCAATAGATCCTTGGATCAGAATAGAAAGCATAGAAATAGAATTAAGTACAAATAAATATTTATTACCAAAGATGCTGGTATTTTAAATAAGTAAAAAGATAGTACAGTATTCAATAAATGAATCTAGGGCTAATTATTGGGGAAGACATTTAAATTCCTATCTAATACTGTGCGCCAAAAAATTCCATATAGATTAAGAAATTGAAAGGAAAAAGTTAAAACATAAAACTATGTGAAGAAAATGTTGGTAAATATGTTATATAAAGTTTAGTGAGGGACCTTGCTTGAATATAGCACTATATCAGCATACTATAACTCCATGCCAGCTATTAGATATTTTGAATATCATCTCTAATGAAGATTCAGAGATATCTGAGATGGTTGGTGACCTGGATATGGTAGGTTTCAGTAAATTATTCATGAGAGACTGAGAGACTTCCCAGGAAGTGATTCAATCATTGGAATCCCTGTATCTAGGGAGGCATTTGTAGTTAAGGATTGCTTGGGGATCCAATGTGGTGGCTATCACAAGAGTTTGTCTCTATTTAGCCCTGTGGACCAATTACCAGGTCTAGGTAGAAAGAGCATAATATGGTTTGGCTCTGTGTCCCCACGCAAATCTCACCTTGAATTCTAATCCCCATAATCCCCATGTGTCAAAGGCAGGATCTGGTGGAGGTAATTGAATCATGGGAGCGGTTTCCCCCATGCTATTCCTGTGATAATGAGTGAGTCTCAGGAAATCTAAGGGTTTATAAGCATCTGGCATTTTCCCTGCTTACACTCATTCTCTCTCTTGCTGTCCTGTGAAGAGGTATCTTTTGCCATGATTGTAAGTTTCCTGAGGCCTCCCTAGCCATGTGGAACTGTGAGTCAGTTAAACCTCTTTTCTTTATAAATTACCCAATCTCAGGTTATTTCTTCATAGCAGCGTGAGAATGCACTAATAGAGATCAGTAACCAAAAACTGCGGGACGTATTTCACCAAAACTTACAAAACAATGAGGCACCAGCAGTCCCATTTTGGTGTCATTTATAGCTGAATGAAGCATAAAAATGGATGTGTGTAGGGGAGATTGATGGATATGTTTCGAGTTGGATAGGCTAGAGAAAGCAGCAATAATAAATGATCCCCAAAGTCTCAGTAACTTACAAGAACAAACGTTTATTTCTTGCTCACGTTATCTGTCCATCATTACTCAGCTGCAGTTTTGGAGCATCATGTCTTTATCCAGGAGTCAGGTGAATTGAATATCCTTTGTTGGGGCTACTACAGCTCTCACGGCAAACAGAAAAAAAAAAAAAAAAAAAACACAGTAAACACACAGTGTCTTACCATGAAAGTGACACTTACATTTACCTTTCCCTGGCCAGTGTATGTCACATGACAAAGCCTGCAGTCCATGGAATGAGGAAGTACAACTTTCCCATGGGGAGGGGTGCTGCTGGCGGGGGTACAGCGACATTTTAAAAATAATTTCGGCTGGGTGTGGTGGCTCATGTCTGTAATCCCAGCACTTTGGAATGCCGAGGCGGGTGGTTCACCTGAGGTGAGGAGTTCAAG
This sequence comes from Hylobates moloch, assembly GCF_009828535.3. Lineage (NCBI taxonomy): Eukaryota > Metazoa > Chordata > Mammalia > Primates > Hylobatidae > Hylobates > Hylobates moloch. The sequence goes on from NW_026652281.1 coordinate 77,314,876, forward strand.
ATCAGCCTGGCCAACATGGTGAAACCCTGTCTCTACAAAAAATACAAAAAATTAGCCAGGTGGGCTGGTGGGTGCCTGTAATCCCGGCTACTCAGGAGGCTGAGGCAGGTGAATCGCTTGAACCTGGGAGGCAGAGGTTGCAGTGAGCCGAGATCACGGAATTGCACTCCAACCTGGGCAACAAGAGAGAAACTCTGTCTCAATAAATAAATAAATAAATAAATAATAAAAAAACAATTTCAACTTTTATTTTAGATTCAGGGGTCACATGTGCAGGTTTGTTACACGGGTATATTGTGTGACACTGAAGTTGGGGATACAAATGATCCTGTCACCCAGGTAGTGAGCATAGTACCCCATAGGTAGTTTTTCTGCCCTTGCCTCCACTCCTTCTCTCCACACTATTGTAGTCCCCAGTGTTTACTATTTCCATCTTTATGTTCACTGTACCCAGTGCTGAGCTCCCACCTATAAGTGAGAACATGTAGTATTTGGTTTTCTGTTCCTGTGTTAGTTCACTCGGGATAATGGCCTCCAGTTGCATCCATCTTGCTGCAAAGGACATGATTTCATCATTTTTTGTGACTGCATGGTATTCCGCAGTGTAGATGTATCACATTTTCTTTATTCAATCCACCATTGATGGGCACCTAGATTGATTTCATGTCTTTGCTATTGTGAATAGTGCTGTGATGAAAATGTGAGCACGTGTGTCTTTTCGGTAGAACAATTTGTTTTCTTTTGGATACATACCAGGTAATGGGATTACTGGGTCAAATGGTAGTCCGGTTTCAAATTTTTCGAGAAATCTCCAAACTACTTTCCACAGTGGCTGAACTAATTTACATTCCCACTAGCAGTATGTAAGCATTTCATTTCCTCGGCAGCCTCACCAGCATCTGTTGTTTTTTTTAGCTTTGTAGGGGTAGCCATTCTGACTGGTGTGGGATGGTTTCTCACTGTGGCTTTGATTTGCATTTCTCTGATTATTAGTGATGCTGAGCATTTTTTGACGTTTTATCTTCCTTTGAGAAGTGCCTGTTTGTGTGTCTTTACCCACTTTTTTTTTATACTTTAAGTTTTAGGGTACATGTGCACAACGTGCAGGTTAGTTACATATGCATACATGTGTCATGTTGGTCTGCTGCACCCATTAACTCGTCATTTAACATTAGGTATATCTCCTAATGCTATCCCTCCCCCATACCCCTACCCCTCAACAGGCCCCGGTGTGTGATGTTCCCCTTCCTGTGTCCATGTGTTCTCATTGTTCAATTCCCACCTATGAGTGAGAACATGCGGTGTTTGGTTTTTCCTGCTTGTTGAATTGTTTAGGTTCTTTATAGATTCTGGATATTAGAACTTTGTCAGATGCATAGTTTGTGAATATTTCCTCCCTTTGGGTATAGAACATTTGATAGATCAGAAATAAAATTGAACATACCCACTTTCCCAAAGACTACTTGTTGCTCTGCAACCTACAGAGTCTGGGACATTCGTGGTCCTTTGCGGAAATGCCCTATGGTCCCAGAGCCAGCAGTACACGGAGCTTTTCTAGAAGCCATCAGGTTGCGCTTCCCTTTCTGAGGTGAACGTTCAGCCAGTGGAGCAGATGTTGGCTGCCAACGTGGTGCCAGACCCCACAGTGATGGACGGCTCCTTTGTTTTGTTTACTCTTCCAGGCAGGGTGATAAATTCTCTTTCTAATCAGGTTCTGTGTTTCTCATTTCTCCAATGCACCAACTCTGCTAATGAATGATTCACTGAAGTTAGTGGCTAAGACACAGCAAGCTGCACCCCGCTCAGCCTTTGTTATGCCGAGTCATGCCCTCGCTATCTCCCAAACACAAAATCAAGTTCCCGAGTATGGCGTGGATAGATGATGAAGTGTACAACAGCCTTGGGTAATTTGTTCACAGTAATTCAGGCCAGTATATTCTGTCAAGGTTGCTACTGAATACATTTGGTTTAACTTGGTGAGGGAGACTGGTGCTTGCAGGGAACTTTCTGAGGCCGACCGCTGCAGAGTCCTGAGAGTTCTTAAGCAGTGTGCCTAAGTGACCGGATAGTGCTGGTGCTTTAGTCCTGGGAACAGAAGAAGCCTCAGCTATAGAAGGGTCCTAGGGAGTAACTCCAAGGGAACTCACCCCTGACTGATATCATCACTATGGCTTGAGGACAATTCAATTGAACACAGAACGGAGCTATTGAAAGGGAAGGGAAAGGAAAATGGATGAATATGTATTTAAATAATCCCCAATAACAGAGCAGGCAAATAAGGAAACAGGATACTTTAGGGAACCTAAACAACGTATATGCAGTTGAATCTCATGGTGAGCTGGTGGGCATCGAAAAACCAACGCAGCCACTCTTTGTTTCTCTCTAGTTGGGGTCATGTGGTTTCGTGTCTCTGCCCTTCTCGGTGAGTCTGATTCATTCTCCTTTTTTATAGACTAGTTTCTTATTACTGCTTGTACAGAGTCACCAATAGCTGCCCCAATACAGTATACCTAGTCCTGAGATTACATGACCGTCATGTAGGGAACATATGGTAAACTACCAAAGCCCCTGCCCTGATGCCAAATTCCCAGCAGAAAGGATCATATTGTTCTCATTTGAGACAGGCCCTGTTTGGACTATAACCTATGGCTACCCATGCTTTTAGGTGAGCATATTTCTTCTTCCTATTTATTGATTTATTTATTTGAGACAGGGTCTCACTGTGTCACCCAGGCTGGAGTGCAGTGGCATGAACATGGCTCAGTACAACCCTGACTTTCTGGGATGAAATGATCCTCTTTCCTCAGCCTCATATGTAGCTGGGACCAGAGGTGTGTGCCGCCATGCCCGGCTAACTTTTTGTTGTTGTTGTTGTTGTTGTTGTTGTTGTTGAGATGGGGTCTCACTTTGTTGCCCAGGCTGCTCTTGAACTCCTGGGCTCAAGTGATCCTTTGACCTCAGTTTCTCAAAGTGCTGGGATTACAGGGGTGAGCCACCAGGCCTGGCCTGAGCACAGTTCTTAGAAAAGAAGGCGTGTTATGTTGGTGTAGTGTGGGAAAAAAAAATTATTTTTTAAAGTTTTAAAAAAGAAAGGGAGGCATGGGTTGGACAGGCACTCGACAGGGCATCTATCACAATTTCTCACTGAGTATACGGCACGCAGATGCTATTACCACAGATGTTGCTTCTGTTATAACAGCAGATATCAAGGTCTATCTCATCGGCAATGTGAAGAAGATTATGGTCTTCGAGATTGAATGACCTGGTTGTGAACCTGCCTCCTATACCCAATAACTGAGCAACCTTTTCTTAACTGCAGCCTGAATTTCTTTGTATCAAAATGGGAGTGAAGTTAAACACTTCACAGGGCTATTATGAGAAGCAAATTTATCAAGTTCAAAGATGTCTTGAACTCACACAGAATTTGTATATTTTTTCATTTTTTTTGTTTGTTTTTGAGGCAGGGCCTTGCTCTGTCACTCGGGCCAGAGTGCAGTGGCACGATCATGGCTTACTGCAGCCTTGAACTCCTAGGCTCAAGCAATCCTCCTCCCTCAGCCTCCCCAGTAGCTTGGGCTACTTGCACATTCTGTCACATTCAGTTAATTTAAGAAAATTTTTTGTAGAAACGAGTCTTGCTATGTTGCCCAGGCTGGTCTTGAATTCCGGGGTTCAAGTGATCTTCCTGCCCTTTGCCTCCCAAAACTCTGCGATTAAAGAGTGCGCTGACCTCTTCTTTTTTCATAGATTTATTTTATATATATGTATATATGTATGCAATTTTTTATAGATTTGGGGGTACACATGCAGGTTTGTTACATGGATATATTGCATAATGGTGAAGTTTGGACTTCTAGTGTGCCCGTCACCTGAATAGTGAACATTATATTTTTCAACCCTCACCCCCCCAACCTATACTCCTTCCTTTGGAGTCCCCAGTACCTGTTATTTCCCTCTGTATGTCTAGCCTCTTCTTATTCAAGCACTAATTCCATTCATGAGGGCTCCCAGCTCATGACCTAATCACCTTCCAAAGCCACCTCCAAATGCTATCACATTGGCATTGGAGATTAGATTTCAACCCGAATTTTGGGGATGACAGAAACATTCATCCCATAGCATATATGGACCACTTTGTGCCTATGTATTTCTGCAGGCTATCCATCCAGATTGCTTGGTAGAGGGCCAGGTGCATTTGTTTTCTTTTCTTATTTATTTATTTATTTATTTATTTATTTATTTATTTATTTAAGACAGTGTCTTGCTCTGTCACCCAGGCTTGGCTCACTTCAACCTCCACCTCCTGGATTCAAGTGATTCTCATGCCTTAGCCTCCCGAGTAGTGGGGATTACAGGCATGTGCCACCATGCCTGGCTAATTTTTGTATTTTTAGTAAAGATGGGTTTCACCTTGTTGGCCAGGCTGGTCTCAAACTCCTGACCTCAAGTGATCTGCCCTCCTCACCCTCCCAAAGAACTGGGATTATGGGTGTGAGCCACCGCACCTGACCCTCTTTTCTTTTATTTTTTTTAAATGAACGTACTATTGAATTGCCCTCTGGAAAAGTTACCAGTTTGATCTACCAACAACTTATGAAAAGGCTCATCAACAGGCACTTAATACAGGTTGAGTATCCATTATCTGAAATGCTTCAGACTAGAAGTGTTTTGGATTTCAGATTTCACATTTTAGAATATTTGCAAATATGTAATGAGATATCTTGGGGATGTGACCCAAGTGTAAACATGAAATTCATTCATGTTTCATATATGTCTTATATGCATAGCCTGAAGGTAATTTTACACCCTTTTTCTAACAAATTTGTGAATGAAATCAAATTTTGACTACATTTTGACTGCAGCCCGTCACGTGAGGTCAGGTGTGGTATTTTCCACTTGTAGCACTGTGTTTGCCCTCATAAATTTTCAGAATTTTGGAACATTTCAGATTTTGGATTTTGAGATTAGGGATGCTCAACTGTATTGCCTAAACATTGCTATTGTATTGAAAAAATAAACTCCATAAAACATCACTGTTTTATTTTGCAGTTTAGGGGATTACTATAAGATTCATTATCTTTTAATTTGTATTTCTTCTTTTTGTGCATTGTCTCTTTATATTGTTTGCTCAATTTTCTATTAAATTTTAGTGTTTTTATCATATTGATTTTTAAGAAATCTTGATATATTTGGATATCAATCTTTTGGTTATTATGTATGTTGAGAATACTTTCCTTCATCCTGTCACTGATCTTTTAGCCTTGTTTAGGGTATTTTTTTCAACATACAGAATATCATTGAGTTTTATGGTCGGATTTATCAATGTTTTCCTTTAGGATTTTGCTTAAGAAGAGCCTATACCAACATTAATTTTAAAGTCTTTTATTTTTTCTATCATTTAAAGAATTTCATTTGCATGCTTAGCTTTGTAACACACCAAGAATACACAGTTTGAGTATTGTGAAAGATAGGTTCTTATTTTTTATTTTCCGAAATTGCTATTTGTTGACTAGCCCATTCCGTCTCCATAATTTGGAAATGCTGGTTTTATAATTCTGTTAGTCCATTTTCACGCTGCTGATAAAAACATACCCGAGACTGAGTAATTTATAAAGAAAAAGAGGTTGAATGAATTCACAGTTCCACGTGGCTGGGGAGGCATCACAATCATGGTGGAAGGTGAGGGAGGAGCAAAGGCACATCTTATATGATAGTAGGGAAAAAGAGAGCTTGTACAGGGGAACTTCTCTTTATAAAACCATCAGATCTCATGAGACTTATTCACTCTCACGAAAACAGCATGGAAAAGACCCATCCCCACGATTCAATTACCTCCTACCAGGTCCCTCCCATGACATATGGAAATGGTGGGAGCTACGATTCAAGATGAGATTCGGGTAGGGACACAGCCAAACCATATCAATAGTATACTAAGTACCCATACTGTATGGGCTTTTTTCTGGGCTCTCTATTTTACTCCAAGGATCTATTTGGCTATTCCCACACCAGAGCTGCATTGTAACAAGGAGTGGCTTTTCAGGATGCCTTCCTGGAGCTTAGAGGTATTGGAAAGGAATCACTACACTTCTAACTAGGGGAAAGATTAACATCTCCCACATATGCTCAGGTCTCTTCCCAGGAGCTCTGACACAGCCCCTTTCTTGATTCCTGAGGCTACAGTGGGAAATGTGCTGACCACTGGAGGAGCTTCAGACATTTTCATCACTCAATGTTTGGTCTAAATTTACTACTAAGCTCAGAAAGAACAGTGAAAATTCTCCATGCCGTCTCAGTCTAGGCCTGCCTCTCAAATCCTCATGTTTTATCCTGGGATTTATCTATTCTTAGGGTGAAGGAGGACAGGAAGACCCATCCACTTCTAGGCTGGCTCCACCGTAAGTGTGCAAACAAGTGGCCACTCCATACGGCCCCTACTAGATAATTACATGACATGATCCAGCATCAGTTATTTCAGAGCAACTGGGTATCAGCATCTAAGCACAGATACACAGATGATATATTAACAAATATTCCATATATTGTGTCACATGTGTGCTGTCACAGCCTGGTTAGTTTTGGTAATTCCTCATCAAGCTGAAAAAAATGGACTTGAAATATAGTTTCACCCAGAATCACACTGCTGTCACATGGACTTTAATTTTGTTTTTTATTTTTGAGACAAGGTCTTGCTCTGTCACCCAGGCTGGAGTGCAGTGGCACGATCTTGGCTCACTGCAACCTCTGTCTCTAGAGTTCAAGAGATCCTCGTGCCTCAGCCTCCTGAGTAGCTGGGATTACAGGCGTGTGCCACCACATCTGGCTAATTTTTGTATTGTTAGTAGAGACGGGGTTTCGCCATGTTGGCCAGGATGGTGTCACTTGACTTTATATTACAGCTTTTTGTCTCTGAGTCTTCCTCTAGCTCTAGTCTTCCTGAGTGCCTTCAAGGCGGGACAGCATCTTTTGTTTCTTTGAATCCTCTCCCCCTCCTCTGCAGGGCTTAGCACAGAGTCTGGCACAAAGGAATTGTACGCTATTGTAATAACATGTCCCCAAGTGGATTGAGTAGTTAGCATTGTCACACTCTCTCCCTAACATTTTCCTAATTACATAAAGCTTTTCAGCCCCATCACCCATCATCCCACGATTTCCACTTGCTCCTTGCCTCTCCATGATGCCATTGTGTAATTTCTCTATCTCAATATTGCTCAATTGTCTGTGTGACTCTGGTGTCTGTCTCTATTAGTGTCTTTTACATTAAATCAGATGTCTGTGCCAGTACAAGAGGCTCTTTGCAGCTTGATCAGCAAGCAATGGATCAGACAGCTGAACCGCTGATTTAACTGGCATGAAATAACGAAGCCATCTGTTCCGTGGAGTTGATCTTTTAAGTGTTACTCTCCTATCTGCTCTGAAATTTCTTGGCCACTTGGAAAGACCATGGATGTCAGATGGTGGGTCATGGAAAATATCTGCTCCAAGATAGGGAGCAAGGGTTTAAGGGAAGTTGAAGAATTTTATGGTGCTCTCAGTATCTGATCCTGCCTTATCTTTCTGCACAACACTTACTAGTACCTGCTCTATTGCATATTAACTTGTTTATCTGTCTCTTTTAATGGAAGCCAAGCACCAGGAGGACAGGGACTTTGTCCTTTATGCTCCCTGCTGGGTGCCAGTACCTAGAATACATGGCCCGCCTTGATTTGGGTACTGATGAGGCATGCTCAGCTCCTCTTTGGATTTCATTTTGCTGTGACTTGGTGTTACAAAGGGCTATTGGGAATGTCAGGTGGATGGAAAAGTGCAAAAAGGCCAACACAGGAAGGTGTCTAAGGATCAATTTGGCAAGTTTAATGCCTGTAGCAAACTTGATTTCATTTATTTATTTACTAGAGATGCAGTCTCACTCTGTTGCCCAGACTAAAGGGTGGTGGCTCGATCATATCTCACTGCAGCCTCTAACTCCTGGGCTCAAGAGATCCTCCCACCTGAGCCTGTTGAGTAGCTGGGACTACAGGTGCATGCCACCATGTCCAGCTAATTAAAAAAAAAAAGTTTTGTAGAGACAGGGTCTCGCTATGTTGCCCACTCAGGTCTTGAATCCCTGGACGCAAGAAATCCTTCTGTCTCAGCCTCCCAAAGCGCTGGGATTACACCCATGAGCCACTGTATCTGGTGCAAACTTGATTTTAATGTAGAATGGTCTTGGTGTTCAAAGGGTCTAAACCAGAGAAACAGGAGGGGGCGGCACAGCAGTGATGGGTTGGGTCAGTTTGGTGAGGTGGACTATGGAAATGTTATTTAATCTTTCTGAACCTAGTCATCATCACTTGTAAAATAAGGATAGTACTTACCACCTCCAACTTATGAGGATTAAATGAGATAATGTATATGAAATAATAGCCAATACTTACAGCACTTACTACATGTCAGGTACTGTATGTATATATATATATATATATACACATACATGTATATATTCATGACAACTCTTTGGATTGGGAACTCTCATTATCCTCAGCCTATCCAGATGGGGAAACTGAGGCACAGAGGGGGCCCAAGTTCTCCTAGCTAGCAAGTGGTAGAGCTGCAATTCAAACTAAGGCTGGTTCTAGAGTCCATGAGAGTCAGGTGTATAATGGCAGATAAAGAGCATGTGAATCAATCTGTGAGTCCCCGGTCACTCCTCACTTTTCTAGACATTGATGATGATCTGGAGGCCAAGACAAAATATCAAGTAGGTTGCAGAAACGAAGACATAGGTTATATATTTGGGTTAAGGCAGATAGCCTGTTCCTACATCAGGGAACAGGGGTTAAGGTGAACTAATGAGGTCTCAGAGTCCCAGATTTTAAGGATTCTAGGTCAGGTTTCATTCCAGTGGGACATTAGAGTAAGAATCACAACAGAGGTAGGTGAGCCAGGTGCCAAGAGCACAGGTGCACAGGGAGATGGCAGTCTGAGGCTCACCAGGCTTCCAGAACATTGAACATTGAAGTAAGGCTGATTACAGCCTCCTGGCTAGGGGAATAAAGACCTGACGATACACTGCCAGGTTGGGTTGCCTCTGGCTCATGTCCTGGAGAAGCCACAGCTCAGAGGCCAGTATCCCTGGAGGTCAGGCAAGGTTAGAATATGTTGAGGTCATCCTGCTCACCTTGCCCTGCCTTAGGTCAAGGCTTCTCCCTCTGTTTGGTCAGCACAATGGCTAAAATGTCCTTTCTGGGACAATGGACTCCAACAACATCCATGATTTTGAGGGCAAAGGTGTACTTTCAGCATGTGAGGATCTGGTCTACTGAGGACAGCACGTTTCATGCAGGGAAATGGGAAACAGAAAAATTGTTTTATTTTTGCTTAAGAAACACTTATTTGTTTTTATTTTATTTTACTGTAAGTTCTGGGATGCATGTGTAAAACATGCAGGTTTGTTACATAGGTGTACATGTGCCATGGTGGTTTGCTGCATCTATCAACCTGTCATCTAGGTTTTAAGTCCCACAGGCATTAGGTATTTGTCCTAATGCTCTCCCTCCCCTAGCCCCCTATCCCACAACAGGCCCTAGTGTGTGATGTTCCCCTCCCTGTGTCCATGTGTTCTCATTGTTCAACTCCCACTTATGAGTGAGAACATGTGGTGTTTGGTTTTTTGTCCTGTGTTAGTTTGCTGAGAATGATGGTTTCCAGTTTCATCCATGTCCCTACAAAGGATATGAACTCATTCTTTTTTATGGCTGCATAGTATTCCATGGTGTATATGTGACACATTTTCTTTATCCAGTCTATCACTGATGGGCATTTGGATTGGTTTCAAGTCTTTGCTATTGGAAATAGTGCTGCAATAAACATACGTGTGCATGTGTGTTTTTTTTTTTTTTTGAAAAGGTTAATTTATCCAGATGAATAGGCAGCCAGAGGCAGAGACAGAATTCACACCCAGGTTTCACTGACTACAAAGTCAGAAAGACTGAGTTGAAATTTCATCTCCTATATGGAGAATATAAAATATCTGGAAGAATGTTAATAAAACTAATAAC